>NC_091516.1:58708517-59012017 GCF_947461875.1 Haliaeetus albicilla
TGTTGGATAATTTGCCCCATGCACTGTAATTCTGGATAATCCTCTTACACATATTCTACTCATACCCATACTCACTTTGTTCTTCAGTGAGTTTTGACTCAGAGAACTGCTAGTATCTTCCCTCAACTGGTGGTGGGTTTTGGAGGGCCAGCACTTGTCTTTTTTTCAAATGATGGTATTGTACCTGTTACCTACACACAGATCTCTCCCTGACAAATAATCAAAAGAACCCATTTCATTTATGCTAATAGAAGGCTGGATTTAGCATATGTATGTGGCAAATATTTGGTCAGTTTTGATAGCTCTGGTCTAGCTTCCCAGAACAGGAGAATATGAAGAGAGAAAGCCTCACTCGAGGTGTCAGCTATCAAGTTATCTACTGAGGCACAAGATGGTTCAGAAATAGTTTGGTGAGAATAGAATATGATTTATCTGTATGAAACAACATTCATCACAAAAGCAAGGTTCAAATGAACCTGTATCTCACAAATTTAATTCTCTACCATCTTCTTTCATATATGTTATCATAGGTGCAATGCAATCTTCACCAACAGGATCTTTCTTAGTGAAATCATACTAATGGTCTACTCAAGTATCTCATCTCAAAAGACTATTTTCACGCTGCCTGTGTACATACGGATTTATGCGTTGAAGAAAGGGATGTGTTTCTGACATGGATTTCTTTCCTGGTTTGTGCTGCACTTCTCAAGAACTCACGTGGCTGACGCAACCACAAATCCTTTCTGGAGATAGTTTCCTGAGGATGGGAAGATTTGTGTGGCGGCACATGTGAAAATGACCTGGTAGCAGAATTAAGCCCTGTAGAAAAAACATGACTGTATCCTTCCTGGCTCAAAGGAAGTTTGTCATTTGGCAACCAGTTGGCTGAATTAAATTATTTTCAGGAACAACATGTGGCCCAAATTGAGAAAGAACTTTGAGCAAGGCTAAATGAGGAAGGTAAGTGACTTGTATCAGCTAAAAGTAACCCCCCCCCCCCCCCAAAAAAAAAAGTTTCTCCATTAACACAGAGAAAACTACCAGGAAGAATGTGTTCTTGTGCACACATGTATGTGCTTGGAATGGAAGAATTTGGTAATCAGCCTTTCCTGAAGTTGTTTGATTGCCAGTATTAGGGTGAATTTTGAAAAAAAACCTAAAACTTCCTGCTTTTTTTTTTTTCTTCCACTTGCCTTGTTTTCTTTGCTTTCACTGCTGAAAACAACTAAGTGATCCAGGGAGGGGGAAAAAGCCAGACAAAAGACCCAAATAGGAAGCTCTGCAGAAAGGAGGGAGAAAACACAGACACTAAAAATTGAAACCAGAAATATTGACTTTAATTTGTTTTTCTAGTGTTTGCATGCCTTTTTGACACTACCCAATTAGAAATACTTCTAAATCACTATTATTTGCCATATTATCACAGAGAGATCAGCATGTCTAAGGAGATATCAGCAGCAATAGCAAACTTTCCCTAAGCCAGGGTAACTCAAAAAAGGCACAGCTGTGTGGAAAAGAATGTTGTTGTTTTTTAAGCAGAAAATGCAGACCCTGGAGATCTTCAGCAGTATTAGCAGGGTTAAAAAAAGAAAAAAAAAAAAAAGAAAAAAAAAGAAAAAAAAAAGAAAATAAGAAGGCAAAGAGGTCAGGTTGCTAAAATGACTGTGAATTTTTTTCTGCTCAAGTATAAGTAGTTTTATGCCTCTGTGTATAGGGAAGGGAAAGTTTCTGGGGAAAGGGTAGGGAACTAATAGGAAAAAGAAAGTTTTGTTGCTGTGTAAGTTTAAATCTCTAAAATATGTGTTCTTGAAGAAATATCTTTATGAAATGCCTTCTAGCTAGGTTTTTTAAGCTCATTCTTTTCAAAGGTCATTCTTCATTATAATGTTAGATTTAATTTTAATCATAAAGTAAAATTGTATGCATATGGAATATGTGAATAATAACTGTATTTTATTAAGATTACCTATTGTAGCAGAAGCCATATCAATCATTTAGATAGGGAACTGTCACAGCAGACATCTTTTTTACTCTCCAGCAGTGCTGTAAGTCCTGGCATCCTAACTAAGATGATTTCCTCTTTAAAGGACAGCAAAGCCAGACTAGAGCCACCTCAGATCATCTATCTACCACCTTGTTCAAAGGCAAGACCAATTTGTTCCCTGTCACCCCTGTGCAGTGAGTTCTTGCTAAGCTTACCCGATGGAGGCCCCATTATGTCTCTATGCTTCTTTGTTCCTTCTGTTAGAACGTTTTTCCTAATATCTAATTTGGATTTTTTTTTTCCTGCATTTTATGCCCACTTTGGCAATCTTCCTTTGACTGTTTTCCTGTTACTTCTCAGTTTTCTCTAAGCTAAAGAAATCCTAATTTGTTCATGATCTTCCTGTCAGTCATGTTTTCTAGAACCCTAGGTACCCGTTAGACTCCCCTAGATTCTTGGCCACTGATCCGCATCTTTCTTGAAGTGCAGTGGCCCTGATGAGTCTTCCCTAATAATTCACTTATTGCAGGCTTCATTTTTGTTTATGTCTCCCAGTAGGAAGATTTTTGCACAATATTAACTCATGTCCAGCTTGTCATTTACTGTAACCCTTCAGATCCCTTGCTGCATAGCTGCTTCCCCACAAGGGTTCTTCCATCCAAAATTTGATGCACTTGTTTTATATTGAAATTCATGCTAATTTCACCATTTCCAGTGTTCAAACACTGTTGAGATTCAGTTCCTGTCCTACAGCACACATATTTCTGCCACCTTCATACTGTCTGTAAATGTAACATGCATGATCTCTATCCCAGGCTGTTAACAAAACCAATAATAAATAAACAAATAATCACCTCTCTCTATGGGGTCAAACGGCCTCTGGTGAACCTTCCTCTTTAATACAGCCACTGCTTCTTGGAGTCAGTGATTGGAAATTACTATCTGATACAGGTATCTAATCTAACCTTCTAGATGATGCTTCCCAGCACACTTACACAAATGCCATGTACAACCTGTCTGGAACTGAATGAAATCTCTTCCATTTTGTGATATATATGGGATGTGCTTTACTCCCATGTTGAAATTTTTTGTTATGCAGCTCCCCTCACATAGTTCAGCTTTCCAGTTTTTCTTTCTCTTTCTGCAGTGTTGTGTACAGCTTAAAAATTTGTATTACGGGGAGAGCTCGGGGCAAAATATCAAGCAATCTTACTCATAGCAAGAAACCTGGGATTTATTGTGCCTTTAAAAGTAGACAGAAAAAATACACATGCCCCCAAACCACACCAACTGTCTTACGCAGCTACTCATTGTATGAAGGTTTTTCCTTCTCCCTGAAGAAGAACTAGTATTTATCATATCTGTTTTAGACTTTGGTTAAGACACTCATGTTGTATCCAGGCTAAAAGACGGTATCTCAAATTTAAGTTCCATAGGTCTGGTATTTTGATCTGGCCCTTTCTGTGTCAGCGGCGAGGCCAGCAGAGGCACCGATAAGCGGGTGGCTAAGCACTAGCCGGAGGTGGACTGGGGGGTTCCCGAGGCCCAAGACCCCCTGGGCAGAGTGGAGGGATCGGCCAGAGCCGCGGCTCTTGTGAGAGAGGCTGATATGGCGTGGGCGTTGCCAGGGCCAACCGCGGGAGATGTGAGGAGTGCCGAGGAGCGCCGGTGAATGGGGCGCGGCAGTTGGTGCGGCAGTTGGCGTGGCAGTTGGCACAGGTAGGGCGCAGCCCCCCCTCCTCCTCTTTCCAGGTGGAGAAGGCTACTCAAGGGATGGGCATCGGCCCAGAAGGAGACCCAGGTATGGTTGCCACTCCCGGGAAAGTCATGGTTAGGAAAAATGTGGCAACGCAAACAGAGCAGAGGGATGGACACTCTTTAAGAAGGAAATCTTAATGGCTCAGGACCAGGCTATTCTCATGTGCCACAAGTCGAACCACTGAGGAAAACAACCAGCCTGGCTGAACGAGGACCTTTTGCTAGAAGTCAAGAAAAAAAGGAGATTTAACAACTCTGGAAGAAAGGGTGGGCAACTTGGGAGGAGTACAGGGATCTTGTTAGATCATACAGAGAGAAAATTAGAAAGGCAAAAGCTCAGCTAGGACTAAATCTAGCCACTATATTAAGGGACAACAAGAAATGTTTTTACAGGTATGTTAACAGTAAAAAAAATCCCAAGGAGAATATCTATCCTTTAATGGATACAGAAGGGAATGTAGCCACCAGACATGAGGAAAAGGCTGAGGTACTTCTTTGCCTCAGTCTTTAATAGGGAGACCAGTTATCCTCAGGGTACTCAGCCCCCTGAGCTGGAAGACAGGAATGGAGAGCAGAATATACCCCCCCATAATCCAGGAGGAAATACTTAATGACCTGCTATGTCACCTGGACACTCACAAGTCTATGGGACCAGATGGGATCCAGCCAAGAGTACTGAGGAGGTCCTTTCCAAGCCACTTTCCATCATCTATCAGTGATCCTGGTCAACAGGGGAGATCCCAGAGGACTGGAGGCTTGCCAATATGACTCCCATTTACAAGAAGGGTCAGAGAGAGGATCTGGGGAACTACAGGCCTGTCAGCCTGACCTCAGTAATGGGGAAGATTATGGAGTGGTTCACCTTCAGAGCACTCACATAGCAAGTCCAGGAAAAGCAGGGGATCAGGCCCAGTCAGCATGGGTTTACGAAAGGCAGGTCCTGCTTGACCAACCTGATCTCCTTCTATGAGCAGGTGACCCGCCTAGTGGATGAGGGGAAGGCTGTGGATGTTGTCTACCTGGACTTCAGCAAGGCCTTTGACACTGTCTCTCATGGCATACTCCTTGAGAAGCTGGCATCTCATGGCTTGGACAAGTGTTCTCTTTGCTGGGTGAAAAACTGGCTGGATGGATGAGCCCAGAGGGCTGTGGTGAATGGAGTTACATCTAGTTGGCGGCGGGTCATAAGTGGTGTTTCCCAGGGCTCGGTGTTGGGGCCAGTTCTGTTTAATATCTTTCTTTATCAATGATTTGGATGAAGGGATTGAGTGTACCCTCAGCAAGTTTGCAGATGACACCAAGTTGGGAGGGAGGGTTGATCTGCTCAGGGGTAGGGAGGCTCTACAGAGGGATCTGGACAGGCTGGATTGATGGGCTGAGGCCAATTGTATGAGGTTCAACAAGGCCAAGTGCTGGGTCCTGCACTTCAGTCACAACAACCCCATGCAATGCTACAGGCTTGGGGAAGAGTGGCTGGAAAGCTGCCCAGCAGAGAAAGACCTGGGTGTGCTGGTTGACAGCTGGCTGAATATGAGCCAGCAGTGTGCCCAGGTGGCCAAGAAGGCCAATGGCATCCTGGCCTGCATCAGAAATAGTGTGGCCAGCAGGAGCAGGGAGGTGATTGTCCCCCTGTACTTGGCACTGGTGAGGCTGCACCTTGAGTCCTGTGTTCAGTTTTGGGCCCCCCACTACAGGAAAGACATTGGGGGGCTGGAGCGTGTCCAGAGAAGGGCAACCAAGCTGGTGAGGGGCCTGGAGCACAAGTCTTATGAGGAACAGCTGAGGGATCTGGGGCTGTTTAGTTTAGAGAAAAGGAGGCTGAGGGGAGACTTTATTGCTCTCTACAACTACCTGAAAGGAGGTTGTAGTGAGGTGGGTGCTGGTCTCTTCTGTCAGGTGGGTGGAGATAGGACGAAAGGAAATGGCCTCAAGTTGAGGCAAGGGAGATTTAGGTTAGATATTATGAAAAATTTCTTTACTGGGAGGTTTGTCAGACATAGGAACAGGCTGCCCAGGGAAGTGGTTGAGTCACCATCCCTGGAGGTATTCAAAAAGCGTGTAGACAGAGTACTCCAGAACATGGTTTATTGGGCATGGTTCGTGGTTGGACTTGATGATCTTGAAGGTCTTTTTCAACCTAAATGATTCTATGATTCTATATAATCTGTAGCTGGAGCTAATTCAGATTCTTGACAACATAATGACTGCTCTTCTTGGGAATGTTTAACAAATGTATTCTATACTATGATCTCTGTAGTCTAAGAAAGTCCTTTTCACAGGAAGAGAACAGACATCTACTTTCAGTTTTCTTTCAGGCTATGTCACAATGAATCATCTTACATGTAACAAAACCTGACACACTTCTCCCTTGCATGACTTACAGGTCACAAGGACCTTAACTTTTTTCCAGTGCTTTTCAGGACACCTCAGCTGCTATATCACAAATGTCCCAAATCCTGCTACATTGCAATCAGTGTCGTATTCCTATATAATCACAGCTATATCCATGGAAAACTCAGTTATTAATAGTGAAATACCTTTTCTGGAAGGACCTGATGCATTTCAGTGCACTGCAAGTTTGTTTCTTACTCATTTTTCCAAAGTTAGAAAAAAAAGATGCTTTTATTTTAGCTCCTTTACCTGACTCAGTTCACTTTAACCTCCATAAAACAGGCTGCCTGTAGCTGATAAGAAAACTTTTCTCTGGAAGTAAAGCCTAGGAACTAAGCACAGGTGATGAGAGGTTGTCCTGGCCTCACAGCCACTGTCAGAGCTTTTCAAGGGAATAAACAAAAATGCACACAAACATTTTTCCAATTCGTGATTCACAGTCTATAAAGAGAAAATGCTAATCATACTAATTTTCTCCTATGGGGGAAGTGATGCATAAATAATCTATTAACATGCAAGGGCCAACAGGGTTAGGCTGTTCAAACGCTGTCATTGATTTCTTCCCTTTTCCCATATGCTTACTTCTTCTCACTCAACTGATACTAAGTAGCACTTCTTTGCAGTTACGTTGTGAAAGTTTGTTCCCCTGAGAATCTCTTGGAGCCTCTGCTGTTGAAACAATAATTACAAGGAGGTGAAGTATTTGACTAATCAGCAGTAGGAGTCTGTAGGGGTCCAAAGCTGAATGACAAATGCCAATATTCACTTCAGGTTTGTTGGATCAACAAGCCAATATGGTGAAACTGATCCATCATCTTGTCACCAACTTCCCTTGCAGTCTCAGAAGCCTGCCAATTAAAAAAAAAAAAAAAAAAAAAGTAATCACTATGCATCACTCAGCAGTGATTGCAGGCACATGATAAATAGGATCTTGTGCTTTCCCTCTCTCAGCATCTGACGTCTTTTGTTTTAATTTCTACATTTTCTGAGGCTGCTGTGGATTCCAATCTAAACTTAGAGAGAAAAAAATGCACCATAAATATGCATAGTTTGGATTTGAATTACCATTCATTAACAACAGTTAAATTTCATGGCTCATTTAGAGAAGCAGGAGGCAAAATTTGGTAGGAATATAATTCTAAGTTCCAAACAGTGGGTTATTCCACTTCTTGTTCCTTTTCACTGGAAATGTTCCTGCCTGATTTTGTGAATGCAGGCTCAGAACAGAAAACAACTCAAAGCAAAACTGGACTTTTGAGAGCTCTGCCATTGCACCAGGCGTGTTCCAGCTCTAAACTCAACAGCACAATACTGGCACCTGCATGCTTGGAGTATAAATATTGTTATAAGAATAAAATAGCTAGACTCAGTGCTTGCACTTGCTTAAATCCTTCCTAAAGTTTAACTGCACTAAGCTGATCAGTCTGTAAAATCTATCCCTGATAAACTCTGTCCTTTTCCTTTTTTTTTTTTTTTCCCACAAGAGAAGGAGTGCCTTGGGATCACTCTGCAAGAAAGCATTTCTTTGAGTATTTGCTCATATTTTGTACTTCATACTCCTTCTGCTAGATTTGTACCTCAGGTCCAAAAGGCTAAATGTTAGTAAAGTGAATGTTTGCAGAAAGATTTTTCTATTCAGTAGTGCAAGACTTTTTTTTCAGAAGCTATCAGATAGCATTAGCACAAAAGCAGGAAACAAAACGGCATGTGGCACATGTAATTGCTCCCAACTAAACAGCACCTGCTCTATAATAGTGAGCCTTAGAGAAAGAAGCATTTAAAACAAAATAAAAAGTCAAATATTTGCAAAGAGAATATGAGAAGATGGCAATCTGCTCAGTGGTACTTCGCATCCAGAAAAAAGGTAAAATACAGGCAAAACCCACCATTGTGAACTACTGGTTCTATAACATCCTCAGATGAGTTCTGCCATTCTGTGGCTTAATTTATCAACAGGGAAGTTTCAGCCTCTTTTATTAAAGGAAAGTGTTGCCCCTCTGTATAACACTTCAATAACAGCACTCTAAAGCATAGCCCAAATGGGTAAAAGTAAGATGAAAACTTGAAGGGTGAGTTTTCCACAAATGGAAATGCCACTGTAAAACTGATTTTTCAAATAGCTTCTTCCATTAATGTCCCAGATTGTGCAATGGCAGGTGGTGTATGCTTTTAAAACACATTGTTGGGAGACCAGAGTCCCTAATGCAATCATGTGTAATACTGATGATGTTTTGGCTTTAATATAATGCATCCCTCATGATCTATTGAGTTGAAATAGGTAAGCTAAGTGGAAATTATGAATTTATTTATATATTTACATTCTGGCTGAATGGGAGGTTTTAATGTAAGAATTAAAATGTAGCCAGCAGGAATCCAAAACTGAGATCTGAATACTAGGTATTGGGTTTTTGCCTTTTATATGATTAACAGGAAATTATCAAGACAGCATAAAAGCTTTCCTAGTCTCTTTCAAACATCTGACAACCACCACAACAAGCAGGATTTACTTTTAAAGTGAGCATACATTTAAATATCCACAGACCAAGCAAAGTACAATGAGCAAACAGCAGCCTTAGAAAATAAGAAATCCTCCATTCTGAAGTCCCGATAGCGGTTGTCCATGCTGCAAAAGATGTTCACAGTTGGATACTGGAAATGTTCCACTGTTTTCTGAACCTCTGCTTAAAAATTTCAAAAGGCAAACAAATAAAATACAAAAAAAAAAAAAAAGAAAGAAAAGGAAAAATTCTAGCTACAGAGGTATATGTTTATGGATTTTTTATTTGCTACTTAGAAATATAATTTAAAAACAGCAGCTTAAAAGAAAGCCAGCATGTTACTGCTATACTGTTTGGCTTGTTTCACAAGGAACTTTTAAATTGGATCAGAGTGAATGAACACATGGAATACATAAACATATTTAAAAATCTACATTAATATTTTCTCCCTGCTACGGTTACATAGCTTTACGGATTTCAAATTCAAGCTTAGATAAAAGATTTCAAACATTTTAGGAAAACTTATCTCTTGTTGGATTTAACCCTGCAATTGAGTTTTATAACACCTTCTCCTCAATAATTTTCTTAATTAATAATAAATAAGTACTTTAAAAATGTATGCTCTCTAGACACATGAAGACTTTGTATGAAGAATAAAAGCTATGGAATCAAACCTTCATTTTTAGTGTGTACACTGAAGCCAGCTCTGAATCTTCTGTTTGTCACTGTGCTTCTAAATATCACTAATGGATTTAACACTATGGCCAGACCTATACCCATGAGCACAGCAGACACAAAGTACAAGAAGCTAGAGAAGGACTGAAAACCAGTCATTAGCATGCAGGAAGTTGTACTCAAGTACTTAAGCAGAGAAGACCACCACATTTCATCATGGTAGCACTGGTAGCAGTCTGCTTTGCCAGTGCAAACCTGCCTGTTTGCTCCTTTCAACTCTAATACACCAACCTGTACTAAAATATAATGCATTGCAGTTGCATCTTAAATGCATGCTACCCTACTCTTCTTTGCTTCATTTTCATATATCACTTCCTCCTTTTCTTCCCTCCCTTCCTTCCTCCCTTTTTCCTTTCTTGAAGAACAGTCACTACCACATTGCTTTTGGTTGCTTTCTGGCTTCTCTGTAGGTAGCCATGGTATGATTTTATATATAGCATGTTCCCAGAAGCATGGAGTAAGTGGCATGGCCAGCAAAGGGTAGAGTAATCTCAGTAGGCTCTGTGTTTTATTAATTGAATGCACTATACTCTGGCTGCATTTTGGGTAGGTAATTGCATTGTATTTCTAATGCAATGAAATGAAGAAAGAAGAGAATTTAGCAATTAGCAGTGAAATGAGTAGTGACTCATTCTTGTCAAGTGACAAGCAGTAACCTTTTACTAACCTTTTGAGACAGGACTAGGAAATAAAGTTCTTCTCCCGCTTGTGTTCCCAAGGGTTGTATCTTTATGACAGCGACTAGCAAAACAATTCTAAAGAAGATGTCCCTTTTTTCTTTTTTTTTTTTAATCTAATTTTCAATAATGGTGTGTGGACACTTAAACTGTTAAACTAATCATGCATTAACGTGTATTTAGTTTTTGTCCTGTTGTGGCAGTCAGTAATGAATCTTCCTCATACCTGTGCACTGGATGTGACCTAGTAAGTTACATTTTTTACAGCGCAGAGTTACACTACTAAATGGCCTTTTAAACAACTATGTGGCATATAATTTAAGTAATCAACTTTGTACATTATTTGAAAATCTGATACTACGATACATGTTTTAGCAACTGCATTAGTGGTGTTTGCACCTAACAGTCATAGACACAGAAGACAAAGACAAGTGTTATAGTTTGCTATCATTTCTCTGTTCATTGAATGATGTCCATATGTGCAATTCATTTTTCACAGTAAAGATCACTGTGCCACTACAGCTAATAAGACAGTTGTTACACTTATTTTTGAAGCTACCCTTTAGGACTTTACCCTATTCAAAAGTAATAAATGCTAATAATGCTGGTAATACAGGTGGTGTTTTTTTTCATTTTAAAGGACTGAGTGTTTCTACTTGGTATGATTTATCTGATTTGACTTTCAGATGAAGATTTTAAAAATATTTTCTGATTGTTTAGCTTTAGAGCTGAAAAAGCTAGTAACAATGAATAATTTATTGAATGAAGTTAACATGTTTTCCAGCTTACTGAATATTTATATGAAAATCCTGATTCCCTTGAACGTGTTCAGTATTTGAATTTACCCATGGATTAAGTGTGGGCTCCCAGTGGTGTCTTTTTAAATACTCAGACCCAAGTTATGTTACTTATGACCGATCAGATAGCATAATTTCACTTTGGGTTCTTTAAGCATGCATTCAAATGGTTTTCATCTGTACTGTTTTGTACACAAAATGTAAAATTAGTCCTTTGAGGCTTCAGCACCACATTTTGCCACTTTGACTTACATGGTTCCCCTGTTCATACGGATTAAGACCTTACTTTATGACAAACTGAGCTTCTTGCAAAGTAAGATACTGCTCATTACAAACCATGACTCAGGCTGAGGATGCGCTAGCTTGATGTAGCTCTGGCACCTGAAGGTAGCTACCCCTCCGGCCTGACAGGAACTGTGTGTCAAGGTCCCTAGGTGCCACAGCTCTGACCCTGATGTATCAAAACACACCACTGCTGTTTTCAGCCTGTCCTACAGGAAGGACAAGGGAGGCAGTGACTGAGGATGGACACACACTAGTCCACCTCCTCTCTTTATGCTGTGGACAAATAGGTATGGGAAAGGTCCAAGATGTTCCACGCAGCTTTCCAGGACTTGCTGGTCCCTAATACTGCCTACTCAGTAGTAAGTAAGTAGTGATCCTCAGTCCTGCCCTTGGAGCAACTTCTGCCCCTTCACAGTCATGTTAGGAATGGTGTAACAATAATACTGTAAAGTAAATGTGTGGCATCCCATTCTGTTTTCAGCTGAAGACCAATCTTTGAGTGATTTCCATACCAATAGGGGTCTCACTGATGTAAGGCAAAAATTCTTTAAATTTGCAGTTTCATTGGAGAGTTGTATGGCCAAGTAATTTATACATTATAGTTAGACTTCAAAAATCATTTGTGGGAATTGTACACCCAAAGATATAGATATTATAAAAGATCAAAACACAGGTTGGGCCTTTAGACTTCTGCATTCTTCATACACCTCACCTCCTCACGTCCTCATCTTTGTGACAGCCAGGTTGGCCACCTGTTGTGGTTTAATCTCAGCTGGCAACTAAGCCCCACACAGCCACTCGCTCATTCCTCGCTGGTGAGATGGATAAGAGAAGTGGAATGGTAAAAGTGAGAAAACTCATGGGTGAGGTAAAGAAAGACAGTTTAAGAGGTAAAGCAAAAGCCACACATGCAAGTAAAACAAGAGCAGGAATTCATTCACCACTTCCCATGGGCAGGCAGGTGTTCATCCATCTCCAGGAAAGCAGGGCTCCATCACACCTAATGGTGTCTTGGGAAGACAAGCGCTGTAACTCTGAACGTCCCCCCCTTCCTTCTTCTTCCCCCAGCTTTATATGCTGAGCATGACATCATATGGTCTGGAATATCCCTTGGGTCAGCTGGGGTCAGCTGTCCCGGCTGTGTCCCCTCCCAACTCCTTGTGCACCCCCAGCCTACTCGCTGGTGGGGTGGGGGGAGAAGCAGAAAAGGCCTCGACTGTGTAAGCACTGCTCAGCAGTAATGAAAACATCCCTGCATTATCATCAACACTGTTTCCAGCACAAATCCAGAACATAGCCTCATCCTAGCTACTATGAAGAAAATTGACTCTATCCTAGTCAAACCAGCACACCATCTCTCAGAAACACGGCTTGAATAATATGCGTTGGTCCCTCTTCTCTGCAAAAGCTGGGTAAAACTGGAACCATGACAAATGTTTGACTTATTAGAAGCACCATAAGAAAGCTTGTTACCATAATTTTCATGCTAAAAAAAATGTACAACAGGCCTTTCTTCTGAAAAGACAGATTTTAATCAAACTTGACCCTTCATGGAGCTAATGCAGAAATTTCTACACTCTGGATATCCACAATATCCCATACATTCAGATATGCTCAAACTCACAGCTAAGGCTCCCTGTGTTGAAACTATTCTAACCATTTTATTTTTTTTTTAAATACCAGTTATTGCTTGTATAGCAAATATTTAAAAAAAAAAAAAGTATTCACCAGATATTTTAGAGCATGAGGCCTCAACAGTTATCAAACACAAGGCCAAACACAGGCTTTCCACAGAAAATTTGCTCTTTCTGAAACCATCAAAACAGCTATTATCTTTCCCAGGTGAATGAGTCCAAGTTTTGTTTTTGACATTATGAGACACTAAAAAATTATTTCCAGATTTGACAAAATTTGTATTTTTAAAATCATTTCAGCATCTAAGAAGGAGGGAGAAAGAAGATAAGAGAATTAGAGAATGGCATGGGAGAAGCATGGACTCAAAACTACCAAGGATTTCCACATTTTGAAAAATGGAAGCCCTCTGGAGAAGAAAGAGGAAAGACTACTGGTTAAAGCCATGCCAGGACAGAAAAAAAAGGTCATCTGATAACCAGGTAAATAAAGCATCTTCAAACCATTGGAAAGTCACTAGAAAGTTACAGTAGTTTGAAGATGTTAGTCATCCTTACTGACTTTGTAAGCCTAACAGCAACTTAAAAGACCTCTGGACTATTGCCAACAGAAAAGGATCTTCACCTGGTTTTATTCTTTCTTTCCTCTAGTGATTCAAAATGATAGAACTGAACTGGGTAAAACAGTTTAATTGAGGTAGGAGCTGCTTGTTCCTGGGATACTCAGCACACAGCCTTACCAGAGCCTGAACGCACACCTTCCAGAGACCCGGGAGGCAAAAAATTGTTTTTTTTCTCAGTTGGGTTAGTTCACTGTCATCTGTAGCCAGGAAAGTGAAAAAAAATAGTGTGATATTTCTGATCTGATCAAAACAAAACAAATAAAGAAAAAAGAAGAAACATAAAGCTTACATGAGAGTCTATTTTTGTGACATTTTTAGTACATGTTTACAGATTCAGGATATTCAACACATTGTTGGATAAAAACCCTTCGTCCAAGCCCTTTATAGAATCTCCATTCCTAACAAAATAAGAGACTGAGAAATCTGGTGCTAAAAGCAACATGGTGTTTTAAAAGCAGCATTTTGTGTTAGCAAAATAGGTACCCAGTGTTCTGATTTCAACATATTTCATGGTTCTTCTGGGGCATTTTACTTCTCCATTTTAAGATATATATTTAGGAGTTGCTAAAATAGATCCCAGACTCTAGTTTTAATGCAGCTTGACAAATGTATTGTCATGTGGAATAATTGCATGGAGTTCAAGGGTATTCACTTTTGGAAGGAAAACATGAACTCTGCCAGATAATTTAGTCAGATGCAGAAAGAGCTAACTGGTTTGGATCATGGAGTTGTGATAAAACAAATTGCATGTGATAGTGGTGATATTATTAGTAACCTCTACAGTATTGCCAATTAATTGTAACAGGAGTTAGCTGAAAGCAGAACACTCCTGATGTAAACTGTACACAATGCCTGACAATATAATCTGAACAGAAGCAGATAAATTTCTTAGTATATTTACCTTCTTGTATAATGATGAGATTTTGAGGTGGAACATTGTGTTGAGGTTCATCTTAATAGATGGAGACTGTATTCAAGCATGATCCCAAGACATTAAGAAAAAAATTTTCTTTTGCCTAAAGAACTGGGTGCAAGCAGAACTTCCTCTAATAGCTCTCTTTCCAGTTAGACCAGACCGGGTCTTGTTATTGGAAGCTGTATGATTGAGGAAACAGTGCCTGTGATGAAAAACATCACAGAGGTCATTGCAGAGGAAACTAATCCCCAGCTTTAAATAAATGAGAAAATAAATTTTTTACTTCTAATTTTTGTTTTGGAGTATTCTTCTTTGCCAAATTGGTATTGCTTTAATTCTTAGTAATCAAACACTTTTACTAACAAATACCTTGATAATTAAAACCACAGGCACGTTAGTAAGATTCAATGTAATGCATCCAACTGAAAAAAACCCAAAACAAAACAACACAAAAGCTTCAACTTTCTAAAGTGCAGCATATATTGTTCACTGCATAACAGAACCATTCTAATTTTGTATTGGGAACACAGAACTTTTCCATTTATTTTAAGTTGAGGCAAGACATTGCTAGAGAAAGCTGACTGCCTGCATGAAGATGGCTCTATGAAGAATAAAAGTTGAACTCAGGGAGGAAATGGTGAATGGAGCTCTCAAATATTTTTATATGTGTACTTGTATAAATGTAGATATGAGAAAAAAGAAGCAAAAGTCACATCAGTCAATCATTTTCTGGGATGTTGTTAGATCATCAGCACTGGTTCTATACTATATGTTATATACTATGTACTATATACTACATACTATATACTATATGCCATATGCTCTATACTATATATTACATACTAATCATATACCACATACCACATACCATATATTATATCCTATATCCTATATACTTAGCAGAGAAGAAAGAAGAAGAAGAAAGAAGAAGAAAATTTTTTTTGGCTGAGTTCTTAGCAATGATCTGTTAAAAAAGAAGAGAAACGTGCATATATAGAAACAGATCTAATACAACAGCATATTACTCCTGGCACCAGGGTTAAGTCATAAAAACCATGTTGCTTTGTGAGTAGCATGCTTCATTCTGTCCTACAATTTCTTTACTGCACTGGCAGATTTTGTTATATTCAGTTGCACTGACATAAATGTAGAGTAATTTTCATTGGTGACAACACTTCATCAAGTTTACAGTGGAGTAACTGGGATCAAAATGTGAACCCTACTTTTACTGCAACTAGCTAAGGAATAATAGAAACAGAAATGTGAAAGAACTAGAGATCTGTGCATAATTTTCTGCAACTGCCAGGTAAGTTACCATACTGCACCAGAAGGAACAGTCTCTCCTTGTCTCCAGCACAGGCCAGCAGAAGCTGCTGCAGAGAAGACAGTTACTAGCTCTAGAATAAACTGCTCCCAGAGAACATGTGTCTCTAAGTCTTATTAAATACAGGCTGAAGTCTGAGTTTCAGTCCTAGTAAATGTTGATTTGTTTTCCTTTTTTGTTATCTTGGCTTTTGGGGGGCGCAGGGTGGGCAGTTGTTGGGTTTTTTGCCTTTTTCCCCTTTTTGATCCTGCTTGTTAGAATTCTTGTTCCTTAGACTAAGGAATGTCAGAAGTAAATGACACCTGCCCATCTCCCCACAGAAAGTATCCCATGGGTCTTCATATGTTGGATTGATTTCAGTTATTTGCACTATGAATATATGGGTATGTGTAACTAATTAAGAGACTTTTGGATGGAACCAATCTTGAGAAGATGCAGCTGAGGTAAAAAAAAAAATTGTGCCATTATGCTCTCATCTTCAGTCTTTCTTCATTTCCTTAGCTTTCATATTTCTTTCACTCTGCACAAGACTTAGAGAATTCTGTATGTGTTTACAGATGTAAAATGGTATAAGGAATTTCAGCTCTTTGGGGAGTAAGGAAAAAACTATGGCTCTGTGCCAGCTATATGGGTATTGACAATGTTGAGGTTGACATCTCTTTGGGTCTGACTTCCACCATCATTTTAATGTGCAATGGTTTACATGTCCCCAGAATAGATGTACCTTGGCATAAATAACACTCTTTACTGAATTTTCTTCCATTATGTTTTTATATCCTCCAGTCTTACCTCTGAACTGATAGTCACAATTTGTGAGTCTGAGTGAATCACCTGGAAACAAAGGTGCGTATACATTGCAAATGGAACTGTCTTCCCTGTGACATAAACATATACAGTGTAGATTTATAGCAGGTTTATTGGATGATGAACTACAACTGAAATATCCTGATTTCAATGCTGCCTCCTACATCTTAAAACTTCTGTCAAACTACTTTTACAGGTAGAGACTTAAGGCTTTCATCCAGCTACTGCTCCTATGGCAACTTCACTGCTACTACATTTGCATTTTACCTAATGTGCATAATAGAACATATGGGATTGATGGAGAATCTGTTTTTATTACAGAATTCTCAGTGTGGGATGGGGAAATTTAAGGATTTCTGCCTATCCAACTAGCTCAGGTAGAAAAGAACTCCCCCAAAAAACTTATTTTTAAAAATGGAAAAAAAATCTCTGGCTTCATCAGAGTAACCTACAGTTGTTCAGTAAATAGTGAGTTCCAAAGGACATATGCTAAGTAATTGTCAAATAAAAATTTTACAGGAAGCACAATATTTATGGTACTAGTGCAAGGCATCACTGCTTGCAGAACAGCAAGACGTCAAAGTGACTTGATTTCTACAGCTGGGGATATTGGATAGAGGTTGTATCAGCCAGTGTACTCTTCATGTTATCACCTTTAGAAGATTAACTGTATGCAGAAAAAATGTCAGAGTGAAGGGTATTTATCAAGTCATTCCAAGCCAGGTTTCTGGGAAAATGAATTAATACTTGTGCCACCAATTCAAAATATCATTTCATTTTCAAACATGGTAGATAACAGACCAACTATCTGTAGATTCACCCTGACACTGAAAATAGTATCAGGGAAAGACAGTGAACCTACAGACTGCAATCTTGTACGGCAGGGGAAGGAATTCCCTCCTGACCCTTCACATTGATTTGCTTGCTCCCTGAAAAACAAATGTGATTATCTCCTTATTTTAGCTTTAGCTTTTGTTACTATCAATGTTAATAGTACATATAATCTGAGTCAGTTTAAAGATCTAAACATCCTTATTCTTGGTGTTTCCTATTGTACTAAATTTGATTATGGGTGAGATATTCTTCCCATTCCCTTTATGCAAATATGTCATGAGGAGGACACTTTATTAGAGCAGAGCTTTTGACTGCCTGTCTTTATTACTTTGTTTTTAAATGCTGTGAATACGTCCTTCCTTCAAATCTCTGAGATGATGTTTATATTGCAGAGTGATCATTCTTTAAAGAAATAAACATTTCTTTATTGTTTCTACTTTTTATTTCCACTTAGAGCCAGCCACTCTAACTCTTCTTTCAGCAGGACCTGAACACAGTCCTTCAGATCTTCCACCAAGCACCCATTTTGATGTGTCTTTAGAACAGGATACTGAGAAATAGTTAGAGATCAGTGACTCTCACACAGTCTCACATAACAGAGTACGTACATCTTGTGCTCTATGTAGGTCCAGGAAACATTAATAACATGCTTAGCCTTACACTGATGAGACTTTTTGGTTGCTCACCATTTGGTGAATGATCATAATCCTAAAAAAAGTAGTGGTCTGGCTCCTCAGATGTTCATCTTAGGACCCAACTTAAACGCCTCTATGCAAATGCATGTAGCATGAGGAATAAAGAAGAGGACTTAGAGACATGCGCAGGCCTGTAGGGCTATGATCTTACTGGCATCACAGTGACGTGGTGGGATGGTTCCTATGGCTGGAATGTTGGAATGGAAGGATACAGGCTCTTTAGGAAAGACAGGCAGGAGACACTAGGAGGCGGGTGTTGCCCTCTATGTCATTGACCAGCTGGAGTGCATGGAGCTCCACCTGGGGATGCAAAAGGAGCTGACTAAGAGACTATGAGTCAGGATTAAAGGGAGGGCAGGGACAGGTGATGTTATAGTGGAGGTCTGCTACAGACCACCTGACCAGGAAGGCTGACTGGATGAGGCCCTTTATAGACACATGAGGTCCTCACATTCACAAGCCCTGGTCCTCATGGGGGACTTCAACCACCCTGGTATCTGTTGGAGGGACAACACAGCAGGACATAAGCAATCCAGAAGGTTCCTGGAATGCGTTGATGACAACTTCCTTCTCCAAGTGATAGAGACACCATGAGGAAGGGTGCTGTGCTGGACCTTGTTCTTACCAGCAAGGATGGGATGGTGGGGAATGTCAAGCTCAAGGGCAGCCTTTGCTGCAGTGACCATGAAATGGTGGAGTTCAAGATCCTTAGGGCTGGGAGGAGGGTACAGAGCAAGCCCACTACACTGTACTTCAGGAGAGCAGACTTTGGCCTCTTCAGGGATCTGCTTGGTAGAGTACCATGGGATAAAGCCCTGGAGGGAAGAAGGGCCCAAGAAAGCTGGTTAATATTCAAGGATCACCTCCTCCAAGCTCAGAAGCGATGCATCCCAACAAAGAGCAAGTCAGACAAAAACACCAGGAGGCCTGCATGGACGAACAAGGAGCTCCTGGACAAACTTAAACACAGAAAGGAAGCCTACAGAGGGTGGAAGCAAGGAGAGGTAGCCTGGGAGGAATACAGATAAATTGTCCAAGCAGCCAGAGATCACATTAGGAAAGCTAAAGCTCTGATAGAATTAAATCCAGACAGGAACATCAAGGGCAACAAGAAAAGCTTCCGTAGGTACATTGGTGATAAAAGGAAGACAAAGGAAATTGTGGGTCCTGTCTGGAAGAAAATGGGAGACCTGTGTACCTGGGACATGGAGAAGGCTGAGGTACTCAAAGACTTTTTTGCCTCATTCTTCACCAGCAAGTGCTCCAGCCACACCGCCCAAGACTCAGGAGGCAAAGGCAGTGACTAGGAGAATGAAAAACCTCCTACTGTAGACGAAGATCAGGTTTGAGACCATCTAAGGAACCTGAAGGTGCACAAGTCCATGGGAGATGCATCTGCAGGTCCTGAGGGAACTGGCAGATGAAGTGGCTAAGCTGCTATCCATCATATTTGAGAAGTCGTGGCAGTCTGGTGAAGTTCCTACTGACTGGAAAAGGGAAAACAACCCCCATTCTTAAAAAGGGAAAAAAAGAAGACCTGGGGAACTATAGGCCAGTCAGTCTCAACTCTGTGCCCAGCAAGATCATGGAGCAGATCATGCTGGAAATGATGCCAGGGAACATGGAAAATAAGGAGGTGATTGCTGACAGCCAACATGGCTTCACTCAAGGCAAATTTTGCCTGACAAATTTGGTGGCCTTCTACAACGGGGTTACAGCATTGATGGATAAGGGAAGAGCATCTGACATCAGCTACCTGGACTTGTGCAAAGCATTTGACATTGTCCCGCATGACATCTTTAACTCTAGATTGGACAGACATGGATTTGATGGATGGACCACTCTGTGGATAAGCCATTGGCTGGATGGTCATACTCAAAGCGTTGTGGTCAACATCTTGATGTCTGAGCGGAGAGCAGTGATGAGTGGCGCTCCTCAGGGAATGGTATTGGGACTGGCACTGTTTAACATCTTTGTCAGCAACTTAAGTGCACCCTCAGCCAGTCTGCCGATGACACCAAGCTGTATGGTGCGGCCAACATGCTGGAGGGAAGGGATGCCATCCAGAGCAACCTTGACAGGCTTGGGAGGCGGGCCTGTGTGAACCTCATGAAGTTCAACAAGGCCAAGTGCAAGGTCCTGCACCTGGGTTGGGGCAATCCCAAGCATAACAAATACAGGCTGGGTGATGAGTGGCTTGAGTGTAGCCCTGTGGAGAAGGACTTGGGAGCATTGGTTGACAAGAATTTCAACATGACCCGGCAACGTATGGTTGCAGCCCAGAAAGCCAACTGTATCCTGGGCTGCATCAAAAGAAGCGTAATCAGCAGGTCAATGGAGATGATTCTGCCCCTCTACTCTGCTCTTGTAAGACCCCACCTGGAGTACTGCATCCAGCACTCAAGCCCCCAACATAAGAAGGACAGTCCAGAGGAGGGCCATGAAGATGATCAGAGGGCTGGAGCACCTCTCCTATGTAGATATGCTGAGAGAGTTGGGGTTGTTCAGCCTGCAGAAGAGAAGGTTCCAGGGAGACTGTATAGCAGCCTTCCAGTACTTAAAGGGGGCCTACAAGAAAGGCAGAGCAGGACTTTTTACAAGGGCATGTGGTGATAGGACAAGGGGTAGCAGTTTTAAACTGAGAGAGAGTAGATTCAGGTTAGATGTAAGGAAAAAATTCTTTACTGTGAGGGTGGTGAGACACTGGAACAGGTTGCCCAGAGAGGTTGTGGATGCCCCATCCCTGGAAGGCTGGGTTGGATGGGGCTTTGAGCAACTTGGTCTAGTGGATGGAATCCCTGTCCATGGCAGGGGGATTGGAACCAGATGATCTTTAAGGTCCCTTCCAACCCAAAATCTTCTATGATTCTATGTTATGCAGAGAGGCTGGATATGAAGCTGATTTAAAGGGCAGAAATATATGGGCATCAGAAAGGCTATTATAGTTTGGGTCTGCTTCAGAAGTGTTTACCTTAGAATGATATCACAGGAAATAAATGTGCTTTCTTATATGGAAATGGGGATCCTTTATCTGGGGAGCAGAGAACATATACTGCTTCCTGACAGAGTAGGCCACAGACTAAGGCCACACTTTATTTCACACAGTCAGTGTTGCCAAACACAGTCTATTCCCACTCAGGATTCAAGAGCCATGTAATAAGCTATAGGTGGACTTATTTTCATATCTCTGTCCCACATCAGACTAAAGATTAGCAACAACTGTGGGTTTGCATAGGGAAGAAATAGCCTTTTCATACTAACAGTAAAACATATTATTATTGAGTCATTTCTGAAGATGTAAGGTTGTCCATTAACATTTTCATTGTATTCAAGAACAGTATCCAAGTATCAGCTTAGTGAGTGAGATTTAAATAAGAAATAATGTTAACTATGTTAACTTTGATGGAAACAATGAATTTGGAGGTAGTTCTTCTTAATTACATTTATATAAATGCATATAAATGACAGTGATTTCTACAGAGCTCAAATATATTTACTGAGTTCTGAAATAAAAATTTTGCTTCTTCTGCTGGTTTTCTCTAACAAAATCCATTCAGATTATCCAGGTTAAGTATTCAGGTAAGGCAAATCAGTTCTTGATGTTGAACATGGAATAGCTTATTTACTCCAGGTGTTTTTCCTATCTTTGATTCATCATTGTACCTACCTTTACAAAAAATAATTAACTGGTGATCATTTGTTTGCTACACATAGCCTTTCTAGCCATGTTCCTTAAGCAACTGTCACATCTTAACTCTTGATGAATCTTCACTTGAAATCACATGATAATAAGGAGATTCAAGGATCATTTAAAATCCTCAAATCTTGACTAGCCATAGTAACATAGGCAAATATATATGAGACTTATTAGCTGTGAAGAGACAAAGAATTACAAAAAAACCTCTGCACCTATGTACAAATGCAGGAAGTGGGTAAATAGGAAGGAGTATTACTAAGTAAATGTTTCCAGAGTGAGGGAAAAGGTCACATTGTATGTTTAAGAAAATGAATTTTGGATATAGATGGGTGAAGACCTTAAGTCCACGGTTAGTCAGGCTGAAGGCAGACATGGATTTGCTGCGTTGTATGTAAGTAATAGCACATACAACATATAATAAAAAATGATAACAAAACCAAACCAGAAAAACAGAGTTAAAACTAAAATAACACCCTTTCAAAACTCAGTTGTTCATGCAAGATTATTCTGAGCTATGCAAGCCAGTCCTAATTGCCCCCCTGCCATCCTCCAGGAAGGAAAAGTATCATTAATAGACAACAAACATGTCTTCAAGCGCTTCCGAAAGTTACACTTCTAACAGTGACCCATCTAGCTTTCTCTAAATGGACTGCTAACCACATTACATCTTCACTGAGAGCCACTGAACCAGGCAACCAAGTGCTGGACAGCAGGATGCCACATGCCTGCACTTCCATGGAGTGTAATTTAGGAGTACCAAGCAGCTTTGCTAGGGTAAGAGGTGACTGCTCCCATCACCAAGAATTTTCTGCATAGTCCATTTATTGCTGGTTCTGTCATCTTCTGGTTCTATTACTTAGATGTAAAACATAACTCCAGTTTCCTGTTCAGGAAAGTTGAGGTATTCATATATTTGACAGGATAACCAAATAAACTGTGTTCCATAAAGATTTTTAAATCTCTCTTGAATTCAGAATTATTTATTTTGTCTTTTAACAGCAAAATTTGCCCTTTAAAAAACACTAACAAAATGGCATAGTCACTATTCCTTCAGAAATATTGATCACTGTGTCTTTAATAATTTACTTTCATCACTGCATCCAACATTACTGAATATATTAATGCTTATGTAAACACTGAACATTCGTAATAGGTTTAATCTCCCTTACAATCTTTTAGGGATTGTTCTGTAGTGTCTCTGATGAAGAGCACTGCTTTTCCCCTGACATTATTTTGATTTACATACTGTGTTCATAATACTTAATTACATTAGCATAATGGGGGGGGGGCTTTTTAACGGAATACAGTTCTTCCCTGTCCAGATTGTTATGGACCTTTATACTGCTCTTTTTTTTTTTCTTTTTCATGCTTTAACATTTAAAAATAATACAAAAATGATAGCATCATGAAAAGATGCTGCCATCAGTGATAGCCTGCAAGAAAGATATTATAAATAGCAAAAAATAATGCAACTGTGATTAGGCTGCAAAAGTATCAGGAGTCAACACAGTAAAATCTGTCTGCAGGATATATAACGATATCTGAGGTGTAGTCTGTTGATTAGGACCAGCAATTTCAAGGTGTCCATGGTTCTAATTCAGAAGACATATTCAGTCTCCGCACTTGTTTATCCCCTGTGTGACCTTATATACATCACAGCAGCTCAACTTTTGGAAGGAAATTCCCATTTTAGGTGCTTCAACTTTTTGACTTCCATAGATGAATGATTTCCAGGGATCCTGAGAGCTGAGAGACACCCCCGTTTAAGGCTCTCATTCAGTGTCGACTGCTGCAGGCATGTTCAGGTATCTCCAGATCTCCATAGCTCAGACATTTTTTTAGTCTTCAGTGCTGAGCTCTTAACCAGGGACGTGAACTGGACTGAAGAGTCCTTTTACTCCAGGCAGATCTCTTCTCTGTGCAATGTCAGTCTTCCTCCGAGCATGTAGCTCCTCTCTGTCCTCTCACAGCTGGTGTTTCCCCTCTTGCTTTTGTACCCATGACATAAGATTGCCTTGCAACTCCTGTGTAAAACAAGCCATGGCTTTGTCCAACATTGCCACCTCTATATTAAAACTGTGTCTCTGAAACAACTTAGGTACTGTAATTTAACTTCTTAGAAAACCTCCTTCTACCTTTTATAGAAATTACTCTTGAGGCAGTCACCATGTTCTCATTTCACCTGAATTCAGCAGCTCCTACTAGGATTAAGGAGTTAAACATGCCTGCAGATGACAGAGTAGACTCTTAAGAGTGTTCAGAATACTAAATCAGTATTTCTACCTCACAAAAGTGATTTCAAAAGAGTATGAGCTAATAGATCCAAGCACGTTTTCAAGACCAATAGCCATAAACTTTGAAAGCTACTCCTTCTGTGCATACAGTTTGAAAAGATGGATTTTATTTGACCAGTACACTGGAAATACAGTATCATCTACATAAATGGTGGAAAATCAATATTTCTACATAAAAATACTCAGTTAACCAATCCCTCTTAAAATGACAGGAGATTTTTAAATATAAGGAAGGAAACAGAGCAAATCTGAAAGCAATGGAAAAAGAAGCATGCCTGTGAGGAAGTTCTTATGTGACAGTAACCTGCCTTGTCCCCTGCTGAGGACAACCATGTCTTTATAAACATTTTTACATGACACCATGTACTGGAAATTTACTGAACAGGGAGAAGAGCTCTTTAAAGCTGGCTCAGAAGAGACTGTTTCATCTTACACACTTCATATGGCGTCAGCTGAGGGGCTGAGCCTGAGGTTAGACTGAGGAAAAGAAGGTTATATGTATGAAGAAGCTGGAAGAAGATCCTTTGATACTCAGGCCAAGATTCAAGACAGAAGAATGAAAAATAGCAGCATCTCTCAGAGCAAATTACGTATGTGTCACGTTTAGGTCACAAGCAAAGGACCCATCCTGGTTCCTCAGGACAGAGTATTTAGGGGGCAAAAGTGCCTCTATGGTATCTTGTCAGCTTCTTACTTTAATAGTTGCCAAGAGGCCAATTGAGCTATTAACATATGGCAACACAGCTCTGAGGCTGCACTAGATTATGGCTGTATCCATACTTCCAGCAGCTAGGAATTACTAGAGCATAGAGAGTTACTGGCTATCTCCATTTCTGCCATAAATACTTTAAGAAGGAGAACTATTTCACAGGGAGTTTCTACAGGGTATGCCTCATGGACTACATCTGTTGGATCAAAGAAGATGCATTGTGGTATTTTATGTGCAGATTCCTACCTCAGAAATATGGGAAAATATGCAGAACAGTGGCCCTGCCATGGCTGAATGAACTTGAAGTTGTCACAGCCCTGTAATCTTGAGCAACATCAGGTGTGCAGCAGAGCTCAGGTTCCCCTTTTTCAGCAGGTCTGTAGCTTTCAACAATATTTTCCAACTCTTTATGTGCAGCCCAGGGTCCAGCCTACTTGATGACAAGAGCAAACACATTACATTTACAGTAAAGGTCCCTTATTTTTCTAGAAGAACTAAAAGAATACTAAGTAACACCATTTATGCAGTATCTCAAATAAAGTGCATTGGCAAGGCTTTTAATGGTGCAATTCTCTGACTATTAGAAATAAAGTGTACATTACCCCCCATCATTTTACTCCAATACATGAAGCATTTCTAGACACATACATATGCTTTGGGCAGCTAAGGAGAAAGGTGTTAGAACTGATTTATTCCAAAATGAATTACACCCATCATAACACAAAGAAAAAGAAAGAAGATCCTCACCTCACCTGAATTCTCAAAACCTCTTTTTCTCTAGGAAATATATGTGAAAACAGTAGGATGGACTGAACTGTGCAACACTGCACATAAGAACAAAGAACTCCAAAGGGCTGGGGAGAGAGAAAGAGAATCATATTGATTAAATAGGAAACACTTATGACTTTCTTTCCAGAGCATACTCGGACACAGTATGAGGACTGTCCTGTGCTGCTGAAGCAGGGTCGGAAGAAGCCCTTTGGCATCAGTGTGGTTGTGCCCAGAACCCTTCAGCTCTATTATTTCTTACATATGGGCAAAGCCTCACCCTTGCAGCACAGAGGGTATTCACACACAGGCTGAATTCCCATTCTTACATCCATAGAAATATATTGGGTGGGGAAGGGAAGAGACAGACTAAGCACAAAGAGTAATGCTGAATCGCAAAGACCCAGGCAGTTAATTGAGATGTGGTCTAATCAGCAAGATTTTTGCAAGGAGGCAGAAGTCATCTTTATCTGTCATCTGGAATTTTGTGCAATGGGAAAATGCAACCAAGAGTAAGCTGGCAGTATATATGGTCTCCCAAAAGTCATTTGACAGGGTCTTATACACAGCTCTGAGTAAAACATAGGGAGTCAAGCTGTTAAAATACTACTAATGATCAAACATATGGTTCATATAATGATTTGTTTTCATCATGAGAAAATGCTGGTAGTTAAGCTGCTGAGCTTCCGTACTGAGAATTACATTAAATATGTTTACTGATGCATTTAGTAAGGAGCATGCTTGTGAAAGGACAGTGGCAAGGGAAACCACATGACAGAATGTAAACCTCTTGAGGAATGATGGAGGTAATTAACTAATCCAAGTGGCTAATGGAAGTAATAATACCTTATCCCTTAAACACTCTACTTCAGACTTGGCTGCCCTTTCACAGAAAGGATGTAGTAGAAATTGGGAAGTTCTGGCAGAGACAGAGAAAAAAAATCTATAGAAAAGAAATGGGAAAGAGAATTGACCTTTGGAGAAATTGAAGCAGAAAGGAAGCATAAGTTGTTCAAAACAATAAAAAGTTATGTAAAAAGAAAAGGGAGGCTTGGTTTCACTTCCTTATTCATTAAATTGGATAAGTTCAATGCAGCCAGACAGTACTATTTGTATTTAAAACTAGTCAATTGCTTATTCCGTGCAGCATTCAATTAGCGGGTGGCACTCACTGCACAGAGCACTACCATAGCCAAGAACTTAGCAGGTCACTGAAGAACTGAACATAATAAGAAAAAGTAGAGAGAAAATATTAAGGATTAAACCAGCCACCATCAAGTACAGAAATACCTCTTGTTGGGAAAGAGATTTAAAACTTCCTAACTACTGAGCAGAGAAATCTTCCATCTATTTTTAACATTACCTAGGGAATGTCTTATAACGGTTTCTTCAACAATTGATAATTTGCAGAAATCTTACATTGAATTATTTGGACCTTTGATTTCACACAATTTCACACAAGTAGGATTTGTAAAAAATCCTGCTTCTGTTATTTCAATTTAACTGAAAAAAATAAAGCTCTTTTGGGATAATGTCCTAACATGTTAATGTTTTCCATTGTGACACTATTCCTTGAACATCTTCCAGCTTAGCTACATCCATGGCATTTCACAAGGAGTCAGTCCAAAAATGCTTAAAATTTCAGCAAAACAAAGTAGCACAATTTTTTTCTGATACCTCTGCTTAATAAGATTTTATACTTTGACAGTTCATCCAAAGAGACATTCAAGATGAGAGAGCATCTTTGAATTTCATAAAAGTCCAGGCAAAACTCTTTGCATCTGCTGTCTGAAAAGTCCAAAACTAAGATGCATGAAAACCTCACTTTTTCCTTCCTAAAAACAGTCTTCTGGGGAAGGACAGTCCTGCACTGATTGTAAGGAGCAGGTATGACCAGGGTGATAGGCATGCATAACCTCCTCAAATCTGAACTAAATTATTATTCTGGATACATGTTTCATGCCTGTTCAGAAGTCTCCTATTTATCTGCTTTATTCATGAATTTTACTGGACTCATGAGCTAGCCCTCTCTGCTTATTAATTTGTATAAGCAAGTCAAACTTAACCCAAAATTTTATCTGTCTAGTCAATGTGGTTCCATTGTCTTGCTGGAATGACATGATCCTCTGAATTGTGTTTATATTACACTGATGATATAGTAAGAAGTTAAATTGCAATATATGAATGGTTAATAGCTCATTTTTGCTTTAAGACTTGTTGGGAAATGTATCTAGCAAGGTAACCATTTATTTTTTGTCTCTCTAAAAGCTATGTTATTTATTGTAATTAAAAAAGGGTATCCCAGGAAATTAGAGATTAAATATCTAAAGCTAGCTTTTTTAGTTTTACAGTTTAAGAAGTATAATATATTTGCATACTTAAAGGTTAAGTATATCTCAGGTGGAAATAATTAATACATAGTCTAAAAAGAAACCAAATTATATGTTCAGATGAGCTTCACTTTTTGCTTAAAATGCTTCAAACCAAAATGATTTTAGAAAGTTTCCACAAAAATCTGGTCTTCTGTCCCACTGCAGAAGTAAAGTTTACAAGAATGTTTTCTTTGGAACAAAAAATAAAGGACAAAGAGAAATTGGGATATTGCTCAATATAAAAAAAGTCTCTTAAGCCAAAGTAAGCTAGATGAACGTATCTCACCCTGCTAACTTCTCACATGCTTCTGTGTATCTATGTGGGTGTAGAATTTGGTTCAACATGTAAATAATACTGGATGCCACCTACAGTACAGCTTACCTACATGTCTTGGATAAGGAGAAGTAGCACCCGTTAAGTAGCACCTCAATACCATTGAGTCCAGCGATGATTTTTTTATATATATACCTCTTTACAGGACACATGCCATTACAGGAAAATATGTTAATGACATGAAAAAAACCTAAATCCAGTTTGCATTAAGAATCATAGTGGAGTGGTCCCACAATGCAACCTAGTTTGCAGATACTGGGTCTTACTGAAATAATATTTGGAAAACGTTCTCACTGCATCACTGTGTTTTTTTCTACCTAGCGGAATTTTGCACCCTATTCAGTTCAGGATTTATATAATATATATTCACCAAATCTAGAACCAGATGAATGTTGTTATAAATTCACTTTTGATTTCTCAGATATTCATGCAAACTCAGGCTAGAACAATTAAAACATTAATGTATATGGTACTGAAATTAAAAGGCCTTAATCAAGAAACTCAGTGTTTTCCATAGTAAGCAATAGTGTCACTGGAAATGAGAAGCCAGACACACTTGCATGCACTTACATATCCGTCATGTTATTCCGGAGCACCAATAGTCATTTGCACTAATATGAATTAGATGTATATGACTAACAAGTAAAAGTGATTTAAAAAATAATGAAAGTTTTGGCAATTAATAGTTCAAAAGAAAATATTTGTAAAAAATTCAAGATAAATTTCGATGCATCCATGAGAAACTTGAAAGGGATTCAAAGTATGAAGTTAATTTAAAGATTCCCCATTTGAGAATTTTTTTTCTTGCACGAAAAAAAAAAAAAGAAAAAAAAGCACCCCCACATATCTTCCCCACCATGTATTGAGCTCAGTGTCTGGTGTCCAAGACTGGCATGAATGGTGTTAACCTGTGTGATCCAACATGGACACAGCTGTCTCCCTCAGAAGTGATGACTACCTGGCAGTTTGCCCGTGAAGAGGATTACAGATCACTTGGTACATCAGTGACTCAATGTTGTGATTTATTTCTGTAAACATATATCTTTTTGATTGACAAAATTTAGCCCTTAAGAAAAGACCCTTTGCTTTTTCAGAGTGATGAGTGTATTCTAATACTGCTGGGGAAATCTTTGTTGAGTTCTTCCTGCTTCAGACAGGAGAAGACGTCAGAAAGTACCCAATATTCCATATACTAAATAGTCATACCATAACTGGCAATTAGGAGCAAAAGAGACCACCGTTAGCAGGAATTTCAACTGTTTTCAAAGGATGTATTTGTGTGCATGTGAGTGCAGAACAGAGTGAATCCAAATGAAAAAGATAACACAGCAGGTAAAAGGGCAAGGTGAAGGGAGAAAAGAACCACTGAAATATAATTTTGGCCATTGAGATCAGTGGGTCAATGTGTTGCTAAGTTATTTATATGTTTTGAGAGCCTAAATTTCACCTATGGCAAACAAAATTAATGTTTTATAATTCTTAGCTCTTGCACAGCACAGAGCTGATGGATCTGATGCTTACCATTATTTTTACTTTACAGACTGGGGCACTAAAGATATGTCAGTACTTTCAACAATTTCATTTAGAAAGTGATATTGTAGTGAACAGTTGCTAAGGTACTTGTAATATTAAATAAATTAAGTGTAGAATTTAGTTAGACCCTATTAAGAAACTACATTTAGCTGAAATTTAGGAACTAATAAATTTAAGACTTTGTGATAACAGTTACACATACACTTACAAAAAATTCTTGGCAGTGTTAAGTAAGTGTGGCTTAAAAACTAAACCTATATTACAGGATCATTTTCCCTATTGCTTTTGTCTAATTCTTGAAACTTGCTACACCCAAAAATCATAGATACTGAACATGGTAAAATATCACAGCAGTTAATATACCCATTAAAACCTTTCCTTTCCAGTTCAAGTTAGATGAAAATTCAGCCTATTCTGCTCAAAAAAGTGAGACACAGGTAAGTATACACTGCTTTTTAATACAGAAAATATGCTACATTTTTATTCCAGTCAGCTTTAGAAATTTATACTCTCTTCAAGGTTGGTTTTACTACTAAAATTGTGTTCTTAAAAATAAATCTAACCAAGCTGATACTGAAGCATACCTTCAAGGAAAGACTTACATACCCTTGAACAACTTTTCATATGTATTTTGTTAAGGGGTGTGTTTTGACCCAAACTGTTGGGATAGCACATGTGAAGGTCTCTCAACTCACCCCAAGATCCCACTGACTCAAAAGGACTCTGGCAGGACACAATCCCACATCACAGATGTCTCTGCAGATTGAAGCCAGCTCTTGGAGGACACTGCTATGGTTTCTGCTGTGTTGCACATGACCACAAGGTCGATATAGCTTGACCCAAATCACTGAGGTCCATGGGGAAAAAAAAAAAAAAAAACCAAAACAAACCGACAGTCAAAACCTTTCATTGAGTTTAATAGACTTTAAAACCATGCCTCACTGAATAATTGTTATGGTGATTTTCTTGACAGAAATTTTTGAACTTCTAATTTCTAAAAAAAGACATTTTTCACTCATACTGAATACATGATCCAGGAGCATGTTCTGGTTAAGCAGTTCCACCAAAATGGTTGCTAGTTCTTCTCTCTAATTAGGAATTGTCATACTTCAAATCTGTAAAAAAATATTTTGCCTACAGTGACAATGAGAAATCAATAGAAAGATTAATGTCACATCTAAACCTTCATTGATGTTGTCCTTTAAACAAGAATGCATTGCCTGAATTGATTTGATACATGATAAGACAAGACTCTAAGAGGAAAAATAATGAAACATACTTATGGTTTCCAATTTTGTTAAATTGAGAATTTGTGGACCATAACTATGTATGCATTTTTGGAGCACACAGAACAGTGGGATTTCTATCTGCCTATAATAATAAAAATATTTAATAAGAGTAGTCATTAACTATAGCATCATTCCTTTTTTTGTAATCTCCACTTCTGCCCTGCCTGAGTAATCAAATTGCAGTATAATACTGTAAATGGCAATAACACTCAATCAAGTATGGTGAATAAGTTCCTGGAGCTATTAATTTATGAAAATAAGGAACCCAAGCAAACTCATCACAGATATATAAAATGGGTATTTATTTCCTCCTCCTTGAATAGGTCTTTAAAATCTGGGTCAATAAATAAAGTAGCTAAACAATCTTTGTAAGTTCTAACAAATGACTGATTATGTCAATATAATTGAAAAATATAGCTATGTTCTCCCTCTCTGCATGATTTGGTACTATGAAATGTTCAGGATTCACTGAAGTGTCACAAAGAACATTGGGCTGATCTGTAAAAACATATGGAAATTGGTAACAGGGACAGTTGCCATATGGCTAGATTGGGTTCTTTTGTATTGCCTTCATATAATTCAAAGGTTACAAGGAGGGCACCGGGCAGAAATAAAAGAGTTCTAAAGAAACAGCTCCTAATAAATTTAAAGAGAGTCACTGAAAGACAACGCTTAAATTAGTTGTGCAGATTTTTCTGGATCCTACAGGCTGAGAAAGGTACACAATACACTTTGTCTGCTGGGGAAACAAAAAGTTTTAAATTACTCCAAAGAGTTAAGAAGGTATTCTCTGTATAGATGTGGGAAATTTATGTGAGCACCAGGTACTGCAGTGCATGACTGAGTAGAAGAATTAGTTAATACTGCTCTACAAACCTTTAGAGGATGATGGTACAGAGCTCTGATACCTGTCTGTATCACTTACTATATTTTGACATGCAAGAAAAAGTGTTCAATTTTTAATTGACTTCTATCCCGCCCATTTCCAGCATCTGTGAAGAACAAGCTTGATTTGTTAGATAAAGTTGGACCAAATGGATGAAGCAAACATAAAATATTTCTCAGTTATAAAAATAACTTATTTCCTGGTATGAAGGGCAAAAAGCAATGGATCAGACTCCAAGCCCACCCAAGACTGCAATAGGTTCCTTCTTATGTCAGCTTGGTCATCTCTGTATGGCAAGCTACTGTGATCTACCATGCAGAAGTAATGTCAAGTATTACAAAATGGTTTCATTACTGCTTGACTTTAAATGACTATTAAGCCTCCTTACTGAATCCAGTGCCTTAGAAAAGGAATCTTTGTATTAGCACAGAAGAGGAATCAAATAAAGTAATTTCTCTGCTCTGTTCTCTCATAAAAGATCATTTCCTTCTCCAATACCTCAATGTCACCACAAGTCAATGCAGATTAATGAAGCAAAGGGAAACAAAAAAAATGTCTGCTGTGGGAAATATTTCTGTGCTTGCTCTCTATAGAAGAACTGATTAAAATGCATGACCCACTATAACCTTCAGATTTCCTCTGTTTAAACATTGGTTCTTAGGGGGGAAAAAACAAAGGACAGATTGCAAATTAAATCATAGATAAGTACTGTCATGCTGGTGGAGACAAGTTCAATATGGATGAATTATCTATTTCGAAATACAAAATCAGTGTCAGCTGATCCTTCTGAAATGTCTTCATGCCTCTGGAAAAAAAGAAAGTTGTGGCAAATGAAATTTTGCTTTACTTTAATTTTGTAAAAAATTTCAATGCTGCTAGGATTTATAAGGTCAGTCTTGTATTAGGTCTGTCCAGTTCACTAGCTGTTTAAAGGGACGGGGCACATACTGAACAATATATGGTGGGAATGTGGCTGATAGTTAGAAAAATGACTAACCACAACAAAGGGTATGTGTCTGAAAATGTAGGATACAATATCAAAACAAAAGCCTTCATAGCCATAGGTCAATAAGACTACTTACGAAGTTGACTGCCTAAGTGGGAGATTTTGGAGATTGAAGTTTTCTGTTGAATTTAATAATTAGCTTCAATATCTCAAACTTTGAATTAATGCTAAAGTACAGTCAAGAAGCAAGATGGGGGACAGTAGCTAAATCTACAACCATGGATAATTCAACACAATAGAAGCAGATCATCTACACGAATCTAGTATCTCATGAAGAGAAAATAGCTTGCACCAGCAGTACATTTGTGCAGATAAACACTATTTTGTGACTGTAAAGCTCAAACAGTAGACCCATCATTTGCAGCTTACATGTGTCTTTATTTTATACAGTACAGCAAAAGAGGAAGTGACGCAGCTGGAGCAGCAGGAATTGAATGTAAGTTGCCAGAATCAGAGAGGCTTGTGTGAAATGATTGAAATCCATTTCTACTTATGGTGCAGCAATATCCATGTCATATCTTACACCAGTTCACATCCACAGCAGCAAGGCTAGCTGAGAAGAAAATTAATAAAGATATGGAGAATAAAATAGCCTTTTCTCCCAGTGCTGCTTACCTCTATTATAGATAAGCCTTGAGGTAGGTACCTTGACAGGGCACAGTGGAGGATTTTAACTTGTCTTCTGTTCTCTGAGATTTTCCACTGAACTTACAACCACGGCACATGCCAGAACAACTGCATTCACATCTTGAAATCAATTTGTAAGTGTCATATTTGGGTCATTAAATTAAGATATTTGATCTAAGGTATCACTGCTGTACTAAGGATTCTTGAGACAAGAGTCAGGCAACTCCTGCAAACAGCACAGAGCTCACTCCACTGAGCCTGGAGCAAAGGTTTGCTGGACAGTGAAGTGATAACATGTGCTGGCACGTCAGGGTTTCTTTGCACTGGTCTGACTGGTGGAAAGAGGACGCTAGACAACATGACATCTTACCAGCTTCATCCACACAGGTAAACATGTTCAGTGATGTACAACATAAGCACATAAACCAAGATTTCTTTTGATAGTTCTACTTTCCTGTTTTTTCCCTCTGAATGAAGAACACAAACTGTGACTAGGTTACCAGCTGAGTATTGTGTCAGTATTTTGTCAGTAGAAACCAAAATAGTGTAGAATATACATACAGAGGAAAAAACAGATAAACTGCCCTGGTCTGAAACTACCTCCCTACACTACAAAATAGAGTTCTCTGCCCATTGAAGACCTTGAAGACCTGAACAAAGTCTTGATCTCAGTAGGGGACCACTGTTATCTGCTATTTTAAAAGTATTTTCTATACTGTGTCTAATGTTTGAGTTTCACTTTGAAGATGATAATGTTGATGACCCCCTTCTAAGACACACATGTGTGAGCATACACATGCACAGATATGTTGATGTTATGTTAGAATATGAAAGGACAATTCTCTAAGAAGTTGCATGCCTTCTTCAAACACTGGGATATCAGAGACTGCCCATCATCTTTATTGCCAAGCTAAAACCTCTGAGGTGAACATGGACTTTGTTCAAAAGCTGAAACAAAAGTATTTTCATTTATCCCTGAGCAAATTCTCAGGTGGAGCTGTTCTTCAAAGTATGCTGTTAGGGAGGGAAGCAGAGAAGACTTTGTCTCCGTGTTAAGCAATTTTATCATAAGAATTGAACACATAAGGTTTGTTTAAGAGTACATGACTAAAGCCACAACTTGTTTTTCAAGTGTATATCACTTGTGTGAGCACTGTGATTAATAATCCATAAGTAGCACGGGTGCAGACAGATGACAGGAAATCCTAGCTGAGGCTCAAGACAATATGTGGTATTAGTGTGTTAGAGTTCATTGGGTTTCTGTGGTCTTTGCAATTTACTGCAAAAAATCTTAGAGAAACACCATGCAGCCAATAAGCCTGTCCCCAAACTAAAACTACAGCAAACGTGCAAACATTAGCTGTATTTATACTCCTGAGTGCTGGGGCAGACTACAATAAGCAAGGATCATCAATCACTGTTTCTGCTCACAGAGAAAACCTACACTCCTTCAAAGCAAGTGATTTTGACGTAAATAAAAGCAAAACCAATCCTAAGGCAGGTTACATGACAGTTATGTCAGAGAAAAAAAATCTAAGCAAGAACGAAGATGCAGTACATAGCTGTTCCCTTAATTCATTTAACATGTTAATAAAAAGAAAATTTTAAGAGATTCAGTGATGAACAGCTTGTCCTGTGCAGCATTGTTCAAGGGCTTGCCCTTCAGTCATCTAATTAGAGTCAGAAGGATATTGCTGATGATAATCATCATATTTGGCACTTGCTGTATATAGCATCTTTCATACAAGGATGTCAAAGATTCACAAACATCAGTTAATTGTTATTCTTATCAACTCTCTCACACAGTAATATTAGCATTATATTCTTACATAATTCAATATTTTATAGATATTGTAAGTTACCTGTAAGTACTCTAGGTTATTAATTTTACCACCATGCAACCTCAGTTAGCAAAAAGTCACAGAATGAATCTAACACTTTTAGATTACCAGAAGCACTAGTCAACAGGCTTTGAAGTCTGCTCTCAGGATTCCAGAATGTAGACTTCAAGGGCTGCATTTGCCCTCTAGTACAGTGGAGAATTGTTCAGAACTAGTGGCTGCTTTGACTTAGAGAGCAACATTATTTGTCACTTGTATTTAAACAAGCACTGGGTAGAGTATTCATGAGTTCTTCTTGTTTACTGAGCAAGAATTATTTTTGCCTAAGGTCTGCAAAAGAATTATATGATTTCTTCTTTTCTGCTCAAAAATCCCTCCTACTTTTTATGCAAGATTTCTTTTGCGCCCTTCCAAAATGGGTGTGGAGATCAGATCTCTGCCAGCCTGGATTCTAGACTGACACCATAATCAGAGGAACTGGATGAAGAAGACATTTCAAGAAAATTATATTTCTATGAAATGGATATGATCCTGATTCAAACATCAAAATAAATCTGAATCTCTGCATTAACCAGAGTGGATGTTTCTGTTGGATCCATATGTGAACATGAAGTAGTTATAAAGCCCTTTATCCCATTGTCTCCTCTCCAGCTCCAGAACTACCTTTTTGGTATCCAGATGTGATGGCTCTTTTTTTCTTTTTCCTGTAACTATCTTCAACAGTCTGCTCAGTACCATTGACTGTTTTCTTTCACAAGAAACAAGGTCATACTATATCCCAGCTGTCTGGTTTGCAGTATCATATGAAAGCTTGTCCTTTTCGTCTCTCCCTTTGGACATGTCCACATAGAAGCAACCAGGCTCAGAACCCCAGTCACATTTCTTAACGACACTTCTAAACAAACCATGTGGTTTGGGAAGGAGGCACACTACATCCTGGACTGTGTTTCACACAAACAATGTCACACTCTGTGGCAAGTTTCTATGGTCTTCATGAATACTGTTACCTGTTGCGTTTGCAGGACCTAAAACTTTGTGATGTGTGAGTAATTCTGTGAGCCTGTCATGGGATTCTGTCCATACCATTGAAAATAAGCCCCTGCATTAATGTTTGTCTAAACCATGGAGAGACTGGCTGCTACGCCTCATCTACAAAACTGCAGAACTCCAGATTATTTCATTCAAAAAAAGATCAAAATATAGTAGTATTAATTTTAGAAATTTCACTGCTCTGCCCTTTCAATCAAAATGCATTTCAGATTCAGACAGAATTAGTTTATGCTAAAAAGAAAAATGTATTCACTTACTATAGAAAAATTTTTATGTTATTTTGCAACCTGAGTCTTTTATTGCTTGTGTAGGTGGAACAGTGGTAATTAAGGAGAGAATGAAAAGCTCAACACAGTAAATGTACAAGAAATTACATATCAGACAGTCAAACTTTTGAGCACACAGTTCTCTAAAGCTGTAACTTTTCAACAGCTTTACATACCAGTGAAACACATGGTTGAATGTATTTTGTGGTTGATTTGGCAAAAAGGTTTGCAACATCATCTTCTGCATGCTGTCATTTCTGTGTGTACCTTCAGATTCTCACTTGCCCTTTTGCTGCTGTCATAGGCATATAATAACTATTTAAGATGTAGCTGATCCCTTTTGTCCTGTGCATTGCCAAGAGCAGATTTATTAACAGCCAGCCAAGAAAACAGAGCACAAAGTCCGTATGGGATATCTATGACTTTTAGCTGGCAAAGCAGTTCTTCACCCCTGCTGAAGTATTAGTGATTAGGATACCGTCAGGCCTGCAAACGTTGTAGCTGTGTCTTCAACATATCCCCATTCTCCCTCAAAGTAATTTACATGCAACAGGTGTGGAATACAGCTCCAGAACACCAGAGATTAATTCCTTCAAAATGTATTCTTTCCAGCTGCTCTGGGGACCATCCAAACACCCATCATCTCAAAGGGAAATACTTTCCTTGACAATCTAAGACCCCACAAAAATTCATAGCATGAAAGCAAATTCCACTGTGTAATAAGACTAGCACTGCATTTTCAATAAATATAGACCTAAATGCCTTCCTGTCTAGCTGCTCTTCCAAGCTCCTTGAAGACAGAATGTAACATGGCACTCAGTACAGCACTCCTCACACAGGTCTCTTTGTAGTAGGCTTGATCTCTCATCTCCATGTAGTCCATGTAGACTTATGTTAAAAAAAAAATCTGTAGTGCATGTGGAAAGGTGAACTACTCTGAGAACAGGGTTTTCCTTGCCATGAAAATACTTTCAAGATGAAGGCTTGCCTTTTAACAAATGCATTTGAACTTGAATTGACTTCCTTTCATAGAAAACTTATGCTCCAGTACAATGTACGTCACAAAAAATCATGGGCAGTATTTGTTTCATTTAAAGTTCAAAGGACAGATCTAGCCTCCTTTATTTTTTTTTTTCTAGTAAGAACAGAAATAAGCCACTGTGTCTAGAGTCTTTTAAAGGAGAATGTTAAAAATTTTACATTCGATTGATTGAAACCTGGTGTTATGCCAGCCTTCTAAATAGTTTAGTATTTATGTTAATTAATATATTATCATTACAGTAAATTTGACTAATTCTTCCTATTTAGTTCTTGTAAAATGGCTGATTTCCATTCACAAACTAATGAAAATTTAAAGAGACTTGAAAAGCATGCTATTTATGCAGCACAGAGCTGAGACTTTGTAACACCTTTCTCTCCATACTACATCCTACATTGCCTAAAAATTTTTTGTGGCTGTGGTAGCAGAGCCCATTTTAGGCTTACAGAAGACAGCAAAGGTTCTCAATTTTCTGATGCAGAATAGTTTTTTTGTTTAATGTTTTAAGATGCAGTGGGGTGGCTATTAAGAGAAGGGAGACAGTGCACTGCATATTGCACATGGTTTGGGAATAAGAAAAATTATTTCATAGATATCACTGCAGTTATTGATGCTACCACCTTTTCAATTCATTATTGCTACCTAGTTGGGGAATAGCAGCCAACAGCTGAGAAGACATAACAGATCTTGCTGCTACCTCTGAAATTAATTTAAACTAACCTTTTCTATATTAACCAACATTATAATGCCAATTACACCATGTTACCCATAGGGGCTTATAAAAATTCCAGCCAGATCCACAAAGAGCACCTTAGCGTACCCATTCAATGCTAGTTAAGACTAACCGACTAACTGAAAATCAAGGTCGCTAACAGAAAACCAAAAAAGTGCTTGGTTCAACAGGCCAATCCACAGTGATGCAACTTTCACACAGTGTCCTGGTTTTGGCTGGGATAGAGTTAATTTTCTTTCCAGCAGCCAGTATAGTGTTATGTTTTGGATTTAGTATGAGAAGAATGTTGATAACACACTGATGTTTTCAGTTGTTGCTAAGTAGTGTTTAGACTAAGTCAAGGATTTTTCAGCTTCTCATGCCCAGCCAGCAAGAAAGCTGGAGGGGCACAAGACATTGGGAGAGGACACAGCCAGGGCAGCTGACCCAAACTGGCCAACGGGATATTCCATACCATGTGACGTCATGTCCAGTATATAAACTGGGGGGAGTGGGGGTGGTGGATCGCTGCTCGGGAACTAACTGGGCATCAGTCAGCAATTGGTGAGCAATTGCATTGTGCATCACTTGTTTTCTATATTCCAAACCTTTTATTACTATTGTCATTTTATTACTGTCATTATCATCATTATTAGTTTCTTCCTTTCCATTCTATTAAACTGTTCTTATCTCAACCCACAAGTTTTACTTTTTTTTCCCAATTCTCTCCTTCATCCCACTGGGGACAAGGGGGCAGTGAGTGAGCAGCTGCGTGGTGCTTAGTTGCTGGCTGGGGTTAAACCATGACAACACAGTCATGTCACAATTAAATCTCTAATAACCAAATTTGATTACTTATACATGGTAAATTTTATCATTTAAGCTGCTACAGTTGCGGGTTTTTCTCACACCAGTAAAAATACAATCAAGATTCACAGATTTCATTACAATGAGATAAAGAGTAATCAGTACAAAAGCAAAGTATTTAAGTCAGGTCTCAAGATGTTTGCCACATATTTTGTTATTCTACATTCTGCTAAAAACCTAAATACTAACAGTTTGCCATAATTAACCCAGGTGGAGACTAAAGAAGCAAAAAGACTCTTTGAGCTGCATTTGTCAAAGAAGCCATAAGGATAGCAAGGCAAAGAGTAAAGAAATTACACCGTACACGGCCAGGATAAATTCAGCAATTTAGAAACACTTGGAGAAGAAAAAACTTCCAGATTCTTTGTGCTATTCTGTAAATGGAAAGTAACACTGTTTTGTTTTTACAGAGACACTCAGTTCTTCAAGTTCCCCATTTGCTGTGAAAATCATCATAGACAATTAGAAGTAATTTCTCAGTACTTAGGCCCACGTACTAGTCCATACTCTGTTTTGTAATTTTAGCAATCTTTGTGTGTTCATAAAAGAGAATATAAAAAAATTAAACCTTTTTTTTTTATTTCTCTAGCACTTCTTTAAAAGCCTTATTTCTTTTTCTTGCATTTTGAAGCCCTTGTGATTCATGAGTGAATGAACTAATTTCAGCTCCAGTTTTATTAAGGAAAGTGATCAAAGTACAAAGCATAACTGGCCATTCTCAGCATTACAATACGTACATCGCATGCATGTTGATTAAACAATGGACTTTTCATGTGGGAAAGACTTTCAAATAAGAGCCATCTGTTTTTATAACTTTTATGTAGCATTTTGTAGATCTCACATAGTACCATCATTACACTAAGTATTTTATTTGTTCATTCCTTCTCTATAATTTTACAATGGAAGCTAAAAATTCCCTTATTGTTTGGTAGTTGGATTATCTCCTTGAGCTATCTGAGCCTAATGCTTCTGTGGTATTGAGCACATATTCAGAAAGCTGATGGAAAAAAAATGAATGAAATATTTTGGATGCTGAAATGTCTGACTAACTGAATAGAGAAAGGGTTCTCAGCTGGGCTGCAATCAGTGTTAAAAGTCTAAATATTTCTACTTCCCCAACACCATACAGAAAGCAGTAATCTGCTTATTAGCATAATATCTTTAGTATAAATATCACAGTAGCATGGAACAGGTAGTTGGGATCTATTGTACTAGGTGCAGTACAATACAACAGACTGAGAATCCCTCCTCTGAGAAGGCTAGACAGCTTGAGATAGATTTAAGAAGCAAATTAAACATACAAATGGGTAGGGTGAGGATCACAGGGTAAGAAAGAGATATGGAAAAGAAGGCAGAGTTAAAAAAAGTGTAGTAGAGTCAGAAGTCTTCTCTAGTCAGTAACAGTAAATACAGCTGTGCACTATGGAGGCTGGGTGGGGTTGAAGAGGGATTTTGGAGAACAAGAAGGAGATTGTGATCATGAGTTCTTCCTGCTGGAAAAGTACAGCAGGAGACTACCTGCCAGGAAAGTAAAAATCACCCATTCAGCCAAGTTTAATACATTTTCTATACATCTTTAAATGCCAGGCAATTGCTGTATTCCCATCTGAATCATACATAAGAGAAGCATGAATTAAGTGACCTAGATAAAATAAGAACTCACTCCAGATTTCTATTAACCCCTAACTGACAGGTATAAATTGTGTTAGTATTTTGCAATTTCACATACTTTTCCATTGATGGGTGATTCTTTATTAGCTGTGAAATTCTGTCCTTAAGCAGATCCATGGATTTCCAAGTCAACAGAAATGATTATAAATAAAGAAATACACACTGGAACCTTAATATATGTTTGCACACAATCTGCTTTTTCTGTCGGTCTAAATAAAGGGTTACATACAAACTAATATATCCTCTGCTTAACAGGAATTTCAGGTATGCAACAGTTGTGCTGTTTCACTGTTGTCCTGAGAAGAGTCCTGCTACTGTTCCCACACTTACAGAACCAACAGTTCCCTTTTCTTATGCATTTGTACTGTAGCGATTTTGGCCATAAAACCACACAGTAGTTAAGCACATTGAATGCGCAGTGCAGTAAAATAGGTAACAAAAGAGGTGCCCCATGCTGTGAGTCTCATGAAAGCATTTCTTGTGGGAAGATTTCCAGTCAACTTTGGTAATTCTGTCTATTGCTTTTGAGTTTCTACTCTGGCTTGGAGAAGGGCTCGGTGTAGCTGTAAGGAGTAAGTATTCACATTCGACTACATAGCAGCAGAGCTAGACATACACTGATACTGAAAAAGACCATCTTGGCATCTCAGTCAAGAGACATATGGGAAAAAGAAAAAAAAAATTAGATGGGAAAAGAAAAAGTAAGCACTTGTGCCACTGGAATGCAGATCCAATCAACAAACAGAAATTTCCTTCTTAATTCCCCTACTAAGTAGCTATGATTCTGTGAAATTTGTGGCATGCTTTCTCTCCTTGCAGCTGTGCCACTGTGATGATTCTGTCCATGATCAGAGGTATATGAACCTGCATTCCCAGGAAAAGAGTCTGAATATGAAAAAGAAAGTAATCACTAAAATTCTAGAGTGAAAAGTGAAGGCCACCGTCCAGCTCCTGGATTTGTTGTATGCAGAGGACAAAGGAGAAGAAGAAACAAACTGGGACTTCATATTTTCAGGGGCACACTATGCTGATGACGACCGTCTCATGCAATCTTGGACACCCACCCCCCACCTTGTGCTTCTCGTCACCTCCAGTTGAAGAGCAGGAATAACTCTTCCTTGTCTCCCAGGCACCTCATGAAGGCAGACACATTGAGACCTGTACCTGGAGGGATGCTCCCAGGACAAAACCACACAGGTCCATGCAACAGCACTTGCTGGCAACTTCTGCAAGAGCTTCAGCAAAGAAGTTGGACTGATGAGATGGAGTTAGTGAATTACCTGTCACGCCCACAAGTTGTTCCACCAACAAATCTGGAAAATAGGTGATAGGAGCACTGTTGTTGCCTATTCTGGAGGGAAGAGAGGGCTTTGCTTTTCTTTTTTTTTTTTTTTAAATTAGGAGCTTTCAGTCTATTAGCTTTTACCAGAACCAAATCTACCATTGAAAAGGGAGTCAGGGGAGGGAGGGAAAAAAAAAAAAAATTAAAAAAGCAGTCTTCCTAAGGGAGCTCTGAAAATGAGATAAGATAGCTATTTATATGCATTTAAAAATAATTCTACTGACTGGAGCTCAGTAGTTTTGAAACAGATATGCATTATACTCGATCAAGACATTTTATAGCTATGCAGATGTTATTTAAGTAAAAAAATGTGTATTTTCACTTTGTTCTGGTTTAAAGCATTACTAAATCGTGTTCATTCTATGTAGAATTTTATATAGATTTCACATTTTTAAACAGAAAAGAGGTAGGCAGAATGTGCTTGAGAATAAGGAAATGCTATGTTTTTCCCTATTGACTGAAGCACTCCACACTAAGACCAAATGTTTTATAATCTAACACAACCTGGAGCACTACTCCACACTAAACAAAGATGGTGAGTCACATGAAGAGGATTTGCAAACAAATCAAGCATCCCTGTGCTATCATCTAACTTGACTGCCTACTACAGCACAACTTTGGCCTTGCACAACAGCATTTATGGCTCTTATTCAGCAATCTGCAGTAAAACCTATTTCTACAGCAGCCACACTTATAGATCATAGCTGTAGGAGTACTCAGAAGCCTGTATTTGAGGGAAAAAAACATAAATTAGAACCTAAGGTTAACTAATAAAACAAAGTCCTCTAACAGAAAATGTGCATTTGTTTGGGCCAAATATTTTAGGGCCAAACACTTGGTAACAAATTCATTTCTAGATATGTGTGTCATGCATACTCCTGGATATCTATTTGTCCTGTGAAGACTCACTTGCTCCTTAAAGCAAATGTGACTGCTCATCTGTAAAAGAAAGCCTTTAATGCTAGACAAGAAAGATCATGTGAAAGTTGATAAATCTAATGATCCAGTATTTCATGGGTAGGTCTTTGAGCAGATAATGCACTAAAAAGCATCCATAATGCAACAGGCAGCTCTTTCTCATGATGACAGAAAATCAGCCTATGTTCTCAAACATACACAGCACTTCAGTGTACTACAGCCACAGAATTAAGCCAGCTGCCCACATAACAGCCACTGCAATACAGCAAAGCAGTGATGACTTCATATAACTATGTCACAAAATACGTCCCTTCACCCATGTAAAGGTGGAAAAAAGAGGATGACTGAAGTAGGCAGCAGAGGCTGGAAATGTGCAGGAATTCATTGCTTGATAAACACGCTAGCCTTTTTATTGGGTTTGTGTTGCAAGGTTTTGGTAGTGGGGGCGACTACAGGGGTGGGTTCTTTGAGAAGCTTCCCTCATGTCCAACAGAGCCAATGCCAGCCAGCTCCAAGACAGAACTGCTGCTGGCCAAGGCTGAGCCTATCAATGGCAGTGGTAGTGCTTCAGGGATAACAGATTTAAGAAGGAAAAAAAGTTGCTGCACATCAGAAACTGCAGCCTGAGAGAAGACTGACAGCATGTGAGAGAAATCAACCCTGCAGACCCCCAGGTCAGTGCAGAAGGAGGGGGAGGAGGTGCTCCAGGCACCGGAGCAGAGATTCCCCTGCAGCCCGTGGGGAAGACCATGGTGAGGCAGGCTGTACCCCTGCAGCCCAGGGAGGTCCACGGTGGAGCAGATCTCCACCTGCAGCCCGGGGAGGACCCCACGCTGGAGCAGGTGGGTTCCCAAAGGAGGCTGTGACCCTGTGGGAAGCCTGCGCTGGAGCAGGCTCCTGGCAGGACCTGTGGACCCACAGGGGACCCATGCTGGAGCAGTTTAGGAAGAACTGCAGCCTGTGGGAAGGACTGACATTGAAGAAGTTCATGAAGGACTGTCTCAAAGGGAGGGACCCCACGTGCTGGAGCAGGGGAAGAGTGTGATGAGTCCTGTGCCTGAGGAGGAAGGAGCGGCAGAGACGTGTCATGAACTGCCCCCAAACCCCATTCCCTGTCCCCCTGCTCTGCTTGGGATGAAAGGAAGTAGAGAAGTCATGGGGGAAGGTGAGGCTGGCAATAAGGGATGGGTGTGGGGAAGGTGTTTTAAGATTTGGTTTTATTTCTCATTACCCTACTCTGGTCTGATTGGCAATAGATTAATTTTCCCCAAGTTGAGTCTGTTTTGCCTGTGAGGGTAACTGATGAGTTATCTCTCCCCGTCCTTATCTCAAGCCACGACTTGTTATATTTTCTCTCCCCTGTCTAGCTGAGGGGTGGTGAGGAGTGATAGAGTGGCTGCGTGGTGCTTAGTTGCTGGCTGGGGTTAAACCACAACACCTCTCTACATGTTGTTTGGTTCCATCACATAGAACTCAGCAGAGAATTATTATTCTATAAGATGGCCCCAAAGGCATGTCAAAATTTTAATCTTCTTTTAAGTTCTGTATGGTAATATCTACTTTCTTCTTCTTTTTTGTTAAATACAACCATCTTGCTTTATTTCTGCAGAGCTTTTGCATAAGGGCTATTTCCAGACCACACTATAGAGGAACTCTTCTCTGTCTCCCCAGACATAGTTACTGATCTCTGCAAGAAAGGAGGCAAGCAGACACACCAGGGCTCTGAAAAACACATCTGCCATACAGCTTGGCTGGTACAAACCTACATTTGCTACATCTGACTTGTCTAAGGATAGACACTCTCCTCATTTCAGTGCCCACATCTTCCTGATTCAGCTCAGATTTGTAGAGGAGACAAAACCAGCAAATACTCATCTTTTCCTTTCTCATGACACTTCCTCCTTCAGCAGCATCACATATGGATGCTCTTTTGTGCAACAGATGCTTGGTTTGTTACTCTAGTGATAAGTAAACCAACTGAGAAAGACTTTGAACTGCTTGGGCTTTATGTGTGCAGCTCTTATTGCCTTTGAATTGTGCAGCAATGATAAAATCCTGTGTGGTGATGATTCCTTGCCCACTGAAGCCAAAAGGATTACTTTCTTGTGTTCAGTGGGTATTGGATTTTGCCCACAATGCTCATAAACAATTTGCACAGTCTGAATACTAGAAGGCACTTTTATGGGAAAAGATGGGTTTATGAGGACCAAGAGATTTTCTACACAGATGCTACTGATGGGCAGAAGTGACCTAGGTTTAACACCTCATTTAAATAGTGGCTCTTTTTAGCAGAGCAGACTCAAACTGCAGGAAGGTTTTCTTCATTAACTCACTTCATAATCCATTTCTTCCTTAACGAAGGGGAGAAAGAACATTTATTTCAAAGGAGATCTATGCCATCAAATACATATTACTTGTTCTTGGCTTCTCCCTGATTGCAAAGTTGCCATTAAAAAGATTGAAATTATTTATAGTAAAGCACTCTGTCAGCCCACCCAATAAAGATCACCAACCTAAATAAACCATTCACCAAAAAAAGGCTTCTTTCTCCCTACAGCTACAATGCAGTCAAACAATGAAGAAAGGCATAATTGAATGCTTAGAAATGAAAACCTACTAATAGTCCTATTATTGTACAGTTCTGTCTTTTTGTATGGGTTGTTAAAGTTAAGGGTAAAATGGATTGTTTGTAAGGATAAGACTTTCATTAAAATGCATTATTATATGATTCTTACAGACTACATTTCAGTACAGATCATTATTAACATGTTTAAATAAAAAAATCTATCAATACAAATTACATATAGCTAAATGTTTAGTACACCAATGTACTTTGCTAAGCTAAACTACTTTGCATAGGCTTGGAAGCATACACATTTAGATGAACTAAACATAACATCCAACTATGTTCAAGTCTCCAAAATAGAGCACATTACTTGGTCAGAACTAATTTACTGGTCAGTAAGCAAGTGGTTAAAACACAAATTACTTCCAATTTAAATGTTTTCATGTTATTTGCATTTGAGAAATGCTTTCCTTTGTCATCACCGGGGAGTACTCTGCTGTTCTCATGCAAAATAAAATCTGAAGCAAGAGAGAAAAAACTCATCTATTATTAATTAGACATAAATTATTCCTAATCTACACACAGTGCTTAATCCCTGGTTCACAGAAATGCAAATTGTGCTTCAGAAACAATATGTTAACAAGCCATTTGTCAGCAGCAGACAGGAGCCCAAGCTCAGTATAAAATATAGAACAAATGCTTCAAGCTCATTCCAAAGAACATGCTGATTGAAGGTTTACCCTGAACTGTACAGAAATACAAGATGGAAAACTGTGCAAATAAAATAGTTCACATTATGAAAAAAATTTTTGCCTGTATTGAAGCTATGCCTAGGAAAAATTTTGTAGATGCTTCTTCCCAAGGGTAGAAGCAAGCTAAACTAATGTTAACAGCTTACCTGATCCACTCAGGGAATTCCTGTGTTCCTATGTGAAACAGGAAAAATGTGAAAAATAGTTGAAAAATGTTCCTAAAAGCTTTACTTGAAAATGTTTGGGGTTTTTTTTTCCACATGAAGTCAAACAATGTAATTTCTGTGATATTCCATTATCTCATCAGGTTTGGGAGAAACATTCCCCAGCTTGGGAAGAGGTGAACACATGAAGACTCTAGCTTTCATGTAATGTGCTGTTCATTACAATTTGAGCAGAAACAGGATTTTCCTCCCTTCTATACACAGGCATGATGCAGGAAAAGTTGAGTAACTAGAAAAAACAGCTCCCTCCATTACTCATACTGATGTCTCAACTACTGTTCTTCCTACTTTCATACTCTTTGCAGGTGGCTGAGTGTCACAGGAATATGCAGATATTTTCTGTTGCTATGATGAATTTAACTGTCTAGTTAGGGAAGCTGCACCAGAAAACTGGGATAAAGCACACTACAGAAGTAGGCTTCCTCTGTGAAATTCACCCAAAGCTGAACTGGGCTTTAATGAGTAGGAAAGGCTGTACTCCCAGACACCAGAAAAAAATGTCAGCTCAGGACAACTGCCAGGCAAAATTTCTTGGAGAGGTATAAGCAAACACCCAGACTCCCTGGTTATAGAAAGAGATGCACAAAGCCCTCTGGTAGTATACTATAACCAAAGGATTTCAGTTGTCACCATGGGGGAAACAAAATTAACTGCATTACATCTTACACTGTGAGTGTATTATAGTATTTGAATTAAGCCATTTGGTATTTAACAGCAGGAGGATATTCCTAGGGTGAAGATACATGTGCTGCCATCCTCAAAGGCCATTTTCCCAGCAGTTCAGAAAAATAAAGCTACAATATACTGTTAGGTAGGATGGCATACAGGGCACAGAGCTCCCAGAGGAATATAAGCAGTGGCAACCCCCCCCACCCCCCCCGCCAATTTTTCAAGTCCATTAATAGTAAGAAGAGCAAAGAGTTTGTCTGTTTCTTGCTGAAGAGTGAGAGTTACCAACATGACACTGAAAGCTAGAGTGTTTGGTATCTTTTCAACTTTCATCTTCAATAAAATATCTGCAGACTGTGACAAGAAGGAGATAAATTTTTCAGCCTAAACCAGTCTTTGAGTACTGAGGAAGAGTTCAACTACAGAGAACTGGCTGATGACTCAGGAGTTAAGGGCAGTTTCCTTTCCTTTCTTGTGGAGATGGGAGAAAGTCCACCAGATTTGAGTATCACAGTTGTATTTGCTGTCCTTAAAAAGGAAGAGGAGTCAGGAAGCTACTTTTATTGACAGAAAACACTGAAAGAAATAATAAAGTATCTATAAAATAATGAAAAAAAAGATAAGTAGCAGGAAACAAATTAATAAAGAACATGTTGCATCAAACTAATTAATTTATTTCCATGACATGGTAACATATCTTGTGGATAGAGTAGTGTTTGAATATGTCATATATCTTAGCTTTAGTACAGTTTTTTGCATTTATAAGATCCTTCCAAGCAAGCTAGGGAAACATGGCCTGTACAAAACTACTATAAAGCTGTCCTTGTTGGAAACCACATACATTACTTACCAGTGGTCCACCACAATGCTGCAAGGATTTATTAAATAGAGTACTGATGCCACTCACTCCATGCTAAACACTATGTTGCTTTATCAGTATAAATACTCATCATGAAAAAGTGGACATGAAATTTGTCAGCCTGGTGTGAATTCACACACACTGGAAGACAAAGCTGCATTTAGAAATTGGCAAAACACTTTGAAAAATACTACTTAAGTCAACAAGGACATGTGAAAAATTTGTAAAGTTGTAGGCAGGAATGTCTTGAGGGAGGGTGGGACATGATGGCATGGAGAGGTAGAGCGGTAGAGAAAGATCCAGGGGAAAAGAAGCTGTTGTAATTTCTGTGAAAAACACCATCACTATAGAAGGAAATTTAAACGGGAGTATTATCAGGAAGACAAGTGAATACCCAAATACTTCCACTCTGGTCTGTATTGCTAATACCAAGCCTGAGCCCTGTCCAGTTTGGGGTACTCTGAGTCAAGTACTCTGAGTGCTGATCAGCCAGAGAAATGAATGCATCTATGAAATGGAGAAATATTTAACTCACTGGGCTCTTTAGCCTGTAGAAGAGATGACGGAAGGGACACAAAAAAGCTTTAAATACTCAAAAAAAAAATTGAAGAACGTTCAGCAAGGAATAAGGGAATAACTTCTTCATTGTGTCTTCTGGGAATGAAGTGGGCTTATGTTACAGGTATTTAGATCAGAGACTGGGAAAAGCTTTCTAACGGTGAGCATAGCTAACAGCTGGAATAGTTTGACTAAGGAGATTGTTATATAATCTGCCTTGGGCTAATGAGCTCTATCATTTAAAATCAGTCCAGAACATGTACCCCCAAATTCTCCAAATACCTTTTAAATATCCATCTCCTAGCATAATGAACATCTCAGCCTCTGATTTACTGCTGGAGTTACTTTTATTATGCTGCAAAAAGGAAGCTATCATCCAAGTATCACTGTGTCTGGCAGAGCAGTATACTACTGTGTCCTTTGTACTATATACACACTGCCTGCACACCACCATTCAGCATAAGCCTACTACTGAGCATATGATATTCAGCACATGTGCTGTCCTCCCTCCATGAAAAGCATTCTTAGATCTTGTTCTAATTTACGACAACATTTTCTCTTGGCTTCTGAGAACTGCCTGATACAGAAATACACAATGTCACAGCAATGACAATTGCTACCCCACAACTATTCCCACTGAAAGTCAATTGAATTTCAATTTCTTTTAGTGGGGAAAGCCAGGAGGAGCCAATTATCGTTGCTTTAACACTGTGCAGTTTTACCTCAGGCGTTACTTAGGTTCCAAACAAAAACATTTCAGATCCTGCTTGCAACCTTCCTCCCAATATGTTGCTCCGACTCCCAGCAGCGGTACTGTATCAAGGGAGGGTTGCACTAAATACACTTAGCCATGTTGGTCATATTAGCAAATAAATAGAATATTGCCTATTATAAATATTATAAATAAACAGAAACACATTCAAAATTTAATGCTGTTTGCTCTTTGTTTTACAAACAATGTTCCAAAGCATCATAGTGAGTTCTCCCTGTCACAGCTTATTAATGGATGAAGTCGCTGTGATTCTTTATGGTTTGGACCTAATTGCCTAACCTGGAAGAAACCTTGGCTCTTCTCTATGCCAGGATGGGACAATGTCAGTACACTGTGAATGCTGCATGCACAACAGCTACTTCCATGAGTCTATGAGAACATGCCCTTCACTTGCATTTGCTAAAACCACAGAATTGCTGAGAAGCAGTTCCAGTTGTTTACTGATTGGCTCAGCTTCCTGCAATATCGAGGGTGTAGCTCTGAAAATCCATAGCAGATGTGCTCCCTCAGTTTCAGTTCGTCAAGATGCATAAACAGTTGGTCTCTGTCAGCAGAGCCAAGGCCATTCTGAGAGTCAGCTGAGGATGGAGGAGCTGCAGTCTGAAAGTAAGTTCATAGGCAAATTAAGAGCACAGTGGCTGAAACAGAAAACTCATTTTAGATCATTATGATTTAGACCTATCATTGATATGAAGCAAGCAATACAAGTCACAGCTTTTAAAATTAAGTCGTAATGGCAATACAATGAGTTTCAAGCCAAGTCCTCAGTTCTACAGCTCACATTGTGAAAATTATAAAGCAGCTTATGTACTATGCAGGAAGATAAGAAAAAGAAACATGCTGTGTTATTTTCTTAGCAACTCCTCTGATTGCAGATCTATCTATCTATCTGTCTATTTCTTTTCTTCTGCTCCTCTCATACAGTTATGTGATTTCCAAAATTTGCTACTATGGGGTAACAGCAGCAGCTTTGCCCTTTTCTTCAAACATGCCTGGTCTGGGCTTGACGCAGCACTGATATTCAAAGAAATACCGGCTACAGAATTCAACATATATAGACTACAGACTTCCAACTTGTGAAACACTGAGGCTTATTCTAAAAGTCAATGTCTGATCTTCATATATATGGTGCCAACATTCTTTCAAATTATGATTTTTACCATTCCTCAGAATTAAACTGGAGCAGGAGATTTTCAAATCAGAAATGAAAGCAGTAAGTTGTGCCATTCCCATTAATTTTTTTAAGAGGTTAACACAGGAACAAGGGCATACTAAAAAAAAAAGTAGCAGAAATTTCTTATGGGGCAGTTTTTCAAAGAAAAATTAACTGACATTGCACTATTTTTTAACACCACAATTCATATCTTGGCTAAATGAAAGGATTATCTGTCAAGAAGCTATGTAAAAGAAGACATCTAAAAATGTCAGACAATCACAACTTTCTAGTTCTTCAACTGTAAAATTAGAATAAATGAACTTCCCTCCCCTTTTTGTTTATTGTGTCTGTTGATTCAGCAACTTCGTACCAAGCAACAGCTAGCTCTCTCAGTGACTATGTAAAAAATCAGGCTTGTGAAAAATCAGCCTCTCATAAAAAGTCAGAAATGCTCCATGGTATAAACTGCAGAGGTATATGGGATTTGAAAAAAGTTTTTTAGACATTTAGGGAAAAAAAACCCATATTTCAAAATGTATATGTGGTCCTGGGGAGAAAACAGATCTGATCACTCTGCAGTGTGAAGGAGTAATTATTGTTTGTGTATTATATAAGGGAAAGCAATAGGTGTTATCCCTGTACACAAGCAAGCACGGATGAACAAACCATGTCAACAGCCTGTGAGCCACTTCTGTGAATCCAAATGTGGCATTGAACTGTTGTCTTGCAGAGCACAGGGTCAGTGTAGCTCCATAGTCTAAAACTGTGCTGTGAGCTCATTCTACACAGAGCAGTTTCCTGGTGCAAACACCAAGGTGTTTTCAGCCTCTAAGGACTTGCCCTGATTTCAGCCTTCAGTAAACCTATGCTTCTGCATCTTACCCCTGGTGCCGTGATGAGTTAAGCACCATCAATGCAAATAGTTGCCCAGCCTTCTGAAACTGGGGAATGGCAGTAGGACAACTGCACAGAGGACTGTCTAGAACTGGACAGATTCAGGGTAAATAGTCTATTCACAAAAATACTAAGGGGATTTTCTACATAAAAACATCCAGGTTCTTCAATGCGTGTCTCTCCCAAAGGTTCTCCAGTAAGACAGCTGTAATAGCATGATCAAGGAGAGAACCACAATATCTGAAGTCAGCAAAATATAGCTCAGCCCACCCATATATCCTCTGGAATCAGAGTTAGAAATTACATACTGCACTCTGCATCTATTCAGCCTTTCAGAAATGCATCGACCAAATAATGTCCAAGTTAAAAGCTTCTGAAAGGAAGAATATCAAGATACACATGACAAAGCACAGGAAGGTGGGAACTGATAGTGCATATCAATGAAAGTGGGAACTGAGAACACATACTGTCACTTTGATATTTCTGATGCTATTTCCTCTTTCCACAGGATGATGATGTGAAAAGGAGACAGGTGTTTAGAGCAGACTAGAATCAGGCTGTGGGCAACCAAGACGGACAAGATGCTAACTGTCCTGCATTTCCTTGCAGTCTTTCAGCAGACCCTGAAGATTACACTTTGTATTTGTGGGAGTGATCAGTGGTCCTAATTTATCCAAATCCTTCTCTTTTCACACTTCAGATGCCAGGGAGCAAGAAGGTTGAGGGAGAGAAGGGTGGAGAAATATCCTCCCTATTTTCAGCTGTAAACTTCAATAGTCTTCAAACCTGTATATCTAGCATATTTTTTGTGAACATGATGAATGATTCAGCAGCGATCTCAACTGTCTTACTAAGAACATGTTTATATGAGAGAGCACAGGAAGCTTCTTTAGCATAATGACTCCACTGAGAGAGAAGCTCGTAACTATCACCTCGCTAAGCGTGTTGCTAGTAAGCCTGAAAAATAAAGAAGAAACACAGTTTCTATAGGGGCTTTTAATGTTCCTTTCTGGCCTCTACTTGCAGGGACTCAGAACTCATGAAAAATTTAAACAGCTCAGGAAAGTATGGCAGTTCCAGTATGTGGGCTGTCAAGTTAATTTATGAGTGTGTATAATTGGGTGGTTGCTTTTCCTCTGGAAAGATGAAACAGCTGAGCCAAGAAAGATTGGTATCTACCATTTCCAATATACAGAGACAAATATTTTTAGGGTATGAAAAGAGAGAGAAGCAGAGAAGCATTGGTGCACCTACTACTAAGAAGCCTGCAAGGTATAAAACTCTATCATTGAATATACTTTCTAGACACAGGGCTCTAATCATCACTACCTTACAGGGCTGTATGGTAACTGCAGAGAGGTTCAGAGTGGCATCATACCCCAGGGAGTTCCCAGCAGAATTCTGCCTACAGATGACACAAGCAGGCAGAGTGCTTTCTGAGGAACTGAGGGAATAAAGGCTTCCTTTATTCTAGCCTCTCTACTGGCTCTGAAATGGAAGTGGATGTGGCATAAAGCCATGCCCTAACTAGCCATGCTCCTTTTGTGCAGGGGATATCAGACATGTGATAAATCCCAAGGGCGTGCAGGCAGCATCCTTACGGAGATTATAGTTGCTGGTCTCAGACAAGAACACATAAAGGCATCAGTCCTGTTTTGAACTCCACACCCTCTAACTAGGCATGCTGGAGGTATCAGAATCTGTCCCATATTAACTGCCAACCTATGAGGTCAAATATAATGTATGTATTAATTCCCTATTAATTACACTAGTTGTCAAGGGCAATGGTTCCAAGGCAAATGGGTGTAACTATTACCATGTTTAGTGAAACACAGCTGCCTGTGTACAAGTGCTATGTGCACAGCTCCTTTTAATTTGATAAACAAAGGCTTCATCTAAACTGTGGAAGTTGGGTGCACTTTGCAGTTCCCCGCTCTGAGGCTAGACATGAAGACCACATGCTAGAATGAGTCCTGCACATTGGGTATTCCTGGCCTTCATCACAATTTCTCCTGGAAGGAAGTCCAGGAGGGTGAGGAGGGAGGGAACTGTGGTGTATGCCATCACAATTCCCACTCAAAGTGGCTGGGGGAAAAAGGACGGAGATGAGGACCATCTCCACACACCACAGAACATGTACTTAGGCAAAAAATGTTAGATTTACTTTGGTACATTGATAGCAAGGAAGAAATGAGACTTTAAATCCTTCCAGTGACAAACATACAGCCCTTGGATTTCAAAACAAAGTCAGCATTCTGAAAAACTTTCCTGGATGATTTTGTCTGGAGCTCTACCATGTGCTTGCATAATATCTGGGCTTACAAAAATGCATACATATGCATACCATGCATATATACCCCATCAGTCACCACCACTCGCATGATTCAGCATTATCTCCTGCCTCAGTTTTCCCTTGGTCATTCAATGACTGATTTTGGAACTTCTTCCAGCTACCTTAGAAGGGAACCTCCAACCTGAAGTAGTCTGAGATACCTGTCGTGGTTTCAGCCCAGCTGGTAACAAAGCACCACACAGCCGCTGGCTCACTCCTCCCCCTCCGGCCATGGTGGGATGAGGAGAAATATAAAAGCAGGCTTGTGGGTCAAGATAAGGACTGGGAGGGATCACTCGCCACTTATGGTCATGAGCAAAAGACAGGCTCAACTTGCGGAAAAACGAAATCAGTTTAATTTCCTACAGGTCAAATCAAAACAAGGATATTAGGAAGTAAAACCAAACCTGAGAACACCTTCCCCCCACCCCTCCCTCCTTCCCGGCTCAACCCCACTCCCAGTTCTCTCTCCCTCCTCCCCCCGGCGGCGCAGGGGAACAGGGGATGGGGTTGGGGTCAGCTCCCCACACCTTGTCTCTGCCGCTCCTTCCTCCTCGGGGGGAGGACTCCTCACCCGTCCCCTGCTCCGCCGTGGAGTCCCTCCCACGGGAGACAGTCCTTCACGAGCTTCTCCAACGTGAGTCTTCTCCATGGGCTGCAGTTCTTCAGTCACACACTGCTCCAGCGCGGGCTTTCCCATGGAGTCACAGCCATTTTCAGGGGCATCTGCTCCCCCGCTCCCCTCCATGGGCTGGAGGGGCACAGCCTGTCCTCTCACCATGGGCTGGAGGGGCATCCCCTCCTCTGGCGCACCTCCTCCCCTCCTTCTTCACTGACATCAGTGTCTGCATCCGTGTTCCTCTCACATTCCAATCCCCCTACTTGCTGCAGGTTTCCCCTCTTAAATCTGTTATCCCAGAGGTGCTACCACCAGCACTGATGGGCTTGGCCTTCACCAGCGGTTGGTCCGGTTTGGAGCCAGGGAAGCTTCTAGCAGCTTCTCACAGGAGCCACCCCTTTGGCAAAAAAACCACACCACACTAACCCATAACAATACCACACATTATAACTTGAGCTTCACTGGCACAACTTTCAGTTGTAGTCATGCAGAGTGTCACCTAGCAATATAATTGGAATTGCTCATGAAGATACTGACAGAGAATATTACATTTGTAATATGGAAGAGCTGGGCCAAGGTCGGGTAGGGGTTTTTTAGCAATATCCTGATCACAAAGATATAGGCACACTTTCAGTTCACAATAAGACTGATCTTGTCCTCAAGTCTCTGTAGTGAAATAACTCCTAGCATCTCAGTGGACTGATATGGGTGTATATGAAGGAGATCTCATCTGAACTTGAGATCTTCTGAACAGCCCAGGTTCAGACACCAAGCCTTTATAACACTGGCTGAAAAGGTGGAGTTTAGGAAATATTCTCAGTTGTCTTATTCACCTAACAGCAATTCATCCAAAGTTGTAATTACAACTATGACACATAAAAATGGGTGTATTTAATTAATACATTTAAAGTGGAGGTGATTGAAGGCTATTGAGACATCACACACACTGCTGCCCTTCCATGTGCCTGTGGCTCACTCTTCTTTTGACTGCTAGTACAAATGGGATGTCACTCACAGCAAGGATGGAAATATGCATGAGTTTTTCTTTTGCATAAAAAGTTTCAGTGATCAGGTAGCTGATCTGTGCAATTCAAACACTCACTTGTGCAAGGGTGCAATTACACCTAAAGCAAGCACCCTTTACTCCACGAAACATACAAACAAACAAAAAACCTCTGTTGATTTTACTCATTTTACTGTAAGTAAAACTGCTACTATATTTTGACAAGCAGGAAGCTTTGTCCACTGGGCTACAAGACCATACACAGTTCATACACTAGCAAAATAAGTGGACTTGACATTTCAATGCTCCATAGCAGCTAATAATTCCTGGTAGTCATGGGCCAAGTACTGATATCCCCTGTCACTCAAACACTTCCTGATATATTTAATGCTGTAACTGATTTCTCATACAAGAGACTGGTTGCTGCGGTCTCTCTGCACCTTTGAAAGCTCTTGCCCAAGGAATGACCTTTTCTCTTTAGCCATTTGAAATTTGATCCTCAGCTTCTGTAGAGTATCACAGTGCAACAGACTTTGATAGATTTAAATAGTTCACACTTCCTAATGCAGCTTGTACTTACTGTAGTATCTCATTATAACATGCAAAACACTATGCTGGGTGAAGTGAGTTGTTTTAAAATGTTTTTTTAAAAAAATTATTATTTAGGCAAAAAAAATACAATAGACTCCTCTGGGATTTGCTAATGAAAAACCAAAGACTTAGATCCATGATTCCCAAATAGATTTTGCAGTGGGAGTGACCACAGCTTCTTTTTTTTTTTTTTTTTTCATTTGAACAGCAAAACCTGTCACTAATACAAATTATGCTATACCTTGTCAACTTTTAGGTGCAGGTTTTAAAGCTTAAATCTCTGCCTTTCAATATCCAAAATTTATTGCAGAGCTGAAGCTCATATACAGATCTCACAGTCCACTGTGCAATTGACTTCAGCCCCTTTCCTCACATAATAAATAAATTAGATAATATTGGAGCCTTTAAATTAACAAAAGGTTAAATAACATTTTATGAGCTCCCTTGGTGATTTTCTGGCCAGCACCACATTTTCTGTAATACATCATTACAGCAATAGCACTCTGCAGTATTGTAGCTGTATTACAGCAATATTATTATGGGAGAGATGTTGCTTTGAGATTCCTATTAAACAGGTTTCAAGACCCCAGGAGCCTCCAAACAGTCCATAAATGGTACATTATCCAGGATTGCTCAGTGAGTTATAGCAGGGGCCACATGACTTAATCAAAGCTGGAAACTGTCCATTCCTTTTCCAGGGACTCAGCTGTGCTGGAGAAATCAGAAGCAAGCTCTTGCCTTATCACAGTGTTTGAGGGTCATCTTTTTTTGGTCATAAAACCCCCTCATATGTATTCAGTGTGTACTAAGTCTTCATTTTCTTTATTTTCCTGTTACAGCAAACAACAGATGTTCTTAAGGTATATACTTACCAAACATACAGTCCAAATGTCTTATTTGTGCATCATCCTCAAAACATCTTAGAAGGACACAATGTAATGCTGTGAATATTTTTGAGTATAAGTTGGAAATTCTAAAAAGAAGCAGAGCTCCATTCTCTGTTCCTGAGAAAATAACTACTAGGACATTTTCTGCTTGTAAAGAGTAAAACCCACTTTGAATCATCAGGCCCGCACAAGCTTTACAGAACACCATCAGGGTGCCATTTCCACATTATTATGAGAATTTAACTTATGAACTGACCTCAGCACAGAGACAAGCTCTATTTGAAGCAAAAATCACCCTAGACATTTCTAATACTAAAAAGTCGGATGTATGTTAATTCAGAAAGGATGGATGGGTAAGGAGTGATTCCCCAGTGTCAAATGGCATCACTGAAACACTGCCAAAGTGGTGCCTTAGTTTCCAGATTTCTAGAGTGACTCTCAAGAGAAAAAAAAATCTTGTTTGCAATTGCCTTCTTTTTTTACACAAACTTACATTTATTTGAATGACAGCTGAAATAGGTTGTGAAGGGTAATGGTTCAACTGTTCAAAACCAAAGTAAATCATAAACTGCCAGACAGAGTACAGATGGACGGAGGACCACTCTAATCAATCAGTAAGTAAACAAAATGTTCAGAATAACACCAGGGAGGTGTGCTTGCTGCCTAAAGAACTTTTCTTTTTTCTTTTTGCATGCTCCACTTTGATTTTAACTGATGACTTTTGCTCCCCTCTCCAATGCACTTTCTACCTTCTTCCCACCACACATCAGCCCCAAAGATACAGAGAAATACCTCTATTTCAGCTGAGTTCTTGAATTTCAAGGGTTTGAATAAACTAAAATTTAGGAGACAATGTATATCTAAATTTCTCTAAATTAACTGTCCAGAGTACTTTGATTTACTATGGTGAATTCATCCACCTCTGTGAAATCTGGTGAGACTATGTTTTAAGCATGATTCATACTCAGTATGCTTTTCATGGCCATTTATAACCAAGTGACATAAATAAAGTGTAAATTATTGCGTTAGACCTCTAGCAGATGATTAGTTAATATTTGAACATGTAGGATTTCATGCTGCAGTGTTGCCTACTACAAACCATTTTGATAAGATATATTTTCTTGTTTTGAACATTGACTTCTTTTTCTTCAGATACTCCACTGATCAAATGCTGTGTACAGACAATTACAGAAAAATATATGTAAGGATATCAATCAGCAGTATGTCTACCAGTACCTGTCATCTATGGAATAGCTCACACACACAGATGACTCTGAACATAAATGATAATATTCCCCCCTCCTGCATTGGCATGAATATTATCAAACACAACCTTTCCTCAGGCAAGAACTTGGCATATCAAGGTTCTTTAATCCACTCTAAACAATGCATGAATTGGGATGTCAATTATTGCTAAATCAGTCTTGTAGAGTTTAGTCTGTACTTGAAAACCTCTCATCTTTTCTTTCAGGCAAAGATACGCTAAATTGCTTGTAAGCCACTGAAGGCCTGAATTCATGTAGGCCATCACAAACGGTGTGGGCCAACACTTCTCCTCTATGTTACAGGAAAAGTCATTAATTTTACATCCTTTCTGTTCTTACTTGACAAATTTATATTATGCTGTGCAAGAGATGATTTGTACCAAAGAAAAAAAATGAAATTCATTCTGCATTTCTCTTCCATTACTCTTCTAGTATGCCTTATTGTAAATATAGCTCTGAATTTCTTTATGTGCTCTGAATCCCACCATTTCAAGGAGTTACACTTATAAGCCATTCTAGCAACTAATCAAAAGTAGCAGGATAGCCATTTTTCTGCTTTCTATAGGCAAAACCATGATATCCTCATCAGCCTCCAGAAAAAAGGTGACAGACTTTGGCCAGCTAAATATCACCAGGATAATTTGCTTCTGCATTTAAATACGATTCCCAAAATACATTCAGAAAATACTGACAGGAAACATTGAGCATAAACAATGTGCTATGAATTCAGAGTGACTATTTATGCCTAGCTGTAAAGCCCTATATTGTCTCAGATTTGCTGAGGAAGACAATGGCCAAACCACATCGTCTATTTGCACAAAATATATGTTAAAATTTAAACTCATCTCAGTATATTATGCAGATAAAAGCCAGTGTTGGCAGAAACAGGAAAGCTTGTCTTTGACAGAATTATGAACAGCAAGTCTGCCTGGGTGTCTTCAGGACAGCACAGGAATTTAGTTGAAAGTGTTTTGTGCTTGGTGATTACATATTAGCAGTTCTGAATATTTCCTTCTTGGAACCTACTGGACTTATTCAGGGACCTGTACAGTTTTTTAGCCTCTCTTGAACTAAATGGAAAAGGATTCAAAGGCTGTAGGCCAGGAACTCAGCTGTTGTAAACCAGTCTAGTTGCAGTAGAGGGAATGCAATTAACACTGGCTATGGATTTGCATCTGTGAGGGCTTCAAGGTAGGTCCAAACTAAATGAAGTTTGCCTGAGAATAGACTGCAGTAGAAAGCTGTAGATCTGCAGGACAGAGAGTCACTTTTCCCTTCATCTCTGTAAACAAGACAAAATGTGAATCATCCTAATAGAATTAGGAGTCTGCGCAAATCTTCTTGACCATTGTAGGATTTTTACTTTGGATCTACCCATTTGTAACTTTCTTCCATAGAAGTAGGTGTCCACACACATTGTTGGAAAATTAAAATGCAGTGGAGTTGATGCCAAGGTTGTTGACTAAAATGCAGTACCTGTTGTGGGGTGTGGGTTTGCTCCCTTGCAAAATGTCTATCAATGGGAACAAGATAAATGGTGGAATCTCCTTGTGATGTAAATAGTTTGTACTAAGCAGCAACTTCTCAGCTACTCAAAAGCTTCTGTTCTTGGAGTCCCCCTGTTTGTAGTGAAGCACTTCTGATGAATAGTAGCAGGTAATATAGTACCCTGTGTTTGTAGACATAATTAATATCAAAGATTTGCTCTAAGTATCAATAGCAACTATGGCAGCTTAAAATGAGATAGTTGTGGCTTGGGGTTTTGGTTTGGTTTGGTTTGGTTTTTTACATTGCTCTGTGATGCAAAATACAGTGAATATTGTGAGATTCCAGGAAAATATCTGCAGCTGATGGATGTCTTTGTTCATTCCTGAGAAGTCTCTTGGGTTTGTTTAGCTGTTTGCATTTTTGTATTTAAAAAAATAAGTAGGATCTAATTCATTTTAGATTCCTTGGTTATGCACAGAAGCCTGACTACACTTCACCAAACAGGACGTGTTATGGCCCACCTTTGTTCGCTAACTCAAAGTCTGCACTGGCACACACTTCACAAGATCACAGAATGTTTGAGGTTGGAAGGGACCTCTGGAGGTCATCTGGTCCAAACCCTGCCCAAGCATGGCCACCTAAAGTCAGTTGCCCAGCACTGTGTCCAGATGGCTTTGGAATATCTCCAAGGTGGAAGCATCCACAGCTTCTCTGCGCAACCTGTGCCGTTACTCAGCCAACCTCACAGTGAAAAGTGTTTCCTGATGTTCAGACAGAGCACATTTCAGTTTGTGCCCATTGTCTCTTGTCCTGTCATTGGGTACCACTGAAAAAAAGCTGGCTTCATGATCTTCACACCCTTCCTTCAAGTATTTATATACATTGATGAGCTCTCCCTGAGCCGCCTTCTCTCCAGGCTGACCAGTCCCAGCTCTCTCAGCCTTTCATGAAATGTGAGATGCTCTAGTCCCTGCATCATCTTTGTGGCCCTTTGCTGGGCTTCCTCCTGTATGTCCATGTCTCTCCTGTACTGAGGAGCCCAGTACTGGATACAGCACTTCAGATGAGGCCTCATCAGTGCTGAGAAAAGTGGAAGGATCACCTCCTTCAACCTGCTGGCAACACTCCTCCTAATGTAGCTCAGGATACGATTTACCTTCTTTGCTGCAAGGGCACATTGCTGGCTCGTGTTCAACTTGGTGTCCACCAGCAGCCCCAGGTCCTTTTTTGCTAAACTTCTAGGTTTTGGATTTGTGCTGAAAACAGTGTTTATAATACAGGAATGTTTTAGTTATTGCTGAGCAGTGCTTATGCAGAGTCAAGGCCTTTTCTGCTTTTCACACCACTCCACCAGCGAGTAGGCTGAGAGCGCACAAAAAGTTGGGAGGGGACACAGCTAGGACAGCTGACCCCAACTGACCAAAGGGATATTCCAGACCATATGATGTCATGCTCAGCATATAAAGCTGAGGCAAGAAGAAGGAAGGGGAGGATGTTCAGAGTTACAGCACTTGTCTTCCCACGTCACCATTATGAGTGATGGAGCCCTGCTTTCCTGGAGATGGCTGAACACCTGCCTGCCGATGGGAAGAAGTGAATGAATTCCATGTTTTGCTCTGCTGCATGCACAGCTTTGCTTTTCCCATTAAACTGTCTTTATCTCAACCCAGGAGTTTTCTCACTTTTACTCTCCCGATTCTCTGCCCCATTCCATCAGGGGGAGTGAGTGAGCAGCTGTGTGGGGCTTAGTTGCCAGCTGGGGCTAAACCACAACATGTATCAACCACTCCTCCTAGTTCTATGTCATTCACAAACTTGCTGAGGGTCCATTCTGCCTCATCACACAGACGATCAATTAGGATGTTGAATGGTGTTGGAGACAGTACTGTTTCCTGGTGTACTCCACCACCAGCCTCCAACTAGACTTGGTATCACTGATCACAACTCTCTTGAGTTTGGCCATTCAGCCAGTTTTCAATTCACCTCACTGTCAGCTCATCTATCCCATACTTCATTAGCTTCTCTATGAGGATCTTACCAGAGACAATGTCAAAGACCTTCTGGAAGTCCAGGTAGACAACTTCCACTGCTCTCCCCTCATCTACCAGGCCAGTCATTTCATTGTAGAAGATTATAAGTTTGGTCAATCAAGACTTCCCCTTCATGATTCCATGCTGAATACTCATGACTACCTTCTCGTCCATCATGTGCCTGGAAATTGTTTCCAGATTATTTACTCCATCACTTTCCCAGGCATCGAAGTGAGGCAGACTGACCTGCAGCTCACTGCACCCTTCTTGCCTTTTTTAAGATAGGAGCAACATTTACTTTCCTCCAGTTCTTAGGCATCTCTCCCAACTGCCATGATCATTCAAACATAATTGAGACTTTAAGCCATGTGTTGGTGACATTCATCAGACACATTTTGATAACGTCATTCTGATTTCCTTAGAAAATACTGGGGCAGCACAGTTAGAGTGTTTCCCACACCACCTTCAAAAATATGCTAATGATTGTGGAATCTTGGTTGTGAAAGCAAACATTAAAAAAGCAGGGCTCTGCCCTGGTGTCACATCTTCTGAGCTCCTCTGTGTAATCCCATGACATCATCCCCATTAGAGTCTCTTCACTACCTTGCACTACAGGGACAAAGATCAGAATTATCAGAAGGGAATGCCAAACTGACAGAAGAATGGCTAAGAACTGCCTTCCACCTCGGAAACAGTCCATTAACTTCCTGGGCATTACAGCCCTGGGTCTGTGCCGTACTCTGCACAGGTACTGAGGGAATGGTGAGTCAGGAACTCAGCACCATGTAGGAAAGTATCTCAGCAACCATTCCAGTGTTCAGTTCTCAATAATATCTTCCACCCATCCTTATGCTGCCCACTCCACCCACTTGGTGGTTCAGCCTCTCTGGAATTCTGCAGTCTGGATTAATCACAGATACAGTCTGCAGGAGCTTGCTACTTGAATATTGTGGCCTTCTTAGCAACCCAGAAAGCCCTAAACAAAAATGCAGGCCATGTATTACACAGTGGCACCTCCAAATGTACCACAGCCAAGGGAAAGTCTTGGTGATGTTAAACGGCTTGGGATCTGAGTCACGAACTCTAGATTTTTTTTGTCTATCCCTACACATTCATTACCAGTATATTTTGATGGAAATGAAATTATTTCATCTCACCCAAATAATGTGTTGGAGACCTATATTAACTTTAATCCTTCATTCACACTTTGAACAAATTCAAGGAATTGGTTCAAGTACATTTAACTCAAATCAGAATTTAATTAAAAGTTAATTTCTTTCTGTACTTTACCAACGCATTGTAATGGACCTATCATTTTGCACCCCTCCGAGCTTATCAAGCAGTTACAGTTTCTCTTTAATTTTTTTTGACCTTATTGCCCTTACATGATCAACTTCCGCTAGGTTACTGTGGTGTTAGATCTACTGAAGTCTGAAATTTATTAACTGCCAATTATTAGCATTTTCTCTAATAAGGTTAATGCTAATTAGCCCTAAAATCAGGACTGAGTTACTGTAAATTATAAAGTCAGCATTAACATTGATTACCTTGCTAATTAGTCATGGCAAAAAGTAGGCCATTTGAGCAACAAATGACATTACTCTGTCATTACAAAGGGCCATCACAATTAGACGTAACCCATTTCAGTTTTCCTTCAGTAAGGACCAACAAACCAGATGGAATTCAGTAACTGATTAATTATTAATGTTTTTGTTGGTTTCAACCAGAGCTCTAGCTAATGCACGTTCTTTCCCTAGACACTCTTTAATCATAATTCTTCCTAAAACACCCACTCAACCAAACCAACTCTAATACACCAAGGAGGACTGTATATCCATTTCTACAAAGGCAAGAACATAAAAAAAAATACAGAGACAGACAGAAGCCGGAGGTGCCTTCACAAGACTCAGTTCCAAGAGTCTAAGGTTTGGCGCATTTTGGGACATCTACTTTAAAATCCAGAAATACTGAAGGTATCAAACTAAATGTTTATTTTCATATCTGATGCTGACAAAAAATCTATTCACTACTGACAGTACTTAACACTAGTTAACAAAAATCACTAAATTGTAGAATACTTTATGTTGAAAAAGACCCTTAAGGTCATTGAGTCACACCATAAACCTAACACTGCCAAGTCCACCACTAAACTATGTCCCTGACTGGCACATCTACATGTCTTTTAAATACCTCCAGGGATGATGAATCAACCACTTCCCTGGGCAGCCTGTTCCAATGCTTGATAACCCTTTTGGTGAAGAAATTTTTCCTAATATCCAATCCAAGCCCCCCGGCACAACCAGAGACCATTTCGTCTTGTCCTATAGCTTGTTACTTGGGAAAAGAGACTGACCGCCACCTCACTACAGGTAGTTTCCTTTCAGGTAGTTGTAGAGAGCGATGAAGTCTCCCCTCAGCCTCCTTTTCTCCAGACTAAACAAGCCCAGTTCCCTCAGCTGCACCTCATAAGATCTTTTCTCTAGACCCTTCACCAGCTTCATTGCTCTCTGGACATGCTCCAGCCTCTCAATGTCTTTCCCGTAGTGAGGGGCCTAAAACTGAACACGGTACTCAAGGTGCAGCCTCACCAGTGCCGAATACAGGGGGACGATCGCTTCCACAGTCCTGCTGGCCACACTATTTCTGATACAAGCCAGGATGCTATCAGCCTTCTTGGCCACCTGGGCACACTGTTGGCTCATATGCAGCTGGTTGTCAACCAACACTCCCAGGTCCTTTTCTGCCAGGCAGCTTTCCAGGCACACTTCCCCAAGGCTGTAGCGCTGCATTGGGTGGTTGTGACCGAAGTGCAGGACCTGGCACTTGGCCCTGTTGAACCTCATACAATTGGCTTCAGCCCATCAATCCAGCCTGTCCAGATCCCTCTATAGAGCCTTCCTACCTTCAAGCAGATTAACCCTCCTGCCCAGTTTGGCGCCATCTGCAAACTTACTGAGGGTGTACTCAATCCCTTCATCCAGATCATTGATAAAGATACTAAATGGAACTGGCCCCAATAATAACCCCTGGGGAACACCACTTGTGACCAGTTGCCAACTGGATTTAACTCCATTCACCACAACTTTTTGGGCCCAGCCATCCAGCCAGTTTTTCACCCAGAGAAGAGTATGCCCATCCAGACCTTGAACAGCCAGTTTCTCCAGGAAAACGCTGTGGGGAACAGTGTCAAAGCCTTTACTAAAGTCCAGGTAAACAACATCAACAGCCTTTCCCTCATCTACTAAGTGGGCCACCTTGTCATAGAAGGAGATCAGGTTAGTCGAGCAGGACATGCCTTTCATCAACCCATGCTGACTGGGCCTGATCATCTGGTTGTCCTGTACATGCCCTGTGATGGCACTCAAGATGATCTGCTCCGTAACCTTCTTCAGCACCAAGGTCAGGCTGACAGGCCTGTGGTTCCCCAGATCCTTCTTCTGGCCCTTCTTGTAGATGAGCATCACATTTGCTAACCTCCAGTCAACTGGGACCTCCACAGTTAGCCAGGACTGCTGATATATGATGGAAAGCGGCTTGGTGAGCACCTCTGCCTGCTCCCTCAGTACCCTTGGGTGGATCCCATCCAGCCCCGTAGATCTGTGTTTAAGTGGTGTAGCAGGTTGCTAACTATCTCCCATGGATTATGGGGGCTTCACTCCATTCCCCATCTCTGTCTTCCAGCTCAGGAGACTGGGTACCTGGAAACAACTGGTCTTACTATTAAATACTGAGGCAAAGAAGGCATTAAGTAACTCAGTCTTTTCCTCATCCTTTGTCACTGTGTTTCCCTCTATCCAATAAAGGATGGAGAGTCTCCTTAGCCCTCCTTTTGCTGTTCATGTATTTATAGAAACATTTGGTATTGTTTTTTTATGGCAGTAGCCAGATCAAGTTCTAGTTGGGCTTTGGCCCTTCTAATTTTCTCCCTGCTTAACCTCACAACATCTTTGTAGTCATCCTGAGCTGTCCACCCCTTCTTCCAAAGGTCATAAACTCTCTTTTTCTTCCAGAGTTCCAGCCAAAGCTCTCTGTTTAGCCAAGCCATTCTTCTTCCCTGCCGGCTCATCTTTTGGCACATAGGGATGGCCTGCTCCTGCACCTTTAGGATTTCCTTCTTGAAGAATGTCCAGCCTTCCTGGACTCCTCTGACCTTCAGGACTGCCCCCCAAGGGACTCTCTCAACCAGGCTCCTAAACAGGTCAAATTCTGACCCTCCAGAAGTCCAAGGCAGCAGTTCTGTTGACCTCCCTCCTTACTTTCATGAGAATTGAAAACTCCATCACTTCATTATCGCTGTGCCGAAGGTGGCCTCCAACCATCACAACACCCACAAGTCCTCCTCTGATCATAAACAACAGGTCCAGCAGGACGCCTTCCCCGGTTGGCTCACTCACCAACTGTGTCAGGAAGCTGTTTTCCGCACACTCCAGGAACCTCCCGAACTGTTTCCTCTCCACTGTATTGTATTTCCAGTAGGCATCTGTTAAGCTGAAGTCCCCCATGAGAACAAGGACTAGGATCGTGAGACTTCTCCCAGCTGCTTATAGAATATTTCATCTGCCTTTTCATCCTGGTTGGGTGGTCTGTAACAGACTCCCACCGTGATATCTGCCTTGTTGGCCTTTTCCCTGATTCTTGTCCATAAATACTAGATCTTTTTGTCACCATCATCAAGCTCTAGACAGTCAAAACACTCCTTAACATACAGGGCTACTCCACTGCCTCTCCTTCCTTGCCTATCCCTTCTGAAGAGCTTATAGCCATCCATTGCACCACGCCAGTTATGTGAGTCATCCCACCATGTTTCCGCGATTGCAACCATACCATAGTTTTCCAGCTGCGCAATGGCTTGTATCTCCTTCTGTTTGTTGCCCATGCTGTGTACGTTGGTGTAGATGCACTTCAGTTGGGTGATTGGTCCTGCCACCTTTCTGGGGGGAGAAGCCCTAACTCCTATATGACTGTTCTCAGGTGCTTCCGTGGTTTCTAACACATCAACAACCTTTGTGTCTTTGCTGCCATGTGGATCTCCATCCCCTACCCCCACTGAGACACCTACGGTGCTGCACACATTAGTACAGGCACATTTCAAAAGTGCTCCAGTGTACTCAGAGCATCATGGAGCAGACTGAAGGACTGCAGTGGCACACGGTCCCTTAAACATTGGTGTGCCATGTCATGGCTTATCTCTAGTGAGCCTGGTTTTATCCCTTTCCCCCTTCAAATCTAGTTTAAAGCTCTTTCAATGAGCCCTGCTAACTTTTGCTCAAAGATCCTTTACTCCCTCTGAGAAAGGTGTACCCCATCTGTCACCATCAGGCCTGGTGTCACGTAGACCAACACATCACCAAAAAAACCATTGTGCTCCTGATCCCTTAACCAGTCATCCCAAGGCCCTGAAGTCTCTCTTGATCGCTCTGGGACTTCATATTGCAACTTCGTTGCTGCCTATCTGAAAAATCAATACTGGATAATAATCCAAAGGCCATACCAGGGTAGGAAGTCTTCTCGTCACATCTTTAACATGGGCCCCAGAGAGGCAGCAGACTTCCCTAAGAAGTGGGTCTGGTCAGCATACTGGGTCTTCTGTTCCCTGCAGAAGAGAGTCTCATATGACAATGACCCATCTTTTTTTCTTTATGGAAGTTTTTTTAAGGCAGGATGTAGGCCAACTTAACCTTGGTGACACCTCCAACCGAGATGAACCATCATCCTCGTGATTGTTCGGTTCCATGTGCAGAGCCTCATACCTATTATGCAAGGGCACCTGGGAAGGTGGGGTGGTCACAGATGAGAGGCACCTGCTGTGCTGGATAGGAACTTGTTGCCCTTGCCCCCTACCCCTTAAGTCACCACATTCTGCCGGGTGGAGAGAGGATAGGGAATCTTCCATATCATATTTCCTGTCTACCTGACAGGTCTAGCCCCAGGGAAGGTAGGGTGTGCTTCCAGTAGTCTGTCTCTCTCTCAGACTCTGATGCTCCTCAACTTACTCACGTCCTCCTGCAGCTCTGCCACTAAGCTGAGGAGTTCCTCTACCTGGGCGCACCTCCCACAGGTATACTCACTGCTGTTGTCCAGTACTGGCATAAGAGTAGGGTATACCCTGCAGCCTGATACCTGGGGAGATGGAGATGAACTTACAAGTTTGTAAATAACCTCTGTGAAAATGGCAATGCATGGGTGTTTAATGAAAGAGAAATTAGTGGATTCGCTTAGTCATATGATATAGTTACCCACAGTGCTAAGTCTTCCACCCTTTCTAACCTATACCAATCCAAACATGTAAAATTGATTTTAAGAGCTCAGTACCCATCTTTTTACATATGAATTCCATATTACACACATTCATTGCCCTACGGAAATTTCTGAAGAGGGCTAAGCTTACCCTTAGCTCATATCAAGGCACACTCTCTCTGTAAAGCTAAGCACACACAAATGATGCTGCAAACTGGATGGGATTATAGGCATCAGACACATGCATATAGACCACCAATGTCTACAGTCTTTGAGGAGGCCATGCAGCTTGCATCAGACACACAATGATAAAACAGGAGGCTTGACTCCTGAGGGACTCTGCAAACTCCTCTGGCCACCTCCACCAACACTGCTGGGGAAAATACAGCCGTGGAAGAAGATGCAGACATGCAATGACTATCCAGCATCTTGGAGGCTGTTGTAAATGATATCCAATACTAGTGCCATTAGCCTATTGCAATTAGTCTAGTGCAATCCTGCAGTGCCCTGCACAGGGCAAGGACATTCATTAAAGCTTGTACAATGACACCTTTTAAACACCACCTATGATCCCATTGCATCCTAATGTCACAGCAATAACTCTAGAGCTTGTAAACCAGAACAGGATACTTTTTGCTGCTTTTCTTATTCTCCGTTGTCTGTGTTCTACGTGTTCCCATGCCTGTAGACTAAGAAGTTGATACAGCTTTCTACTGCAAGCTAACAGATGTGGATGGGAAAGGTTAAAGAAATAAATACAAAGCAAACCAAAAGGAAAGCAATGCAACAAATAACTAGTTAAAGCAGAAAGGCATTACCTGAAATATACACACACGCCCACACACAAATTAACAAAGGAATGAAAACTATGAACCTGGACATGGTAAGAGACCAGAAGTATTGAAAAAGCAAAGGAAGAAGACAATTCAGCCCAATTCAAAGTATGTAGATGAAGCTATGGCCTAGAAATTTTTTTCTTCATTTTGTAGAGAATTACTTCACTGATTATCAGAAAGTTCAAAGAATAAGGCTAGTTAAGACCATTTAAAAATAGACTAGGCTGTGTGCTGTGAAAAAAATATCCCACTGTAGCTAGGCTGCTTGACATAACCCTGCATGTCCTCACAGCTCAGAACCTTATCATCAAAGCACAAGTTAGCCTCAGGGGCGAGAACTGAGCCTCATTAGAAACAAGCCTCCTCAGACCTATGAAAGATTACAAAAACATATGTATGTCTTTACATTAGCTTTCATATTTAGAATACAGTTTGAGGGAAAGGCAGTAAAGGCGAGGAAGCACTGAATCACTGTTTTATGACAAGGTAGTAACTGCATTAAAGTAAACTGGCATCAAACCAGTGTAAGAAAAGTGGAAATGCAAGTTATATTGTCTTCATAGTGCTCCCTAGGTTCTGCAAAAAATTGTTCATGCCTAAGATATCTTTTTTCTCTCTTCTTTCTTGCAGTTCTTTCCCTGGAATCCACTGAACTTTATGCTTATAATCAGCACATCATTTTTATGATTCAAAAATTTTTAAAGACAACAACTAAACAGTGGATGGTTTGAACACTATGAATCAGTGATTTAATCTGGCCAGAACCATTTCACAGAATCATCATAGAATGGTTTTGGTGCGAAGGGACTTTAAAGATCATCTAGTTCCAAACCCCCTGCCATGGACAGGGACACCTTCCCCTAGATCAGGTGGCTCAAAGCCCCAGCCTGGCTTGGAACACTTCCAGGAATGGGGCATCCACAACTTCTCTGGGCAACCTGTTCCAGTGCCTCACCACCCTCACAGTAAAGAACTTCTTCCTTACATCTAATCTAAATCTACCCTCTGTCAGTTTAAAGCCATTACCCCTTGTCCTGTCACTACATGCCCTTGTAAAAAGTCCTGCTCCAGCTTTCCTGTAGGCCCCCTTTAAGTACTGGACAGCTACAATATGGTCTCCGGGGAGCCTTCTCTTCTGCAGGCTGAACAACCCCAACTCTCTCAGTCTGTCCTCATAGGGGAGGTGCTCCAGCCCCCCAATCATATTTGTGGCCCTCCTCTGGACCCATTTGAGCAGGTTCATGTCTTACATTGCAGGCCCCAGAGCTGAACACAGTACTCCAGGTGGGGCCTCATGAGAGCTGACTATAGAGGCAGAATCACCTCCCTTGATCTGCTGGTTACGCTTCTTTCGATGCAGCCCAGATGCAATTGGCTTTCTGGGCTGTGAGTGCACATTGCTGGCTTGTGTTCAGTTTTTCATACACCAGTACCCCCAAGTCCTTCTCCACACAGCTGCTCTCAATCCACTTATTGCCCAGCCTGTGTTTGTTATGCTTGGGATTGCCCCAACCCAGGTGCAGGACCTTGCACTTGGCCTTGTTGAACTTCATGAGGTTCACACAGGCCCGCCTCCCAAGCCTGTCAAGGTTGCTCTGGATGGCATCCCTTCCCTCCAGCATGTTGGCCGCACCATACAGCTTGGTGTCATCGGCAGACTGGCTGAGGGTGCACTTAAGTTGCTGACAAAGATGTTAAACAGTGCCAGTCCCAATACCATTCCCTGAGGAGCGCCACTCATCACTGCTCTCCGCTCAGACATCAAGATGTTGACCACAACGCTTTGAGTATGACCATCCAGCCAATTGCTTATCCACAGAGTGGTCCATTCATCAAATCCCTGTCTGTCCAATCTAGAGTCAGGGATGTCATACAGGACAGTATCAAATGCTTTGCACAAGTCCAGGTAGATGACGTTAGCTGCTCTTCCCTTATCCACCAATGCTGTAACCCCATCGTAGAAAGTCACCAAATTTGTCAGGCACAATTTGACCTGAGTGAAGTCATGTTGGCTGTCACCAATCACCTCCTTATTTTTGGTGTTCCCTGGCATCATTTCCAGGATGATCTGCTCCATGATCTTGCTGGGCACAGAGTTGAGACTGACTGGCCTATAGTTCTCCAGGTCTTCCTTTTTTCCCTTTTTAAAAATGGGTGTTATGTTTTCCCTTTTCCAGGAATGAATTCACTCTTCCATTGCTGACATGTTAAGTAAGAAACTTTTATCTTCCTGAATATTTGACACACATCAGCTTTCCCAGAAAACAAAACCTGGAAATTTCAGGAAAAGATAATTCCACCCTGACATTCCCAAACATGAACTTTTCAATGAACTTGACTCATACTGCATCTTTCTTATGTTTAATAAAAGACTCAGAATAACTTTGTTTAGTCTTCTGTCCAATTTTGCCTCTTAATCTTACCACTGACAAGTTATATTGATAAAAGTTAACAAAGACAAAGCAATTAAGTATCTAAAAAATTACTGATACCATGTAAGTTAACTGAACAAGGTTGACCAACAAAGAGTTTAAAGTTTAGTATCCTCTGCCCAGCACTATCATTACAAGCAGTCAGTATCTAAAGTGGAAACAACAACAGAAAGTTTGACTAACCAAATATAATATAGGTCACCTCCCCCCCAAAAAATTTACAAAAAACCCCAAACAGGGAACTAATGATCCTGCTCAAATCTAGTAAGTCAGACTGAAAGCCCAAAGAAAAGTTTCCAGAGTGGCTAGTCTAATCAGTCAGGAGAAGGCAAGACTTTTTCAAGATTTTACTGGTCAAATTTATCTTTATCATCTTCATTAAATTTGTGTTGAGTATGAATCCAGTTTATTTTTATCAGCTGTATAAAGTTTAGTAATGAGACAACTTTGCTTACACATGTTGAGATGAAGATGTAATTTCTGCAAACACCTGTACAAATCACTTCAGCTGAAGAGGGAAACAAATTGATACAGAATGTATAAATGCAAATACATTTTACAGATGAAGCAAATAACCTAAATTGTTACTTTCTTCAGCAATGACTAAACACTAAGCACAGTAGACACAGTGACTTCAAGCTGATGTTCCATATTGACTTACTGAGATATAATGACCCTGCAAAGTTAGAAGCAAAGCCCGCAATAGCAGGACAACTACTTTTCATCATTTAGCATAAAATATTAGGATTACTAGCTCGGAGCAAGGAGAGTTAGTAAGAAAAATAGAAAACAGGGGAAAGGTCTAGCTCTTAAAAAAACCAGTTTTGCTAAAAAAGCATGGTCTAACTGATAAAAAATACTAAATAAGCTGCAGCCTGTGTCTTTTCAGATGGCACCAACGTTGTTTTTTGGTTTAGAGGTGTTTTTTTGGTTGGGGTTGGGTTTTGGGGGTTGGGTTGAGTTTTTTTTAATTTCTGCTTATATGTGGGCAAGGAAGTAGTTAGCATGAAAAAGAGGGGACAAAAAAAAAAAAAAAAGGAAGTTTAAAAATCTACTCCAGCTTCCTCAGGGAGAATATTTAAGTTGCTGAACAAGTCATGTAACTTCTATACATATCAGGTATACCCTCTGAAAAATGGCTATTAACAGAGAACTTCACAAAGAATTGTGGAGTCTCACTAACTGGTTAATCTCTTTGAGATATTTGGATGAAAGATGGTATTCGATTGCCAAGTGCATTAGAACTTCACAATGACTGCCTCTTATCAGGAAGCAGAAAACTAGAGCAAGCCAAGCCACAGAGATGGTTTAAATGCCCAAAATGGAGGAAAAAATGCTCCCACCTCTCATGTTTACTGGTTTCTGATTTTTTACAGAGGAAAGAAAATATGTTCTACAGAGTTTAGCTGTGGGACCTGCAGTCTCAAGAAACATGATAGTACAAATTGTAAGAACAGGTTGTCGTGGTTTAACCCCAGCCAGCAACTAAGCACCACGCAGCCGCTCACTCACTCCCCCCACACCCAGTGGGATGGGGGAGAAAATCGGGAAAAGAAGTAAAACTCGTGGTTTGAGATAAGAACAGTTTAATAGAACAGAAAAGAAGAAACTAATAATGATAATGATAACACTAATAAAATGACAACAGCAATAATGAAAGGATTGGAATGTACAAATGATGAGCAGTACAATTGCTCACCACCTGCTGATCGACACCCAGTTAGTCCCCGAGTGGCGATTCCCCCCACCCCCACTCCCCCAGTTTATACACTAGGTGTGGCATCCCATGGTATGGAATACCCCTTTGGCCAGTTTGGGTCAGGTGCCCTGGCTGTGTCCTGTGCCAACTTCTTGTGCCCCTCCAGCTTTCTCGCTGGCTGGGCATGAGAAGCTGAAAAATCCTTGACTTTAGGCTAAACACTACTGAGCAACAACTGAAAACACCAGTGTCATCAACATTCTTCTCATACTGAACTCAAAACATAGCACTGTACCAGCTACTAGGAAGACAGTTAACTCTATCCCAGCTGAAACCAGGACACAGGTGCTCCCTGAGTTCTTTCTCTTAAGGTAGTAGCTTTATGTAGTTACCTTTAACCAACATCTAGCATTTGCAGTATTACATTGAGTAGGCAGGGGGGAAGAGGTAACAATGCTTTTGTATTAAGTGTTCTGGTTTTAATCTATAACCTCCTCCACTTGCTTTCTCCCAAAGACGTAGATGGGGGGTATTGAGGGAATACTGAATATAATACTTTCATCATAAAGGTAATTGGATATTTCTGGCTCCTGTTACCCTTTCACAGTATTGAATATAGCACTTGAATTTCACATTTTGGATGGATGCCCAGAAGTTTATGTAAAGTCTTTGCCCGAAATACTGAAAGACAACCTACATTTTTATTTCCTCATGCTTGTGCTGAGGATTAAACTATTCTTCCTTATATTGTAAACTTTTTGCACTTTTAAAAATTTCTTTCTAATTTCTGAATAGTAATGAGTTGAAGACTCAAACCTCCAGTTTCACAGTTAAATCAAAACTGTTGCTGGGGGACCCCCCCCCCCCCAAAAAAAAACAACCCAAAAAACACCAAAAAAACAAAAAAACAAACAAACAAACCCCAAACCCCAAACCAACCAAAAAAAGAACTTTTTGGTGTTTATGTGAAAACAAATGTGGCCATACTGGGTTCTGAATCAGAGTTCACAACTGAAATCTATCCACTTTACTCCTAAGATGCTGAAAACTGAGCTTCAAAAGTTCATACTACCAGGTATGTGTAAACAGCGAGTTTAATAAACCAGCTAATAACAATAGCTTATGTTCATATAGTACTTCACATTGGGATGCACAAACATTAACTAATTAATTCCCTTAATACTCCTCTGAGGTAAATCCTATTAAACATAAATGTTAGAGATGTAATTACATGTTAACAGTTATTGGATTTCTAAGAGTTATCTTCAGCAATTAGTAGAAAATGTAGTTTATAAATGTCTATTCCATAATCTATGTTTTCAGTTAGCTAATATATTGCCATCAGCTGTTTAAATGCTAGGCGACTCACTGTCACCCAGATAGCCTGACTAGAATAGGAAACGAGACTTCTGATGAGCAAACTCCCTTTTATTTCAGTCCTAGTGTATTCTCTGTGTGACATGATCATTAGCAAAATTTATCAGCACTGTCCAATATCCTGGGGATCGACTTGGGACTGTCAAATCTCCATGCTTTTCCTTTGATTGTCAGTATGCAATGGCTTGTAATGAACTTTGTGGCTGATGCCCATTTACAGTACAAGCAAAGAAGCTACCTTGTCCCTGAGAAATGTTAATTTATTTCTATTATTTTTCTAGAAGCCCTTTCTGTCCTAAACTGTGACTGTCTCAGCTAGCACAGTATGTAGACCAGCAAGGAAATACTCAACTCCCACCTGCCAGCTTATCCGATCTTCAAATCACATGAAAACCTGAAGCCAAAATTAAGCCAAAATGAAAGGATTCCTAAATATATACTCTGTGAACTAGCCCTTTTAAGCTGAAACCATGGAAACTACTGGAAACTTCACCCTCAAGTATGACTGTTAAAAACAAGACCACATTTTTTTAGATAGACTTCCAAAAACTGACAGGAAAACATTCGAGCAGATGTCTTCCCTTCTTGTGGGAATTGCATCTCCATAAATCTTGAGGTAGCAGACTGTGAGAATCAGGGATGTTGAAAACATTGCTATGACCTTCCTCATCCTTGGGGTTGTATTGAACAAGTGAGGATGTACTAAGCAAAGCATATTGGAAAGCATCATATCCAAGAGGTAGGCAGTAAGACAGATATGCCTGACGGATGCCCATGACTCTTTCTAAAAAGATCTTGTAGTGAGGAATGATAAGGCAGAAAAAGCAACCTGACAAGCCATGAACACAGTCCCTGTTCTCCTATGGCCACAAATAAAACAGAGGATGCAGAGAGATCTTCCACAATATTTAGCAACAATGCACAAAAGACATATAACCAGATATAAACAACCAAATTTTGCTCGTTTTAACCACTTGCTGTGTGGAACCTCCAAGCTCTACCGAGGGCTGGCAGTCAGTCTAGTCCATCAAATTCAGGAGCAGGAACTCTTTCCACAGAGCCTGGAAGTGTGTATGAGTACCAGATTAAGTTCATCTATTGTCCTTTTAATAGTGTAATTAGAACAGAAATACAGGAAGGTCAGATAGTATAAAAAGCTTCACAAAGCTTTCCTGCAATTTGTGGCCAATGTACAGACAATGGTTTATCTGGAAATGTCTCAGAATTGCCTGAAACAATGCAGACTTATATAACCCAGAAGTGTCAAAACCACTTATGGTTAGGTGCATGCTACCCCTCCTTCAGCTTTTACTTATAGGTAGAAATGTGGTTAATGGTATGCAATGGGAGTAAAGGTACTCCACTATAAGCAGAATTCATCCCTTAGCTTACTATTTAAAGAGACAACATCTAGACAGGCGACTCTTTCCAGTTCAATTTGCCAATAAATTGCCCTCAAGGTGACCAAGGATTGAGAGGCCTTTTCAGCTCTAAAGGACAGCAAAGGAGTCTGCAGGCTGGAACTATATTTGAAACGCCAGCTCTTCAGTGTGAAAATCCTTTGTAATCCTAGTGTAAAGAAGCAGACAGCGCTAGAGGACTGATGAGGTGATACACTGCAATAACCAGGAAAAAGCGCTGTCCTACAGAGCCAAAACAATGTTGCACGCTGCAGTGGCACTGGCAGCCCCAAGTTTTGGTCATGACTCCATTGTCCCAAGAGCTACGTGGATACATTAAAAAAAAAAAAAAAAAAGAAAGAAAAAAGACAGCATCTGCCTCAAAGAGTTTACAACTTAATAACGAGAAAAACCCTGTTCTACAGCTGAGCAGGATGATACAAAACTGCAACCATAAGCAGAGAGTTGAGTGTAGAAAGATATAAATTTACATCATAAAATCTGCTCCAGTTGAGAAAATGATTACTTGCAGTCTTTCCAACACAGTACTACTTTAGTTACTCATTTTTCTTGCTTTATCCATTTATTTTTGTTAAATGGGAAATACAGATGCTGGCCTATTAATTCCCAACTATATTTTAGATGGCCCCTCAGCATTAGACACAAAGTTGGCCTGTTAACTAGAAAAACAGAAGAATAAATATGTCTTTATCATTCTGTTATTCTAAGAACAGATCTTTCTGCCTTTATAAAAAAAAGGTAGGGATTTAGTACCTTGTGCAGGATGCCTGGAAGGTCACTACATTTAGATTATTGTGGAACAGATCACTCTTGCAGCTCAGATTTGTTGTTATCTTGACTGTCAAAACACCCAAATTCAGCAATAACAGAAACAGTAAAAGTGCAGATATAGAATCAAAATATTGATATGAATATGCATGCCACTGAACTGGGCTAGAACATTGTTTCAGGAATAAACCTTTTTTTTTATTATTTTTAACTTCAAGCATTTTTGCATGTATGTTTGTTGGGGTCAGGATTTCGGGGATAAGACAAATGTGTTATCCACTGGCAGAATGCCTAAATTCATGAGGAAGCTCATACAAAATACAAGTCTGTTTCCAGTTATCTCCCACGGTCCAAAAGGCTATCCATCCTGATCAGGCCTTCAGCAGAACAAAATAAAATTATCCTGTAGATTTCAAAGTACATTTAATTAAAGCTCCATGGTGATCTCTGATACCTAAAGGCAGTCTAGCACAAAACAAGCAAGGTGAATCCAACTACAATAATTTGGTAACAACATTTTTTTCCTCTCTCTTTTCACTGAAACATGCACAGCTGAAGCTGTATTTTGTTTTGCTTGTGAAGCTGCAGTTTTGTCTTTGTATTACAATGACACAATATGTTTTGTTTGGGGACATGGGGGAAATCTGCACTTATAACACTGCTTCACTGTGATTGATGACAACATCTCTTTGAATGATCTACCTGTATCAAAGCTTCTGTGACTGACACAGAGCTGGGAAAAATAAATCATCCTTCCATGAAAGATGGGTGGAGAATTCTCCATTCTTTTTCAAGGGAAAAAAAAATTCTCTGAAGTTAATCTCTTTTAAAGCAGCAAGAAACTGACTGACTTCACTCTGACATTTCTTATCCTATACTGCAACTACTAAAGGACAAGGTTCTTCTCGCTTGAATGAAAATCACAACTCAGCAGAGAGTCAGCACATTCCTGTGAATCACTCAAGCCCTGTGGTCTTAAGCGGTGCCTGCAGCATAGCCCTAGCAATTGTTACTTGCATGGGGATGAACCTCCCACTGTCATACTCGGAGAAGGAAGTTGTTGATAGAAGCAGAGCCAGAATACCAAAAATGGTTTGAATTTAAAGTATGTCTGTCCAAACTGAAATGAATCAAGACACTTTAGAACAGGTTTATGTACAGGAGAAAACTCTGTTTAAAGTAGCAAGTACAGTAATGCATGCCATATATAATGTTACTTATCACATACAGATATACTTAGGTCTGTATGCAAGCTGTTTACCTATTGAAGGGAACTTCCACCACACACACTTTTTTTATGTACATAGCCCACAATTTTCAAGACAAAAACAGCTTCAAAGAAAATCTAATATGATAAAGAAGTTTGATTCAGAGATTTACACAGTTAATTTTAATTTTGAAGTGGTATGGAACTACAGAAAACTGAACCACTGGAAAACTTTTTTAGTTCATGTCCTGGTTTCAGCTGGGATAGAGTTAATTTTCTTTCCAGTAGCTGGTATAGTGCTGTGTTTTGGATTCACTATGAGAAGAATGTAGATAACACACAGATGTTTTCAGTTGTTGCTAAGTAGTGCTTAGATTAAGCCAAGGATTTTTCAGCTCTCATGCCCAGCCAGGAAGAAGGCTGGAGGGCACAAGAAGTTGGGAGGGGACACAGCCAGGACAGCTGACCCAAAGTGGCCAACGGGATATTCTATACTATGTGTCGTCATGCCCGGTGTATGAACTGGGGAGGAGTAGGCCCTGGGGGGACAGATTGCTGCTTGGGAACGGAGTGGGCATCAGTCGGTGATTGGTGAGCAATTGCATTGTGCATCACTTGTTTCGTATATTCCAATCCTTTTATTATTATTGTTGTCATTTTACTGTTATTTTCTTCCTTTTGGTTCTGCTAAACTGTTCTTACCTCGATCCAGGAGTTTTGTTGGTTTTTTTTCCCCTGATTCCCTCCCCCATCCCACTGGGTGGGGGGGATTGATAGAGCAGCTGTGTGGTGCTTAGTTGCTGGCTGGGGTTAAACCACGACAGTTCATTAGGCTGAATAGTTCATTAGATCTAAGCATCTATGTAGCACCTTCCTGTAAAGAGTCTGTGTAGTCTGTTCACGAAGATCTCCAGCAATACAGATAACATATTCTCCCTAGTTTTTTTTATTTTAGCAAAGCTTTTGATACTGTCTCTCACACTATCCTTCTGGACAAAATGTCCAGCACACAGCTGAACAAGTCCATAATACATTGGGTGAGCAACTGGCTGACGGTTCAGGAGAGTTATAGTAAATGGGGCTACATCAGGCTGGTGGCCAGTTATCAGTGGGGTTCCCCAGGGCTCAATTTTAGGGCCAGTGCTCTTCAGTGTTCTTCTAAACAATCTGGATACAGGAATCAAATACACATTAAGTGAATTTGCTGATGATACTAAATTAGGAGGAGCTGTGGACTCCTTTGAGGGTAGAGAGGCCTTACGGAGGGATCTGGATGGACTAGACAGCTTGGCAATCACCAACCGTATGAAATTTAACAAGTCCAAGAGCCAGATTCTGCACCTGGGATGGAGTAACGCTGAGCACAAGTATAAATTGGGAGAGGAGTGGCTGGAGAGCAGCCCTGCAGGAAGGGATCTGGGGGTGCTGGCTGACAGCAGGTTTGATATGAGTCAGCAGTGTGCCCTGGCAGCCAAGTGGGCAAACCACATCCTGGGGCGCATCAAACACAGCACAACCAGCCGGTCAAAAGAGGGGATTATCCTGCTGTATTCAGCTTGGTGCAGCCTCACCTAATAAAAGCAGCTGAGAACTCTGGGTTTGTTTAGTTTGGAGAGAAGGAGGCTGAGGGGTGGTCTCATTGCTCTTTGCAGCTTACTGAGGAGGGGAAGTGGAGAGGGAGGTGCTGAGCTCTTCTCCCTGGGATCCTGTGACAGGACACCTGGGAATGGGTCAAAGCTGCATCAGGGGAGGTTCAGACTTGATGTTGGGAAGCATTTCTTTACTGAGAGGGTGGTCAAACACTGTGGCAGGCTTCATACAGAGATGGTCGATGCCCCCTGCCTGTCAGTGTTTACGAGGCATCTGGACAATGCCCTTAATAACATGCTTTAACTTTTGCTCAGCCCTGAAGTGGTCAGAGAGTTGGACTGGATGATCACTGTAGGTCCCTTTCAACTTTTCTTTCCTTTCCTTTTTCCTTTCCTCCTCTCCCCTCCCCTGCCCTCCCCTTTTTTACTCTTCTTTTTTCTGTCTTCTTTTTTCTTTTCTCTTTCTTCTCCTTTTCTTTTCTATTTTTTCTTTCCTTTTCTCTCTTTTTTCTTTTCTTCTTTTCTTTTCTCTTCTCTTTTCCTTTTTCTTCTTTTCTTTTTCCTTTTTCTTCTTTTCTTTTTCCTTTTTCTTCTTTTCTTTTTCCTTTTTCTTCTTTTCTTTTTCCTTTTTCTTCTTTTCTTTTTCCTTTTTCTTCTTTTCTTTTTCCTTTTTCTTCTTTTCTTTTTCCTTTTTCTTCTTTTCTTTTTCCTTTTTCTTCTTTTCTTTTTCCTTTTTCTTCTTTTCTTTTTCCTTTTTCTTCTTTTCTTTTTCCTTTTTCTTCTTTTCTTTCCTTTTTTCTTTTCTCTTTTCTTTTTCTTCTCTTTTCAGAAGACAAGAGGAAATGGGTACCAATTGCACTGGGCGAGGATTTATCTCAACATTAGAAAGAAATTTTTTACAGTGAGAACAATCATTCACTGAAACAACCTCCCCAAGGATGTGGCAGAGTCCCCATCACTGGAGGTTTTCAAGACCCAATTGGACAGGGCACTAGATAACCTCCTCTAGGCTCCCTTTCCCGCCAAAGGTTGGACCAGATGATCTTTGGAGGTCCCTTCTGTCCTGGGCTGGTCCACAGTTCCATGACTCAGTGAGTCAACCCCTCCTTGCAGGGCTGCTGTGGACCTTGCATGGGAGGAATCAGGTGAGCCCGGTGGGATGGCCGGTGGTGCTGGACTGGGGGGACAGCCTGTAGGACTTTGTGTTGCAGGCTCCAAGGGAGACATAAGGTCTCATTGCATCAGGCTCCCCCCGGGGCAGCTGTGGGGCGGGCGATGGGGCTCGAAAAGCTGCCAGCCCCACAGCTCAAGCCTGGCCCTGGCCAGCAGAGAGCAGCGGGGAAACCACAGGGGCCAGGAAGGTGTCCCTCAGGAGGGACCTGGGCTTTCCTTCCTCCTCCTCTTCCCTCCCCTCCCCTCCCCACCCCAGGACAGCAAGTGACCGTGGCCTCTCTCCCTTTTGCAGCACATAACACCCTCCGCTGCGGCGCCCATGAGAGGGAGCAGCCCCTCGTCCTCACTCCCCAGCTCACCACAGCACGCGGAGAGCATGGCCGCCAAGGGCGAGTGGAGCTGCCCCATCTGCCACGACGATCAGGACGACATGGCCTACATGTCACCCTGCCTCCACCAGTTTTGCTTAGGCTGCGCGCTGCGCTGGGCGTGGCAGAAGCCAAACTGTCCCCTGTGCAGGTCGGGGACGACAGCCGTCTTGTTCTCGGTACGGTCAGATGACGATTGCCTGGTGTTCGACGTCCCAAGCCCCGCAGAGCCACCGGCTCAAGTCGGCCAGCACGAGCAGGGGGCTGCGGGGCCGGCGCCCTTGGCTCAGGCCGGCAGCTTCCCTCCTGCGGCCTGGGCGGACTTTTTCAAGAGCCACCCCGACAACATCAGGCCCCTGCTGCCCTGGCTGCGACAGGAGCTCGGGGTGCTCTTCCAGCACCGCTGGTGGGAGGTGGCTGCGGCCGAGGGCACCGTCGTGGCCCACCTGTGCCTCTACGGGCTGGATGAGGAGGAGCTGGCGCAGCAGCTGCAGAACTGCCTGCCGGGCGACGTGGCCACGTTCGCCCACCGGCTGGTCGCCACCACCGTGCGGGTGTGCGCCGCGGCCGTCTGCCGGGGCCTGGCCCAGCAGGGCCCCCGCGCCGTCTGGCTGGGGGACGACAGGCCCGCAGCCAGCCCCACCGCCGCCCGGAGGGGGACTCCCGCCGCCCCCGCCGCCTCCCCCAGCAGCCCGGCAGGCTCCGGCAGGGAGGACCGACCCAGCACGTCGGAGGCTGCCCTCCGCCGGGGTGCCGGCCGCCCCCCATCTGCGCCGGTCCCTGCGGAGGGGGAGCGGCCCCGGGAGGAGCCGGGGCGGGCGGCGGCGGCAGGTGCCTCTGCCCAGGGCTGCGGCCGCAGACCCTCCGCTCCCGGCCGGGGCAGGGACCGCTCGCCCGGGGGGCGCCGGCGCCCCCCAGACGGGAGGGCCCCCGGCCCCCAGCACTCTCCCCGGCCCCGCAGGGCGCCGCCACACCAGCCGCATTAGGCGGGCGCCCCCGGGGCTACCGAAGCAGCGGCCGAAGCGCACCGGGGGGCTCTCCTTAGTCGCCTCAGTCTACTTACTCGCGAAAGAAAATAAAGGAGCAAAGGCTACAGGAGGAGTCTTGGTGTCACTAAGGGTGCGGGCGGCCTTGCTGTCGCCAGCCGGGCTGCCTTCGGTGCTGCGCCCGCCTGCGCCCTCGGGTGTCCCTTGCAGCCGGGGGTCGGTGGGGCGCCTGGAGGGGGCTGGGGTACAACCACGCAGCTCTTTGCCGGGGGAGGGGTGGGATGCTCCAGCTGACGGCCCCTGCCGTGTAGCCCAGGTGCTATGTCTTTGTTTCTCCCCCGAGGGGAGCTCTGCTCAGCTCCAGGGCCGGTCCCGGGGAGGTGTTTGCGGGCAGGGGGTCTCCAGGGCCAGCCCGCGCCCCGGTGCTCATCACCCCAGGCCTGGCCGCCTCCGCTCCTGGCCCTCTGCCCCCACGTCCAGCCCACGCTGCTCGCTATGGCCTCGGTACGTAGCACTGTGGCTTGGCGCCGCTCCGTGTAAAGCCAGGGCTGCGGCTGCCAGTGCTTTTGGCAGGTAGTCCCAGCGAAAGCCCTGCTCCCCGGCAGAACGAGGCTGAGCAGCCCCAGCTGGGAGGCCTTGCACGCTCAGAGCAGAGCCAGTGCCCTGGTGCTAGCAGCAGCGGTGCCCTGTACAGCGCGGTGATGCAGGGAGCTGCCTGCTGCGTGCTGCGTGCTGCCTGGGATGTGCTGCAAACACTAGAAAAGAGCAGCCTGTCAAAAGCATTGTCAGTATTTCAGGGAGACATTTACACCGTGGGAAACTTCATGGGGTTGTTTTTCATAACATGCGTTATTAGGAAATTGGCAGTAGAATGCAAAGGATTGTTTTCCACGTCTCGGGCAGTGTGCTCAGCTTAGGAAATCAGCATTCTGCCACAGGCAACCATGGCTTTCCAGTGCTGCTTTGGGTAAGCCAGCTCAACACTCCCACTGCACCCACCTGCAAAGCGTGAATAAGCAAGCCAGTCCATGGCAATCAGCTGCTATTAAGCAACCTACTTCTGCTAAAGGGAACCGGGCTGTGTTAATCGGCTCTAAGTAGGAATGAGACTCATTACACCTCTTGCAGGGTTCACCTGGCATAATTTTGTAGGCTTAGGCAAGAAGGCTTCTGCTGGCAGTGGTGCTGGATTTAGTGGACCACTGTTTTGGGTTTGTGTGGTAGGGTTTTGGTAGTGGGGGAGGGCCTGCAGGGCCGGCTCCTGTGAGAAGCTGCCAGAAGCTTCCCCGGCTCCAAGTTGGACCCACCACTGGCCAAGGCCGAGCCCATCAGCGATGGTGGTAGCACCTCTGGGATAACAGATTTAAGAAGGGGAAACCTGCAGCGGGGGAGGAGAGCGGGATGTGAGAGACACCCTGTGCAGGCAGCAAGGTCAGTGAGGAAGGAGGGGAGGAGGTGCGCCGGAGGAGGTTGATGCCCCCGCAGCCTGTGGTGAGATGGCAGGCTGTCCCCCCCCCAGCCCACGGAGGGGAGCGGGGCAGCAGATGCCCCTGAAGATGGCCGAGACTCCATGGGAAAGCCCGCGCTGGAGCAGTGTGTGACTGAATATCAGTCCACAGAAGGGACCCATGCCAGGGAAGTTCGTGAAGGACTGTCTCCTGTGGGAGGGACCCCACGGCGGAGCAGGAGCCCAGTGAGGAGTCCTCCCCCAAGGAGGAAGGAGCATCAGAGACAACATGTGACGAACTGACCCCAAGCCCCATTCCCTGTCCCCCTGTGCTGCTGGGTGGAGGAAGGAGAGAGAACTGGGAGTGGGGTTAAGCCGGGAAGGAGGGAGGGGTGGGTGGAAGGTGTTCTCAGGTTTGGTTTTACTTCCTAAGATCCTTGTTTTGATTTGATTTGTAGTAATTGAAATTGATTTTGTTTCTTCCCCAAGTTGAGCCTGTCTTTTGCCTGTGACCATAAGTAGTGAAGGATCCCTCCCTGTCCTTGTCTCAATCCACAAGTGTTTCTTTATATTTTCTCCACCTCCCACCGGGGTTGAGTGGGGGAGGAGTGAGCAAGTGCTTCGTGGTGCTTTGTTACCAGCTGGGCTTAAACCACGACAGGTGCATACCTGTTGAACATCTCATTAGTTGGTAGATAGTGATCAGCAATGTCAGAGATGCTCAGTTCCTCCTTTTCTACAAGTTTCAAGTCTCACTTTCCAGCAGCTGGGGCTGTCTGCAGTTCAATAGGTTTCACAGCCTTTGCCATGGGGTGACAGAGGACCTGGAAATGACCCAAGACTATCTAGGTAGCCTGCTCATCTAGGTACATTTTCAGTGTTCTCCAGAAGAGGAACTAAATTAACTGAGGCAGGTCTTCTGGATGAATAAAGTTCAATGGAAAGCAGAAGAAATGTCCCCCTCCTTGGGATGCTGTTAAATGCTTGGGTCTAAGGAATCATTTGCATGAGGTGTAGAGTGAACCAGTGCACAACTAAGTCTTCAACCCTGATGAATAATATGGCTGCCCGCTCACCAAAAAACATGTGAACCAGTATGTGTGACAATATTACTATTTATCTTTTGAAAACCTCTAGCCCTTAGAGATTAAGTATCCAGTATGTTACGCACAGAACGAGCCTGAACTAAGTGACAAGCTGCTGTCCAAGGCACTGAGATGAAAATTAAGTGCATAGGGGCAAAGAAATGCAGAGCTGTAAAATAACTTTTTTTAAGATCATTCACCTGGTGAGTGTAATTGGGATAATAACAGTTTGATCCTTGGCTACCTACATGAACAAGATCACACAACTCCTTCAAACCACAGGGCTTTGTGCCTTGAAAATGTATTAATTTCTTTTCCATTAGCTGGGGCAGGAAAATGTACGTACATACGTACGTATGTATGTATGTGCTTGCACACCTGTGCACGTTATTTGTTAATGGGGAGAGGGAGGGAGAGTGAGGGAGAGAGCAGGAGTGAGCTGGCAGATGCCTGTTGTACTCTGGAAGAGCTGAGCAGAAAAGCAAAGGCAGATCCTGTGCATGTCCTGCATGTACATTTAGGTTTTTGGACATATGAGAAAGACCTGAAAGAAAGAATTAAAAAAAAACCACTGGATGGGCTGCTGTCCTGTAAGATTTATGAACTGTTAAATTTAGAAGAGTCATTTTGCTGTTGCTGGTGCATTGAAGGCTCTTGTGCATGTTCACGTGGTTTGTATCAGACTAGTTATCCCCCTGGGTGACAGGTGCAGGAAGATGTCCTAGATCCAAACCTCAGGACTGACTTTTTTACCTAGTAAAAGAGTGAAGCAAACAGATTTTTTTCAAGAGCTGATGCCTGCTTTTGAGAGCAGGTGCATAGGAAGGCAGCTGCAGGGAAAAAGCTTTTTGCACAGCAATCCCAACACTGGAACATGGCCTAGGAGACCATGGAAGTCATGTCCCCTGGGACCTGGGAAAGAGCCGGACAGTTTGCCTGCCTGCACTGCCTTCTCCTCTGGTCCTTGAATGTGTGTGCGCCCTCCTGCTGGTCCTGGAGAGTCTGTGCTCCACCCCTGAATTGCAATGGGATGAAAAATGTGTGAATGGGATGAGAGCCCCATCACTGAAGCACTAGTGAGTGCCCCAGTAAAGCCATCAACACATTGACATTCACACTCAGAAGACAGTGACTGAAGGGATGATAAACTCCCAGCCAACTCTGAACCTGTTTGAAACTTGTTGCTCCAGCTGGATGTGCATAAGTCTATGGGGCACGATAAGATTCATTACAGAGTACTGAAAGAGCCGTCTGATGTCATCATAGGACCTCTCTCCATTATTTGTCAATGGTCTTGGGAGTCTGGAGAGGTCCCCAATTGACTGAAGGCTGGCCAATGTCCCAATTTTCAAGAAGGGCAAGAAGGAAGACCCTTGTAATTACAGGCCTGTCAGTCTCACTTCAGTGCCTGGTAAAATTATGGAGAAGGTTATCCTGGGAGTTACTGAAAAACGCTTGACAGACAATGCAGTCATTGGACATAGCCAGCACAGGTTCACAATGGGAAAGTCCTGCTTAACCAACTTAATTTCCTTTTATGACAAGGTCACCCATCTAGGTGACCAGGAGAAGCCAGTAGATGTGGCTTTTTTTTGATTTTAGCACAGTTTTTGATACTGTCTCTCACAGTATCCTTCTGGACATAATGTCCAGCACACAGCTGGACAGGTCCATAATATGTCAGGTGAGCAACTGGCTGATGGGTCAGGCTCAAAGAGTTATAGTAAATGGGGCTACACCAGGTTGGCAGCCAGTCACAGTGGGCTTCCCCAGGGCTCAATTTTAGGGCCAGTGCTCTTTAATGTTTTTATAAATAATCTGGATGCAGGACTTGAATGCACATTAAGTGAGTTTGCTGATGATACTAAATTAGGAAGAGCTGTGGACTCCTTTGAAGGTAGAGAGGCCTTACAGAGAGATTTGGATAGGCTAGATAGCTGGGCAATCACCAACCATATGAAATTTAACAAGAGCAAGTGCCACATCCTCCACCTGGGATGGAGAAATCCTGGTTATACATACAAACTGGGGCGTAAGAGGCTGGAGAGCAGCGCTGTGGAAAGAGATCTGGGGGTTTGGGTTGATGGCATGTTAAATATGAGTCAACAGTGTGCCCTGGCAGCCAAAAAGGACGTGAAACTATTAAGAGTGTGTCCAGAGGAGGGCAATCAAGATGGTGAAAGACCTTGAGGGCAAGACTTAGAAGGATCAGCTGAGGTCACTTGGTTTGTTCAGCTTGGAGAAAAGAAGGCTGAGGGGTGACCTCATCACAGTCTACAACTTCCTCAAGGGGGGCAGTGGAGGGGGAGTGCTGATCTCCTCTCTCTGGTGACCAGCGATAGGACATGAGGAAAGGGAATGAAGCTGTGTCAGGGGAACTTCAGACTGGACATTAGGAAAAGGTTCTTAGCTGAGAGGGTGGTCGGTCACTGGAACAGGCTCCCCAGGGAATTGGTCACAGCACCAAACCTGTCCGAGTTCAAGGAGTGTCTGGACAACGCTGTTAGTCATAGGGTTTAGTTTTAGGTAGTCCTGTGAGCAGCAGGGAGTTGGACTCAATGATCTTAATGGGTCCCTTCCAACTTGAGATGTTCTATGACTCTAGTTATTTTTCCTGCCTCTATTGTTTCTAAGATGCAGCCTTGCTGCAATTTAGGACGCAGTTTCTTTCTACCTGAATTAAAATAAGATATTTTTTTTCCCCATCTTTCATAGTACCTACAAGCTTCACTTATTCATCATTGTACAATGTTCACAGTCTCTTTTACAGACCACAGATTATCTCAAAGTGGGTAGTCTCACTGCAATTTTGTTGAAAGATATTATTTCAGTTATTTTATTCTTTGGTTGTTTTTTTTTAAGGAACACACTGGTTTTAGAGCCAGCAGTAGTGATTTTCAACTGCTAGTGTGCAGACTGTATTTTTTGTTCTGCTGTGATGCTGGACTTGTATCTGGCATGTGCACCATCTGCACTTAACACAGGAGGGAACTAAGACTCCGAAAGATTTTACTGAGGTTTATAAACTTCTGGCGAGAACAGACCTTCACTATCCCAATACAATATGTGCACCTGTCTGGCTGTATTTAACATTAAGCCTTTAAAATTCAGCTTCTTTCTTATGGTTCCCTATGGTTATGTTCAGTTCACATGAAAGATTGTGGTCTGTATTGCTCCATTATACTTGAATTGACTTTGGTTTAGCATTTGGGAAAAGCATCACTCTTGCCTTCAGCCACCTGAATCTCTGAGAGGCTCTAGCCTCAGCCTGTTTAAAATGGAAAGCCATCTGTGCAATTTAAAGACAGAGAAATTAAGCAAAATAATCTATCCAGCTAGATAAAAGCTTTCGTAGATTATCAGAGAAGGGCCAAGATGAGAATCGCAGAGACTGGATCCAGTGTGAGTTCAGATTTAAAGCTAAGACACTGCTAGCATCTGACTCCTAAACCATACACACCAAAAGAGCATAATTAGATGATACCCTGGAAAAGTCCCAAATGTTGTGCTAATCTCATTAAATTCCCACATTCCAGAGCACTGTCTAGATTATTCTGACAAGATTTCAGATATCTTCAAACCATAATCAGAAAACACTATGCAGGTATTTTCATTTGCCCCAGACTGTTTCTCCTCTGATCATCTTGCTACAGGTACATAGACACTGGATTCAGTCTGGCTGCACCTCTCCTCCTCCCCAATTTAGAGCTGTTTTAGAAAGTAGTTTGGTGACTATTCCTGCTTCTTTGCAAAGCACTACTGCTGATCTGTATTGCTGAGACATGATTAAGAAGTTCTGCAGTGCCTGTAAGAAGCTGTAAAAGGGTTATCCTTCTAGTCTACTATCTAAAAGCCAACAACATTACTGGCATTGTGCAGGGCACAAAAATCAAGACAGACTCTGCAGTGGAGAGCTTACAAGCTAAAGCCATGAAGCACAAATAGGCACATATTTTCAATGAAATGAAAAGAGCCTGTGTTAAAACCTTCTGTGCCAACAAGCTGGACAACTTCATGCTAAAGCACACACCACAAATAAGGATTCATGGCCCAGTCTGAAGAGGTTTTGAACACCCACAGTTCATAATGACATCGCTGGGAGCTACAGGGCTAGAGCCCCTATTCAGAGCAGGCCATTAGTTTAAATAAGAGTGAAATCAGCAGAGGTTATAAAGTGCTTTACGGTTACTTGTCTGACAGGTAGTGCCATTGAAATGGTGGAATTAGAGTACTGCAAAGAAAACACAGCTCAGCCGAATAACTGCAGCTGTTCTCTACTGTGCTTTTTATTATTTTTTGCATAGGAAAAATTATTTGGGAACAAGACATATGGAACTCATGCTATTTAAAGGTATGTTGTTACAGACAAAGGGGCTAATATTTGTCACTATCCACAGTTCTGTAACTAGTCAAGAGCCTTGTATGAATACTCTGGCAATGCTCATCATGAACATGCACAATAATGACAGTTTTCCTTTATAAAAGCTTTCCCCCAAATAGAACAAATTCTCCTTTTTTCTCTTTGTTTTGACAAACATATTGCAAAGGACCAAATGAATCCCACCTCCACTGCAAGTTGGAGGAAATCTGCTAGATTTTTGAGTTGTTATTGGGGTAATGCTGAACATACTACAGTCTGTGAAGGAATCAGTCTGTAGTCTGTATCACAGTATTCTGTAGAGCAATGAGCACAGAGAGCTTGATCTTTATTGAGGATAGTTGCTAACAAGTTCTGTGTATAGAATTTATATTGGTTTCTGTAATAGCAGCAAGACCCAGTACGAGCACTGGATGTAATTTATGGCCCCATTTAGAAACTTTGTGTATTCTGCCAGAATTACATGAACAGCATTCTAGTCTCATTTCTAAATGACAGCTATACATTAGTAACTCTATACCGGACACCCAAGCTGTTTTCCACTGAAATGCTTTAAGGGAGGTTTGCAGATCAGCTGGATAAGGCCTCACAATTTCTTGTATTAAATTACAAGAAAAGCAAAGGAAACAAAAATTTAGCTATGCACTGTATCAATCATCTCACTCCTACATGAGGTTCTCTCTGCCTTGCAGGAAAAAGACTGTTTCATGTGTGATACTACAGAACACTTGATGAACACGTAACACTGAAGGAAGCTTAAAGCTGTAATTTTTCCATTGCATGTACCTGGCAGTCAGTACACTCATCTTTCTTAAAGACTGCATCCCACAGGAATAAGTGGAATATATAATGTTACAAACATGGAATAACCTTGCACTGCATTACTCACTTCTGAGGTTTGGATAAATTTTGAGTAAAAATTTGCACATTTTTAAGTAGCTGCTGATACATGTCTTCAGAGTCCAAAGCAGTAACTTGCCTAGCACCTTGAGAGCAGAGGCATGTACAAGGGTGCATAAAAAGGTGACTACATATTGAGAAAGCACTTGTTGATATGATCACCATAATGATGGTATGAGTTCTATTTATGAACCGCAGTGAAATGTACATGAGTTGCTGAGACATCTGCATTTCTCATCCACATCTACTTTACTTCTATCCTTCTCTCCCATCAGATTCCTTTCAGTCTACTTTATTTTAAATTTGTGAGTATCTAAAAGCACCCCTCCCCAACTGAAAACTGGCATGTAATCAATCAAAGAAACAGCACTCTGCAGAAAGGAATTCTCAAACAGCTACTGATGCCTGCCGGTATTGTCTACAGCTGTGGTCTTGCCTACAGCGTGAAACCACCCACGCACTCAAAAGAATGTGTAACAAGCAGCTGTACATAGAGAAGAAATTGCTGGGCAGAATCATAGAGTATGAAAAAATAAGGATTAAAATAAGAATGCCTAAAAATATTACCAGGGTAAAATCCTGTATCTGTCCCTCTTTCCAAAAACAAAAACCCCACATAGTATTGTGTTCCCCAGAGCCATGACTGGCACTACTCCATCTGAGCTCATGACAGCTCTAATAAAGTTTAGTATTGCTGAACCAACTGTGGCTCACAACAACAGGGTGCTCCTTCATCCACAAAATGGTGTGTTACTTTGCAGAAAAGGAGTGTAATTGCACACTTGGTTTTCCATGGGGTGTTGCTAAATTGGTCTCTGCAACCCCCCCCCCCCGCCTCTGTTCCCTGTTTTGCTACCATGAGCAGGACAATCTCACAAGACTTGTCTTCATCCAGTAGGGATGTCTGCCTGTCTTTCTTCCTTTCTTCCTTTTCTTTCTTTCTTTTTCTTTCTCTCTTTTTTCTTTTCTTTCCGTCCTTCCTTCCTCTCTCATTCTTTGTCCCCCCTTCTTTCTCCCTCTCTCCCCCCTCCCCGGGCTTCTTTGCCCCCCCCCCCCCTTCTTTCTTTCTCTCTCCCCCTCCCTCCCTCCCTCCCTCTTAACTGGAGACCTGTATAACAGCCAATATCTGTTTTTCTGGTCCATGGAGCAGGAATACAAAGACACTTTGGGGGACAGGGAAGAAATGCAGCAAATATCAGCGTCCTGTTCAGACTGTCTTTTCTGCACAGTGAGGGAATGGAAAATGAATGGAGCTTCACTGTGAGCAGACAATGACAGTGGCACAACAGCTCACAACTGACCAATTTTGGGAAGAACAAGCCTGAGAATTAAGGGCTGGTTTTGTTAGTAATTCCCACTGTGATTTTAGTCTCCTGTTGAGCTAGGACTGCATCACAGTCTGTCTGATCATGTTCTAGCATGGTGTGTGTCTTCTCGCCACAAATAATTTCTTCCTGTATATGTATTACTGTTATTCACCTGCAGATCTTTTTAATGTGTACTTTTGATGGTGAAAACTTCTCATTGGGAAGCAAAAAATAGCTCTTGGCATACGGAGATTGCAGAAAGATTTAATAAAAAAGCAAAAATTAGACTCCTAAAACAATTAAATAGTACAATTTTATATGTGAAGTTGTCTTCAACATCTAGACATCATTTTATTTTACAAGGCATATTAATTTTATAATGGTATATTTAAAAACTATTAGTAAAAGTATTCTGTCCCTAGAATAATGACTAGAAAGTACTTTCAGTGTTTTCACTGAAATTGTTAATTTGTCTTGTCTTTCCTTTTTCGTTCCTTTCAAATGTCATTTTTTCCTACACAAGTTAATGCGTTATCCACAGAGAAATAAAAAAAAATATACCCCTTGTGCTTGTGTTACTTTCATTCATATAGTACCACACAAATGAATTGCACTTTTTAGAAAAATTAAATTACAGTTTCCTTCTTCAGAGAGTTTTTAGTCTCAGTATAATAGCAAATGCCACTGGCCTTGCTCATGAAACTAGCAGCAGTGGATCAGCCTGCATGACTGAAGCCATTGTACTTTGATATTGTTTAATGATAAAAACCGACAACCCATAGCTTGATCTGTTTCACTGAGACTGACACAGGAACAATACATCAGTACAAATTATCACAACAATTTATCCTAGTTTTCAATTTCAAGACAAGGCACCTCAACCAGTGGAAGTTTGTGTTAATATTACTTCAGCACAGTTTTACACAATCCCTTCACCAACCTCCACCTAGCCAACCTTCCCTCTGAGCTCACTGTAGACATCAGACATCCTTCCCATATATGATGAGAAAAAGAACATATTAATCTTTCCCAACTTCAGTCATCTGACAATTTAACAGTACTGCAAGATAAAGTTGTCCAGAGGCTTTCTCTACAGTCAAAGGAGAAAGATGCATCTCCTGACGCACTGTTGCCTGTGTTAAATAACCCATGTTGACATGGTTTCTAGAGTATGCTGCCTGAAGTCAAAGGTTGTTTCTCGACAGAAATTCCCACACATTTCAGTAATTTAAGCTCTTTTCAGGAGCTTAATTAAGGATGAGTAGCACTAGATTTTTATATATTTACTTCTTTTTCTTTTAATTTGATTATATCCTTATGATGGTGATACTGAGGGTCTATATTTCTATTAAAGAACTTATCAAAGATGCTCCTTTAATTTTTTCTGTTCTCGTATCAGATATTTCTAACTGTTGCCCTGTTTGTATTCAGTTATGAACTACAAGGTCCAAACTGAAATACTGTCTTACCAGTGGCAGATGATTCTGGAAAGAAAAGTATTTTCTGTAAGTGTCTTGAAACTTTTTTCTGTTGCTACATTCTCTTCAGAGCATCAGGAACAGTACACGCCATTTTAAAAATAAACTCGTGATTCATTTTAAGTACAACAGAAACTGAGGCTACCGGAGATTTTATTTGATTACCTGACCTTGAATCCTACCAATCTGGATAAGTCAGTGTTTCCTTTTGCTTCTCTCCTACTTTTTCATAACACAAGTGCAGGCATCAGGACATTGTATTAGAAACCATCTTCTGTGGGCGCTCATTTCAATGATTTTTTTGTAGTTGTTTTCAAGATGTTCCGAATGCCATGTTTTAAGTGTATGGATTCATGAAGGGCCAGAAATTCACTTTTTTTTTCCCTCAGCTCTTGTATGCAGCAAGCAAACAAAGTTCTTCTTTAAAGTATCTCTCATGTCTGGTTCAGACTGTATACATCTTTTAGAATGTAACTTGAAAAGGCATTTTTAGGCAAACAAGTACTTATCTATTGTGTTCCACTAATGAAAACCAAACCTGCCCTTTAACTTTAAAGTTAACCACATATTTGAACAATTTTCTGAATTTGGTAGGACATGAGCATTTCCCGAAACAGGGTTTCTTATTGTTTAACTTAACAGAACTTTCTTCTCTTGCCCACTGCATCTGGTTTGTGACTTTGCTGTTATACTTCTGTTGCATATGACTAAAAAAAAAGACTTATTTGCCCCAAATCTCATACTTTTCCACATAAAACAGTCCAATAAAACATGTATTTCCTTCCCTTATAAACTTTGCCTCGCTTGTATCGTTAGACTATCACAGCAACAACGCTGTTTAAGATGTAGACTTTTTTTGACACTTTTATTATAAATCAGTTCTTTGAGACAAAATTTCAACATGTCATTTGCAATATTTTGTCTGTTTGGAAATTCACTACAATGCTAAAACTGAAACATTATCCAGACTTCATCACATTCGGTGATACCAGGAGGGTAAGGGGTTTTTTGGTACATAATATTAGAAAGCTCTTTGAAACAGTGTTTACAAAATTATTATTGTCATTAAAAGGTAATATGCAATCCAGGCTTTTCCCTTCTGTTCTTCTTCCTCATTCTTCCAAATGCTTTTTTTTTTCCTACAATGACTCTGAAATCTCACAAAAATTAACGTTTATTATATATAATCAAAGGAGGCAGGAAAATACACAGTCACCCCTAGGTACTGCAAATCGCACAATAATAGAATAAAATGAGAGAGAGAGAGCGCACCAGCGAAAGATGTGACTGACTGTACTCTTGATCCTTTAACAAAGAAGCAGAAACAAAGTTGCCACACATCGTGGTTTAAGCCCATCTGGCAACAAAGCATCCCGAAGCCGCTCACTCGCTCCTCCCGTCCCTGCCCCGGGGGGATAAAGAGGAGAAAATAAAAAGAAAAGCTCATGGATTGAGGCAAAGACAGGGAGAGATCAGTCCCCACTTATGGTCATGGGCAAAAGACAGGCTCAACTTGGGGAAAAAACAAAATCAGTTTAATTTATTACCAATTAAATCAAAAGAAGGATAATGAGAAGTAAAATCAAATCTTAAAACACCTTCCCCCCACCCCTCCTTCTTTCCCAGGCACAGCTTTCCTCCCAGTTCTCTCTCCCTCCTCCCACCCTGAGCAGCGCAGGGGAACAGGGGAATGGGGTTTGGTGTCAGTTCATCACTCGTTGTCTCTGCTACTCCTTCCTCCTCACTGACCTTGCTGTCTGCACAGGGGCTTCTCTCACATCCCACTCTCCTCTCTGCTGCAAGTTCCCCTTCTTAAACCTGTTATCGCAGAGGTGCTACCACCATAGATGATGGGCTTGGCCTTGGCCAGCGGTGGATCCAACTTGGAGCCAGCGAAGCTTCTGGCAGCTTCTCAAAGAAGCCACCCCTGCAGCCTCCTCCCTGGCTACCAAAACCCCAGCACAAACCCAAAACCTCATGATATTGCCACCTTTTTATTTCTAGAAAAGCAGGACTAACACACGGTTGTTCTCCACTGGGTAACTTCTAAAAGAAATTAATAATAGAAACCACAGCAAACACGTCAATCAAACCAAGACCAGCATTTTGGGATTCAGCCCTCTCCCTGTCTCTTGTATACATATACACATGGAGTAACACATTTACTCACTTTTTGTTTCCTCAAGCATGAACAAGGAAGAAAAAACCAAAAAATCAGAATGTGTAGTATTTAAAAACAGCATACTTGGAATTAGCATAACATGTATGTCAAGATTTTTTCTTGTGGTTAGAGAAGTCAGGCAGACAGGACTTTGGGGTGCTACTGCTTGTGTGGCCATTGCCCATTCCATCAATTTGGAGAAGACGCTTAGATTTGCAGCATAAAAAATTGCTATAGTAAGACAGACCTGACTTTACAGAGGTGCTTCAAGGCTTTATTAATTGTCCATGAAGTTCCTTTGATTCCAGTATAACAGATGTCACCTACATGTTTTCTGCAAGGCAGTGCTTCTCTGCTTGCAGCTGCCTTGCTTCTCGGTTTTCCTGGCCAGGTCTTCTAGTCACAGTAACCCAGTTGTCTGGTCTTTGCTTATACCTATACTATGTCTCTGCTTGCTTAATATATCCAGGAGTAAAAATCAAAATTTCTGGTCACTCATTATAAGTCACCAAACTAGGAATAATTTACTGGCCAAAAATAATACAGATTCAATACTACCACTTTATTATGCTTAAAATTAGAAGAAAAACAGAAAGAACTGTCTTTTCTGTAGGGCCTCAAAGTACTTCCTTTTAAGGAGAGACTGGAGAGAACTGGTTTATGCCATCAATCCCTTGGTTAACACAAAAATATGTGTTCTTTACAAATTAGAGTTCATACCAATATATAGGGTAGTTGAAGTAAGAATTCATGGAAAATATGCAATATTGTGAGAAATTCTGAAATACCTTTAATGAATTTGCAATCCAGTTTTCAGCTCTGACTGTTGATTCTGTCAAAACAAGCATACAATTTAATGCTTGACAGGAGTATTTCCAGTAATGACCTTCCCAACTCACATGTATATACACCAGGTATCCTAGAAAAGAACCCTCTATTAACAAATTCAGGTTGAACTCCAAACCCTTCAGGAAAGCCAGTATGTTTTCACAGTTACTTACATTTTGGGATGGCAGTAGAAGCATTTCCTTAAAGATTTAGGGTACCCACCCCATACTTCTGCATCCTGTTCCTACTGATGAAAGCTGTGAGTTAGCTATCTAACTCCTTTCCACTGCCTGACACATCATAAGAATTTAAGGTGGAACTTCAAGTCCTTAAAACAACTAAGATAAATTCCTCAATAAGGCTTTAATAATGAGAGTATCAGCTGGCAGACTGGAAGACTTGAGGAGTGCAGGAGAGCACAATAAGAAACCGAAAGAGGTGCCAAGTGAATTTTTTGGTGAAGCATGATCCATTAGCTCCAAGAGAGATTAGAGTACAACTTATCTGTAAAGCAGAGCTTTATTTAACAGAACATCTGTGAGATCTGGGCAATCAATACTTGAATTACCAAAACAATTACCTAATTGATTAGCATTTCTATAAATCTCATGTTTTTTCTGACCATAAGTGATCAGGATCAAGGGGTTTCTTTCTTGTACACTGTCCTCTTTCATATGTGGCAAATAAAAACCCTACCCTGTGCTTTTTCATTATAACCTTTCTGTATATGCATGTGGCAATACCTCTTTCCATGTAATTTTGGCCTCATTTGCTAATATTGCTAAATTTATGATTAAGCAAAAGTTGTAGCAATCAAATCACTAAACTCAGGCAATGCAGAAAAGAAACAAATGCTATTTTCCACCTTCTTCTTGCACATAGGCAATACAACAATTATGCAATTTTCTCATTGAATTATTTATATGGTTTTGTATATAGTTTTTCTGCAAACGTTTTCACTATCAGAGTTTGAATTACATAGACACAAGATTTATGCCTACAAAACACAGCAACTGATAATCAGGACTGGATAACCATGAAGATAATTTGGACCAGTCTCAGTGGTTAATACCAAATCATTGGAGAATCACCTTCATAACTTTGTGTCATCACAAATTTTGCTACCTCATTCCTTGCTGACCTTTACAGATCAATAAATGTATCAAACACAAGACCTAGTAAGGAATACTGAGGCATTTTGTTGTTAACCTTTAGACATTATGAAAATTAACCTTTTAATCCAGCTCTCCATTTTCTGTATTTTAGTTTGTGATCCAGGGTAGCTTTTCTTCTCACATTATAGAAACCTAACAGCCTGTGATTCATTTCAGGGAGAGGAAATTTTTAAAGTTTTATAAGCTGGTACCTCATCAACTAAATACTGCCAAAGTAAATAGTTTCTAAGAGATCAATAAAACACAATTTTCTTTTTAAGAAGTCATGCTGCTTAATTCTTGTAATTTCCTGGTCTTCTATTGCAGTGATTTTAAACATCTTTTCATCTGGACTGCTCAGTGTATTTACATCTTTCTGACTTATAATTCTTTCACCCAGCTACTAAGTGCTTTATAATTTAAATATGAAGGAAATATTTGAAATTTTTACTTCCTTCCAGGTCTTCTGAACAATGGCTGTTTTAAAAAAAATACTAGGTATATTTTCACATGTTTGGACGTAACATGATTCTATTCTGTGATTCTATGAGTATCATCTGAATTAATCCTGCTGTCTTGCTCAAGACTAACTTGAGAACAGCCTCCCTTTTTTGGTCAGCTCCTGTAAGAGTTTCTTGAAGTGCTATGACATCATTTTATCCAAGATTTTCTACATCACGCAATAAAACATTTTGTAAATTGAAGAACATCATAGTGTTAGATTTTATGGCTTTTCCACTTTTTCTGTGTCTGCTCTCACAATTCATCTTTTCCTATTCAGTCAATAACGACAAAACAATTTTCTGCACAGCAGGCTGTGGTTTGTATTCAGATGAATCATCACTGATATAGACTTCTCTTCAGAATTTTATCTTTCTACATATTAGCAGTTGTTCTTAATTTTGGTTGGATAACACAAGTAAAAAAATATATACTAGTAACACAGGTGGAAGAGATATTAAAATAATGATGGACTGGTCAGAATTACCCATAATACAGAAGTTGACATCAGATCCAATGAAACAAATCCCAATGAAAAGAAAGAGTTCAAGATTATAATATTAATTTCAGATCTAGTACTTTGTTGTATATTATCTTAATAGATACTTGATGATTTACAATAGATCGACTTAAATTACCACAAGGAAAAAGTAAGAAATTCCAATTGCAGAAATCAAGCACATGTGAAGTGAGACTTGGGAAATAAAAAATATTCCAGATCAGCCTAACTTCATGCAGCCCATGCTCAGGCAAAGTGTCCTGTGATTTAACCAGGAATTTTGTAATAAGAACTTTCGTACAGGCATGTTTGAAGCTATTCTATGACTTCTTACAGTTTCTGGTTACATTGCTCCTTGATTTTCTGCAATATTAAATATTGGTACTTAATGACTGTAGTTAAGATACATAGGAAGAATTTGGTTTACCACAAGAAGATTAAAAATAATGGAAGTCATTACTGATAAATTTACATGCCATAGTACTAACTGTAAAAGTTGAAGTGGAGCTATGTCTGAATTTTGTATTTTAATAGGGTAGTCTTCAACTTTTATAAAAATTAAGTTTAACACCTACTTGATTTCATGGGATCAGCACTGATTTTTATGTATAAATATACAGACAGACATTCACAAACAATAAGACATACATACATGTACATTCTAATTTAGTTGTTTATAGCAGTGATATGGTAATGGACCTCATCATGAGACAACTATGTAGGAATTTGATAATTACCCTACCATTATAGAACTAAAAACCTACACTTTAAAATTGCCTAGTTTTAAATGTGTCCTAGAATTCAGGAGTGTTGAATGTTTTAAACCAGTATTTTCTACAAAGAGATGAAACAAGATTACTATAATTTTAAAACATTTTATATCTATATATGTATGTAAGAGTATAATGTCCTAGGCTTCAGTACACACTATTAAAATTCGTGAACAGCTGGTATACGGACTTAAACTCTGTTATGCTATCATGATACATGTATGGATTGGTCTATTTACTTTACTTGGAAAGTAAAAAGGGGACTACTAGCTGTCTGCAGTCCTAAAAACACCAGACTTTAAAGTGCCAGACATTTGATAGATGAGAAACTGACTACACCTCTATCATTGTTTCTAGTCTGAAGAGTGTGCATTTGTGGTGGAGCTGGGTATGAGGGATAAAGAGAACGAAGGGAGACAGAAGCCAAAAGAACACAAACTACCAGCTCTCCTCCCACAAAGTAGTCTTCAACAGAGTTTGCTTCCTAGCTTTCTGTTTGTTGTATTGAATACCAATGTTAAAAAAGAAAGCATGACAGTGTCCCCACAGTGAGATTTCTGAATACTACTGTAATGTTAGCAAGCTAAAAGCAGCATTTCTAGAATTTTAAAACAGATGGATTATAAACAGAAAGCTAGTTTAAAGGAGAAGCGGCTTATGTAAAATCTTGCAGAAGAGAGATGTATCCAACCCTGTCATTTTCATGTGACCCACAGGCAACTGTGATGTTCAAAAGTCAGATACACCACACCCACTGGAATTCAGTGGAAACTGAGTATTCAACCTTTGTTTATATCTTTGGAATTTCTCTTTTAACTATCACTTCTTTTGGTTCCATAGTATCCTTTTTCTCTGAAGTTTAGCTCAGGGTATTTCATTTTTCTTTTATTAATTTCAACAGGTGAATTACCTGACTATGCAGAAACAGAATAAAGACACCTCGAGACCTGGCAGACAGTATAGTGATTCTTGCTATGATAATGATATGCTTGATTATTTCTGAACCGCTTGAAACTAGATAGGGCTGAAATTTCCGCCCGTTATGTGGAAAACAGAAAGCCTATTATTTTCAGCTTAAGGAGAAGAGACTACAATAGCCAGTCAGTCTCTTCTTGAAGGCAGTTGCTTTCCAATATCAACAGATTACCTCCTGACAATCACTTGTGAAAGATAATTAGGTCTTAATGCCACGGAGTTTTACGAGTCTGCAGGTGTGAGGCCCAGGGATAGAGCAAATAATATCATCGTGTGGGAATCAACTACATAGGCCTTCAAATTGTGTCTCCTTAGCAATCACAACTCTAGCAATATCAAGAATATCAAAGCTGCAAGTCAGAGAACTGGAATATAAACCAAATAATAATTATTTACATTATGAATACTTTTTTTTTTTCCTTTAAGAAAATCTTTGTTCTACTGTATTGTTATGCTGGTCTGTAAAATAGAGGAGGAAGAGCAGTATTACAGATAAAGTTTTGCAAACCTAGCATGCAGCAACCATTTGAAAGTGACGCTATTTCAACTCCTACTGTTATAAAACTGTTTTCCACCCTTTAATCTCTGTGCTAGGCAAAGGTATGGTTTCTAAATTAATGTATACCCTGAACAAATAAACTGATAGAATGTGTGTTTCAGATACCATTTCTGTCGGCTCAGTGCAAATTGAAATGGACTTTCTGGATTGGAGATATTGATTTTAAAATTCTAATTCTGGCCATTTCTGAATGAAAAAAGAAAAGCTACTGCATTATCCCCTATTGCTACCATGCCCAACTGCTATTATACAAGTAAATTGCTAGTAATACAATAAGAGAACCTTGATGCAGACACTACCCGCACTCTCCTTTAAGCCTTCCATTTTTTCAGCTGACAACTTTTCTATCCTGTGTCTACCATTTTGGATGAAACAAGCAGCAAAAATGCTAGGGGATAGAAAAGTTTTCAGCTGGGAGAAAAACTAATGATGGCATACAGGTATTCTTTACATATTGTCACAGTATACATAAATTTCTGTTTTCTGAAGAAACTCTGGTCAGTGTCAGTCTTTAGTATTGACATTTACGTATGAATTCAGTTTCCTTTCTGTTGGTACAAACTCCTTCTTCCTTGAACAACTGGACAAGGTAAAAACCATCTCACGTTACTTTGTGTCAATTGTATATATGTTGGAAGATTTCATTTTACCATAGGACATTTGTGGAGTAATTATTTTTCTTCCCGTTTTAGTATGCACTGTCATATAATCTGTGTAACAGAATGGCTAAAGAAGGTACATAGCCTGTTATAGATTTCAAGGTATCATCTGATTATCACTAGTGCTTGTAGACCTTGGAAGTAACATAATCTTCTTGCAATTATAGAATCTGCTGCTTCCAGCTTCACTTTTTTCCTTCAAAAACACAATGGGCTGGTTGAAGGCTTAAGCACAACCTCCTGAGATATTTCCCATTTTGTTTTCCTATTTTGCTCAATCACTTTCTTCAGGTATCAGTTCTGTGTTGGACCTTCCAGCTCAACCTACAGAAATACCATATTCTTAACCAGAACGTCTTGTTGGCTGTTTCTGCTGGACCACACAGACATGTAAAGTACTAGCTGTAAAACAAAGACTAGAACATCGTGATCATGCTCACTCATGGTTTTTCTCTGCTCAAGCTTCTACTAAATCTACAGGTTCATATTTTGCAGCTGTTGCACATTTTTGTTCTGAAGATGGGATGCAGGTGGTCTAATGTCGGACGTCTATGATGGAAGCATCTTTTGGACTCCCTTAACAGTCAATAGAAAGGAAAAAGTTGTCTGGAATGTGAACTACCTGACCTCTTTTAGACATCTGCATTACAGTGAAATGCACCATGTTCAAAAGGATCTAACTGACGATAAATGGAGCACATGTAATTAGATGTAAGAACATATGCTGCAAACACAAGATGAATTTCACCAGATGATTCAGGAAATAAACAGGATCTGATGTCTGTTCATGCCCTCAACACCTTATGTAAATAAAATTTAGCCCATGACACCAGATTTCAAGATATGTTTTCTAACTTCCTGCTGGAAAGCACGGATGACCAATATTTCTTAGAGCAGTTGACTCAAGAACAAATTCTTCACTGAAAACATCACTGACAATCACTTTTTTCCCCACCTTTTTTTGTTTTTCCACCTATAATTTCCATGTTCTGAATTTATAAGGCTCTGTCTAGCATGGCTTAGAGATGATTAGCCATACATAAATGCAAGACACTTATTTAGCTTATTCACTATTTCACCTGTCTAAATGTCTTGTTCTAATTTTAAAAGTGCAATTTCAAACACAGTTTTCCCATCCTTTTAATTGGGACCTCAACCACTACCTGTAACTAGGTAGTTTATTTTTTACTTATAATCCTTAGCTATCTCATCAAATCTGATGAATCAACACAACTGTCTGAGTTATGGTTTATTATTCCTATGGGATTCACAGACCCTACTACCAGTTCAAAGGCCAAACTGTTATGTTTCATTCTAAACAAAGATTCAGGGCTGACCTACATACCAATAACCTTTGTCTTTTAATGTGGTGCTTCTCACTCCCAGAATATGGAATGCCATTTTCATCTTCTTACACAAGCAAAATCCCACAGGTACACACAACAGACGTGCACAGAGACCTTCTTTGAAAGTACAGGCAACCCCTTGCCTGTATTTCTGAGTCTAACCAGTGCTTTTATTTTAAGTTATAAGGCTTTGCTCAGAAATCCAAGCTGAAGGGGAGTTTGTTGTGTGCTGAAGTTCTTACAGTTTAACCCAACCTGTAATCCTTAACAAACCGTTCTCTTTCCTCTCTACTAATGCATGTGCAGCTCTGAACTCAGCTTCTGTACTCTAGTCCACAGTATTTTAAGGGACTGTTCTTTTCCCACAGCAATATAAATTTGAATTAAAACTGATAAGACAAGCTTCCCTTATTTATACTTGGTTCTTCTTATGGCAACACATGGATAGGATTCAATGGTGCTGTCAAACAGAGATGCTGCTATTTGACGGCTTTTAATATTTCTGTTCACACCAAGACAATAAATAAATGCCATCAGTATTACTTATTCTTATTTCTTTAGTAATTTTTTCATTAAAGTTGTATTTATGCTGTCAAGTATCAGCAAGAACTGCTAGTACCAACTAGTAAGCCTGTTTGGTGGTAATAAACTATGCCCAAGGACGGTTGTGAAAGGAATATTAGCAGTAACAGCAAAAGCAACTCAATATGTATTTTATAAAACTTTTCAAGGCATGGAACTAGTAAACTCAGAGATTAAAGAAAAGTACAAGAAAGCAGCAACTCAGAACACAGGTCTACATTTACTAGGCAGATATCGGCAATCCAGCTAAGCAGCAAATACCCTCCCAAGCCACCCACCCCATCCTCAGAATGCTTGCAAAAGGGTGGGTTTACGTAATTCCCCAAATGTCACTTCTTCCAAGGGTGACGAGGCAACATCTAATATGCCCTATTCCTCAACACTATCAACAGTCAAGGAATGATGACAACTTAAACACAATGCCTAAGGCAGGTACGCAGAAATGTAAGTAAATTAGCTTCCAAACCCCCTTTCTGTTCCCAATACTGCACTGCAAATCTCTAATTAGAGAAACTGCTTCTGATCTCATTTACTACAGGCTGACAGTAGTGTAAGTACAATCCCATTGCCTTTGACAGCAGCATTCCTGCTTTACATTAGTGAAAAGGGATAAGAATAAAGCCTCTCTATTCACTCTTGAATTCAGTGTGCAGACTGCTGAGAATAAATATTCTGTGCCTTCTACTCAGGCTAATTTACAAAGGTGTTACAGGTGATATTATAAGCTTTATCAACACATACCTTTTTTTAAGCAACTGTCAGCTCAGAATGCTGACTACATTTCCTCACAATCACATAAAACATTTATGAAGACCAATTAAAAGCATCAGCAACAAGGCTATCAGAACTATATCTATCATGTTGCTACAGATTTTCCCTCAGTATGACAGCAGTGTCCCTCCTTGTCTCTAAAGTGATTTTTTTATTTAAACCACAGTTTACTTAGTTCTGTTGCACTGAAAACTAAAGCTGTGAGGTGAAATGAGCTAGAAGGGGACATCTTTCCAAATCTCCAGCTGGAAAGGAAATGTTAATCTCCTCTGGCTACACCAGATTACAGATGCTCTCTCCAAAGTTATTCCTTCCCCTCAACCTCAAAAAAGACCCACAGACTGACCTGCATTTTACTACATTATTTTCAGGACTTCTAGCAAACTACTGATGCACTCCATGTTGCTATTTCTTTTCTGATGTGAAATCTAATTCTCGGTAGAAGCCCATGTTTTATTTTTAATGGTGATCCATGGACTAGAGTATAAACGTAGATGTGTATGCTTCTCATCCTACAGTGAAACTCCCTGATATGTCAGCATAAAGATCAAGGCAGAATAAACCCTTTGTATTCTAAGTATGCTTTCTGGTTATCATTTAGTAACTATCACACCATCTCTTTCACTCTTGTTCAGCTAGGGAATGTTCCCCTTACAAGTTATCACAATTTCTTCTCTGTGTTATTCTCTTATCTGCACTGTTTTTCTTTCCCTAGTTTTAATATTTTTCCTTTTTGTTCCTCTGTAGCTCTTTCATTACCTTCATTTCCAACAGGTCCCACCCCTAAGATTTTGCCCTATTCTGTCCAGTGAAATGTAATCAGTGATGCAATTAATGCTAGCATTTTACATGCCGTCAGAGAATTCTTGAAGCAAGATCCAGCCTAATGAGACTGGATATTCTTTCCTAGTAAGGGTCTTTGTCATGGAGGCTCACACAATCAGATTAAACAGGTGTTAAACTCAACCAAATTTATTCTTCAATGAAAATCATTTAGAACTCCGACAACATTAGCAAACCACAAGTTCAATGATGTAAGGGGAAATTAATACTGCACAACCAGCTTAAGAATTCTTAAGCTTTAGAAATGATGACCTCTCCCTCACCTAAAAGATGAGGGCTCTCAACCTTGAGGAGTTTTCTTAGGCGGTGTCCCAGCCCAAGGGGAGTCCCTGACCGCAGACCTGCTGCTCCAAAGAGGACTGGCTCAATTTGCCCTCTGGTGGGGCTCCATTTATATCCAAGTCAAATCTGATCTGTGGTCATATATGGTCAACGGTTGAGAAGTTTGACTGAAGTGTTTCATTAGCTGAGGGTTTTGCCTTTCAACCAAAGTGTGCACATGACCACAGTCGCCACGCAGGCTGAGCAGCTCAACTTACAAACCGAGACTTCTAGGTTTTATTCGGTCAAAAAGTTTCAGTCTCTTATCAGGGTAGGTGTTCCTGCCAAGAGTCTTCCAGGCTTTCTTTCAGGCTGCGCCACAAAGAAAATGCATTTATTAGTTAATCTTTACTTCCCCTTGGAAAGTTCAGAACCTGACAGCTAGAAACTTCATGTTCCTTAATGTACATTTAAACTCTGAAAAACGTTGATGACTATATAAACACATTAACACAGCTCAATTGGGCCTTGCAACTGGAAAGATGACATCACTGAACCGTGCTATTTTGAAGGCATTTACCACCTCAGTTTAAAAGCTAATGCATGCTATATTGTATTTTTAAATTTATTGCTTGCTGTCCTTTGGATGACACTGCTTCAAGCGTATACTGCAATGCTCTTATCTTCAGGACTACACAAAATATCTATCTCAAAATACTGAGAGCTTTTCAGAGTTTCAACTCTGAATCATGTTCAGGCCTGAAAGCCACATTGCATGGGTTGCACGGAGCAAAATGATCTACCTTAATTTCAGGAAAACCCATAGGAAGTATAATTACATGCACTTCAGGGGAATGCATGCAGTGGAAGAGAGGCTCAATGGGACATTCCTCCACCTTTGTGCTATTTCTCAAAGGTTGGGATAGTACCAGTGGGCCGTTATTTTTAAAAAGGGTAGAAAGGAGGACCCTGGGAACTACTAACCTGTAGGCCTCACTTCTGTGCCTGGGAACATCATGGAACAGATCCTCCTAGAAGCTATGTTAAGGCACATGGAGGACAGGGAATTGATTCAAGACAGACAGCATGGCTTCACCAAGGGCAAATCTTGCCTGACCAACCTAGTGGCCTTCTATGGTGGAAAAACCACATCAGTGCACAAGGGAAGAGCTACAGATGTCATCTGGATTTCTGTAAGGCCTTTGACACAGTCCCCTACAACATCCTTCTCTCTAAATTGGAGAGAAGTGGGTTTGATGGATGGACTGTTTGCTGGATAAGGAATTGGCTGGATGGTCACACTCAAAGAGTTGCAGTCAACAGCTGAATGTCAGGATGGAGATCAGTGACAAGTGGTGTCCCTCAGGGGTCCATACTGTGATGGGTACTGTTTAATATCTTCATCGATGACATAGACAGTGGGATCGAGTGCACCCCCAGCCAAATTGCAGATGACACCAAGATGAGTGGTGTGGTTGACACACCTGAGGGACGGGATGCCATCCAGAGGGACCTGGACAAGCTCAAGAAGTGGGCCCATGTGAACTTCATGAGGTTCAACAAGGCCAAGGGCAAGGTCCTGCACCTGGGTCAGGGCAACCCCCAGTATCAATACAGGCTGGGGGATGAAGGGATTGAGAGCAGCCCTGCAGAGAAGGACTTGGTGGTTCTGTCTAGCAGGTCGAGGGAGAGGATTCTGCCCCGCTCCTTACTCCGCTCTCAGGAGACCCCACCTGGAGTCCTGCATCCAGCTGTGGAGCCCTCAGTACAGGAAAGACATGGACCTGTTGTAAAGGGTCCAGAGGAGGGCCGCAAAAATGGTCAGAGGGATGGAACACCTCTCCTGTGAGGAAAGGCTGAGAGAGTTGGGGTTGTTCAGCCTGGGGAAGAGAAGGCTCCGCGGAGACCTTACTGAGGCCTTTCAGTACTTAAAGGGGGCTTATAAGAAAGATGGGGACAGACTTTTTAGCAGGGCCTGTAGCAAGACAACAAGGGGTAATGGTTTTAAACTAAAAGACGGTAGATTTAGACTAGATATAAGGAAGAAATTTTTTACAGTGAGGGTGGTGAAACACAGGAAGATGTTGCCCAGAGAGGTGGTAGATGCTCCATCCCTGGAAACGTTCAAGGTCAGGTTGGACGGGGCTCTGAGCAACCTGATCGAGTTGAAGATGTCCCTGCTCACTGCAGGGGGGTTGGACTAGATGACCTTCAAAGGCCCCTTCCAGCCCAAACCATTCTATGATTCTATGATTCTAAGTGCAGAAAAGGAGTACAAAAAATCGAACTAAACTCAGTTTGGGCCTAACTTTTTGTATGACCTCCTTTAAGAATCACAGAAAATAAAAGTCCTTCGTATCCATACAAACTGCAGAGCTGCTTGAATTCCTTTCACATAAAAAATATGAATTCCATGTCCCAAGTTGTAAAGGGAATGGTGGGCACCAACAGTTTTTATTTTCCTTGTGAGGTGTTTTTCTAGGGTCTTTTTCCCAGGCAGGTTGGATAGGGTGCAAAATCAATGGCAGCTGATGGTCCACAAGCGTTGACACTTTCCCTTCTCATCTATGGAGGTCTGATGCCATTAAATAAAAACAGCTTTAATCAACAGGAATGGAGATAACATTTATCCCTATTATATTGTTGCTGTTTAAAATATTGTGTCCTTCACAGGCATCCTGTGAGTAGAAAATCATTGAAGAGTGGACAACTACTCACAGCTTCTCTGGTTACTTCCCCCTTTTCACTTCCTCCCTTCAAACTGTCTAGTATGTTCCTATCTCACAGCAGAAGTTTGTCTATGTTGATTTATTGTCTTTCCCCAATCACTACTTGCTGTAATTATCTTTAACCCAAGAATAACAAACTGGTGTTTAAACATTGTCTGAGGAATCTGAAATTCCCTTCTGATACGCGAGTATGATTTTTATAGGAATACAGCCCATCAATCTTTATGCTTCTATATACATGCATGTAATTTCCACAGTACAATAAAGGCACAGGAAAAACTAAAATAGGTGGATAAACAAAATTGAGAGCCATAATACAACATTCACTGCAAGACTCCAGGAACAGTCAGCCTCGTATCAAAGTTGAAGGTGCTGTTAATGATGACTGTAATCTAACTTAGTGGTCATCAAAAGTTCAAGCTCTATGTTACCGTATGCACTGCTTCTCAGGAGTGCAAACGCCTGGTTCACTTTCACACAGACTGAAGAGTCTCAGCACTCTACTGGATTTGGTCTATAGCTCAAAGTAAAGTTTTATGGACATCTTGGCAGTGGGTATACCTATGGATTTCCGAAGCAGCAACATTAAGAAGTGACTAGTAAACAGGCATTAATGTGTTTCTTTCAATGCAAAACCAATTCAGTCACATATTACATGGAATTACTATAAAGCCCTAGTCAATCTCTCCTTGGAAGCTGGCTTAGTACAGGTAATATTTGCTGTAAGTTCATTTTTGCTGATCAGCAGTCATGGCAAAAGTAGAGTGATACTAAGATTACTTCTGTCCTGCAGTGATTTAGTGTTTCTTTTTTAAAGCTTTTAAGTAAATAGTCATCATTTGGAGCTGAAAAGGTTCTGAAAAGAATTACTATAATTACTGCTATGCACTGTTTGTTTAACTTCAAATATACGATCCATACTCAGAATTTCAGCTGGTAATTAACAGAACATTGGATCATAAAGCAAAACACAGGCCCCGTCACAAACAGTTTACAACCTGAAGAGCAAAAATTAGACAGAGGTCCACAGTGGTATGTACTGCACAGCCATGGTAATCCCAACAGGACTACTTAACTGTGCAGATACCTACATGCATAGTTACGTAAAGGAGAACAGCCGAAGAGAATTGATGAGAACCTCAGACGACTAATGCATTTCACCACCCACTCTGAAATGCCACGGACAGAGTCCTCACATCCTGCTCTCATGTTCTTTTGGAAATTGTTTACGGGCAAGTCCGTATCACACGATCTTGTTACTTTAAGCGGAATCATCTACCAGCTGTCAGAACTGCTCACGTACTGACTATGTGTCCTTATGGCCTGCATTTTTTACTCCTTAAACCCCAACCACCTAGCAACACTGGAGCAGACTAACGCTTACACAACCAGGTCTCCATTTCACACGCGCTTCCGAGCGGACGTTAACTTTGCGCGGCAGCCACCGCTCTTCAGTAACAGCAAAAACGAGGCCCACGCGAAAGAACGCTGCAGGGCTGCGCAACCACGCCTGCCTGCGGACGCCCACCTCGTCAGACAGGCAGTGGGGGTGGACGGGGCTATTCCGAGAGGGGACCCCCCCCCCCCAGCAGCCCAAGCCCATCGCCACCTCGCGCGGTCAGGAAACGGGGCGGAAGAGGACGACTCGTGACCCAGGAGGCCCTGGCGGGTTTGTGGGCCGAGGCCCCGCAGGCCGCCCGCGGTGACCGCACGTCGCCGGCGCCCCCGCAGCGGAGCCCCGCGCCCCGCGTGGCCCCGCCCCCCCCCGCCCCCGCCATGGCGCCGCCAGGCCGCGCCGGCTGGGCCGCGCCGGCTGGGCCGCCCCGACCCCCGGCCCCTCCTCCGGCGGGCGAAGCCCCGCCCCTGATTTGCATAGGGCGGCGCGGCCGCCGCCGCGCCCCTCCCTCTTCGGGCGGCGGCGGCGGCGGCGGCGGCGGTGGGGCGTGCAGGCGGGCTGCGGGAAGGGCACGGATGAGGCGCATGCGCGTGGGGGACGGGCGCTGGGGCTGTAACGGCTCGGCGCGGAGAGGCCGGGCGGGGTTCGCCGCCGCCGCCCCCGCCGGCGGCCCCTGCTGCGGCGGGGCGGAGGAGATCGCCGCGCCGGGCGGCCGCCAGGAGGGCTGGCGGGGCCAGTCGCGGGGCTCGGCGCAGCAGCTGGCGGAGCGGTACGCGGACCTGGCGGCCAGCCACGGCGAGGCGCTGCGGCAGCGGGAGGAGCAGGAGTGGCACAACGCGCGGCTGCGCCAAGAGAACGCCCGGCTGCGGCTGGAGAACCGCCGCCTGCGCCGGGAGAACCGCTGCCTCTTCCGCCAGGCCCTGCTGGGTCCCGGCCCCGACCAGCCCGCCGCCGCGGGCGAGAGGGCGGAGGCGGAGGCCCTGCGCGCCCAGCTGCGGCGGCTGCAGGAGAAGCATCGCCGGGCCTTGCAGCACCTGCGGCGCTGCAGGGCGGCCGGCGGGCCGGAGGCCTCGGAGCTGGACGAGCTGCTGGAGGAGGACGAGAAGCCGCCGTCTCCCCCCGAGCAGCTGCTGGTGAAGAGGAGCCTGGTGCCGCCCGTGTAGCCGGGCCCCGGGCGAAGAAGGCGCGGCGCGGCCGGGAGGGCTGCTGTGAGGGGGCGGCTCCGCGGGGCCGCCCGCCCGCCCGCCGCCGCCGCCGCGGGCAGCGGCGGGTCTCGGGGCGGGGGAGAGGCGGCTTGCCCCCTCCTTCCTCCCTTCCATGGCCCCGGCGAAGCGCGGGGGTGACCCCCTCTCCCCCCCTCAGTCAAAAGAGGCTCTTCCCAAAGAAGGGGTGGGGGAGAGGAGTTGGGGGGGGGGTAATCGGCTTCCCAGAGGTATGGCCGGGAAGCGTTGACCGTGATGAAGGAGAAGCAGGTTCAGCTGGGAAGTTGAGGCTTGGAAATGTTTCAGTCGAGGTGTGCCTCGAAGCAGCTGTTGTCGTGGAGAAAAGAACCACGGCGCAAAGAACAGTTGGTCTCATGTCACCGCATGGCATGGAACTGTGCTTCCTTCCTTCGGGGACCAGCTGTGGATCACCTTTTTTCTCTTGTTAGTGACTGTCGTGTAGACCTCAACAGCCATGGAGACTGTCAAAAGATGGCTCTCGCTAGTTCTTAGTAGTCTGTGTATGTCTGTTAGGAAAGGGCCTGCAGGAGCCTTGCAAGCTTCTTTGTCAGCACTCCAGTAAAAGTCGGCCATCGTTTGAACTCCTCTGAATTGTCTGGACAGTCACTGCAAAACAGCATTTGTATCTTTGATGGTGGACTTTGTTCACTCTCACATGAATATTGGTTTGCATTTCACACTTAAAACTGCAGCTGATAATAAAACCATGGCACATCAAATAACTGTCTTAAGTGTGATTTTTAACGATTATTTTGAAATTGTAGATGAAACACCCTTCAGACCCTTGTAATGCGCTGCGTCAAAGCCAAAGGAATTGGTTATTTATCGGACCTTTCTTAAGAATGTCTACTATTTGAAAGCGAATTACTTATTTTTCACACCTGTCGTCTTTTAGAAAAAACTGCTGTTTGAAAGCAACCCTTGTAAATAACAGAGACATCAGTTGGTTTTGTAATGTTCCCTCTTTTTTTTTTTTTGTTGTTTAAAAGCTGTTGACTTCAGGTTTGCGATTGGTTCCTTAAAGCTTTAATAGCCAAGGTCTGTTCTAGCTCATAGTTGAAGTAACATGAAAAAGCTGAAAGTCCATCTTTTCTATAAGTATCTTTGATAATATAACTTCTGAAAAGAAGTAGTCGTATCTCTTCCTGCAATGCCAGCATAAGCCTCTATTCTTAAAATGGCTGCAGTGCTTGTTAAGTCTCTCTGGAGCTGCAGCCTCAAGCACGTTCTCAAAATGGAAAAACAATTTAGCATGGTGCAGTTAATTTCTCCTTCATGAGGGGTTGTGGGTGTTGATGCCCGGGTGTGGTGTTTGATTGTTCTATAAATGAAGTATTCTCAGAAATGCTGAGATTGATAAATGCCTAAGAATTACAGTACCTACAATAAGTGCACCACCAGGTTTGTCTTAATGGCAGTTTTCGGTAAACTATGAATACCGAAGCAACATGAAGAATCTGTCAGAATAGTGCAACATAGGACCATGTTAAGATGCAATGCTAGAAATGTGTAACTGTGCCAACCATCCTTTTCAAAAGTTAAAGTATTGGCATGTAGAAAAGAGAAGATATTCTGATAAAGATTTCTGATAAAATGTGCAAAATTCTTTATTAAAATTCTGGGACACTCCCAATAAATGAAGTTTTTATGCAAGAGCACGAAGTTCTATGCAGGTATATAAAGGATTTTTTACTTTTTAAATTTTTTCTGTATCTTGATAGAGAAATTATGAAACAACCCTGCAGATTACAAAATACAGAGAAAAAAAAAAAAAAAGTATTCCGCTAAGATTCAAATTAATGTGAAGAGTGCCATAGAAGAGATTTCATGAAATTGCTGCTTCCAGATGAACTGCAGTAAATTAGCACTTAATTCAGTCAAGTTGCAAGAGTTTCATGTAACCAATCATCTGATCTAGTTGTGAGTTTGTTTTTGAGAGAAAAAGACAAGAAAATACAAGATTTAGGAAAAGTCTTTAGTAAGATGGTGCAAAAATAGTACTTCACTATAGTGTCCCCCAATTAATGGCTTACAGGTGGTGGGTTTCCTTTATGACACACTTGCATTATCCTTGGCTACAGGAAACTACAAATACTGAGACTTACAGGACAAGTCAATATACAGGTGTGTCATGAAGGATATACCTGTTCAAGCTTTAATGGCTGTATCCTGGATTTGTCTATATGGCTGGTTCTAACAGTTGGTAGCTTGATATCATAGGCAGACACTCACACCTGGCCCTGAAACTGTAGTTCAGCCAAAACCCCTTGTGTCGATGGTTGGCAGAAAGCACAGAGTATCTTTGGAATTGCCAGATGCATCGCAGCATCTATGCATGTGAAGTGATGGGAGAAGTGTGAACTACAGTTGTATGAATAGCTTAAACCTTCCTCTACTTTTGGTTAAGGTCTGTTTCATTTCCTATGGTTCTGTGTTCTGCCCAATGAGCAGCCAAATCTTGAGGTTCCAGCCTTCGCTTTGTACTCCCAAATATTGTCTTTAATTCTGTTTATCATGTTCTGGACTATGACAAGTATTTGTCCTTCTTTTGTTCTAGTTGTGGTAGCGTCTCTGCATTTCAATGTCTTGCTGTGTTGAACCTTTCTTCCTCTGGCGTGACTGAATGCTACTTCCCTGGATTTGGAAGAGAGTGCACTGCAGAACAAAATTGCTACAGTATACTCAGCAAACAGAACCATGCTGTCCCGTTGTCCTTTTTATAATTTCACTTTTTTTTATTTAAAATAATTTCAGCCATATACTGACTGTGAATTTCAAAATCATACATTTTTTCAAGTTTCTGATTCTAGGTTTTAAGTACCTATTTCTTTGCCATAGTTATTTGAAAAAAAAAAAAAAAAGGTTTTGGTAAGGCCAAATTATTGAAGACTGGTGGATTATTTTCCTTTTTATAAATATTTTTGCTTATAATTGACTTTTACTGCATAGTATTTTGTACTACAGTGCATCAGAGTGCTATACGGGAGTGAGTTTGTTTTTAGGTAAGTTTTTTATTAGAGAATGAATAGAATCCAAGTTTGGATTTGGGGGTTTGGGCATTTTGTGTTTTGTTTAGTTTTGGTTTGTTGGGTTTTTTTCCCCCCACATAAATACATAGAAACATAACAACATATAAAACATATGGCAGTAGTACCTTCCTGATCACCTTGTTAAATCACAGCATTTAAAATATGAATACATATTCTCTTAACTTTCTTTGACAAATGTATATATAAATTTGTAAAGGCAAACAGAACCAAAAATCCTGTAGCCTTTCACTCCACTGCTAAGAAAATAAAATTATTTTCTTTTGTTTCTTAAGGAAGTGCTCAGTCCTAGCTGCAGACTTTTCCTTACTCTTCTGTCCTGTGCCTCATGTTAACAAATTATTATGAAGTGTATGTTAAAATGGAAGCTTTATGCATGGCTATATTAAAACTGTATTAAAATCTTCTGGGGCCCTGTGTGAATTTGATGGCAATTACTTTAAAACACATGCGTATGAGCAGAATGGCTCTGTGTCGGTGCCATATTTAATATACACTCTATTGCTCTTTTGAGACCTAATTTAAGTTTCATTAAATATTGTACTCTGAAGGAGTCTTTGTCCGCTGTGCTCATCAACTTGAATATGTTAGGGCCTTGGGGTGCTTTAGCTGCCCACAGAGAATAATGAAATAAATTAAATGTCTTTGTATGATAAACTAATGCCATTCAGATTAGTTTAGTTCAGCTACTCTCCTACGCGAGCAGTCATCTGTTACTCCTCCCTTTCTGTCTGTCTCACTGTGTGCAGTATCCCCTTTTGGTTTTGTTCAGTTCAGCAAAGACATTTGGAAGATGTATAGAAAGCCTCTTTTCCAAACTTGCAAATGATTTAAAGTAGTGGTTTAAAGCTGGATTTTTAGTGATCACAAATTAACGAGGTCTTTCCTGTATATCCAGTGATACCTGGTGTCTATATTATCATACTGGGAAGTTTAAGTGTAACTGCCTGGGAGCAGTCATCGTTCTATACAATATCCAGATTGAATTTACTGCCACATCCCTTCCAATATAAAAGCTCGTATCATTCAGACAATAATAGCAGCACGTGATTATAAAGCTTGTTTTTTAAAAAGCTTGCAACCAGTATTATTTAATGACTTTCAAGGCTATTTGCTTGCTCTTTGTGCTGTCAGGGATCTTTGTGCAGTCAGAATGTAGTTGTAGCAGAAGAGAAGATAAAAGACATTACATTTAGAGGGGATAAAGAGGCTGCATTAGATCTAGCTTTATAGGAGGGAGTGGTATAAGGCTGGGAAGACAGCAAATTTGTTGGATAATCCAGAGAAAGAGAACATTTTGTGGAAGAGAATTACTGTGGAAGGATGTGACCATCAAACAAAAGCTAATGGAATTATTATATTCATATAGATTGGTGTATTTTTAATGAATAAAAATCTTGAATGCTAAGTTTGGATAAAGTACGAGTTTAGCACTGAGGAAAAATGCAACTCCTTCCTGTACTGGCATGTCTTTGAAGTGAGGGCAAGCTTTGGAGAGCTGCTCTACAAACAATCCTTAACCTCTGCTGACATTATTAGCAGTGGTGTTCATTAAGGTTAATTTACTTCATGTGAAAATTTGTGAGGGCCAGAAGATTGAGTATCTCCGTTTTATAAATGCTGCAGGATTGTCAATGACCTCAAGTGCTTTACACAGTTGTTTGCAATTTAGCATCTAGACTAGTACAAGTCTTAACCCCCTGGTGGGGTACTGGTTCAGTAATAGAGGAAAGTGCTGCAATCAACCAGCAGCATCCAGGTGCTGTGCTTTGACAAACCCAGGAGGTAAGTGCCTGACCTAGCCTGATGCTGATTAGCGTGTGAGAGCTCAGGGCATACCCGGAGGTGAGGTGGTTGCAGAGTGTGTAAATACAGTAGGTCTAATACGTTAGTGGTCTTGATAATGACTGCCTACAAAAATTATGTGGGCTACTGAAATAACAGCTGGTGTGTTTCTGTGTGAATTGTGAATAATTAGTTGCACCTGTGTTTCTTCTCCTTACTAAGTGTAAAATACTGTTGTCTATTCCTTAGTCAGAACCATGACTCTGTGAGTGTTAGGTAATTCTTTCTTCATGGTGAAGAGGGTCACATCGTTCTACCTGGCTGTTAGAAAGCCTCATTCCTAGCTGAGGCTTTTATGACTTATAGTTTTGAATTTTGTTATTGCTTTTCATTCAGAAGTAAGGATTTTTTAAAATTCTATCAAAAATTTATTTTGCTTTTACAGTTTGAGGGAGTTTTGCTGTGCTGCACTGGTGAGGAAGAAAAGCTTCAGGGTGGATGCTGTAAAATCATTTAGAATCAGAGCACTGTATTTGACACGTTTTCCCAAGGACTTCAACTGTCCAAAAGTAAGATGCAAAAAAGCAGAAGTTTTCAAAGAAATCCTATGGAAGATTTTGTTTTTCTTCTGGTTTTATTTTTTTTTAGTAATGTAAGAACTGTAGCTTTAACGAGAGTTAAATATTTCATTACTCTGCACTGTAAATATAAGTGACTGGATCTGCTGAAGGACTTAGGCACATGAAATCTAAAATAAGGCACTAAAAGCACCAGAGATGCTCAGAAATCTAAATATAAGGTCTTTACTGCCAAAAGCAGTCCCAGAAGACTCTCTTTATTGAAATCTCTGTTTATTGTGAAAGAAACAGCTGTAAAACTAGTGTAAAAGTCAAATTCGACCCTGCGTGCTTGAGACTTGTATGGGCAGTGCTGAAACAAGCACTAGCAATTGGAGAATAGTGCATGAAAAACTGCTCGTCTTCTGGATATGATTAGATGCTCTTGGCTAAATTTGAATAGTCTCTGGCTTGGAGGACATCTGGAGAGGGGACGAAAGAGGGGACTTCAGGTGTTAGTCAACTTGGTTGCTAGCCTTCCTTTGGTACCAGAGAAGCTTTTGTTTCTGTTCTGCCAGAGTGTTTCATTTTGGCTTTTAGCTAAAGAAGCTTTTGGGCATTTCTCCATCCCTTCAGTGGCTGCTGAGTAGGGCAAAACTCAGAAGCTTGCAAGATCTCCCTTTGGCCAATTAAGAGGCCAGAAGTGTGGCTAGAAAAAGACTGAATATATCTGGTTAAAGAACAGATGGGAGGATTTCTGACCATATGGGTAAGAAGCCCTTGTTGCATTGAAGATTTGCATGTAAAAGATGCTGAGAGGAATGCTAGACTCCAGCAAGCTGGCGTAGGAAATACTGTTGCAATGGTGTAGCAAAGTTGAATGCAGGCTCTCACAGGAGAGGAAGATGCGTTTATTTCCAAAAATTAAAGCAAAACTAACTTTACTCATTCAGATTCATGCTTTCATAAGGAAAAACTCACAAGCACTGAGATGCATGTGTCTGGCAGTTCAGCCCCAAAACACATACCCTGGTAGTTCCCAGGCAGTCCTTCCAAGGCTCCTTGGGTGAGATGTAGGACAAATGATACCATCTTAAAAGTCTCCCTCTCCTGGATTTTTAGGTTGGTTACCATATGCTGCCTTTGTATATATATTTTTTGTGCCCTTTATGAGCTGGCTGTGAGCAGCCTCTCAGTTCCCACCTCAGTAATTTATCAGGGTTTGCATACTCTATTTTTGTCTCCTGGCCTGAGTGTCCTGAGAAGCTGCACACAGATGTATGGTGGGGTCTTTGTGACTCGGTAACGTAGGTGCCGTTCTTAACTGCTCTTTGAAATTTGTTCCTTCTACTGGTTCCGCACCCAGACCTTTTTCCCTCTCCACCACATAGACCAATCTTGACTTTTCTGTTGCAGATCTCTAGAGCAGATTCTGGTGTGCCATGGGAACATTCTGCTTTGGAGTGGACCTCCATGGTGAGTACTTTTCAGCTGCATTCAGAACTGCATTTAGATCTGAATTAGAGCCTGCTCTCAAAATGCAGGGAAAGAATGCATGCACCTAACTCTCAGCTGCAGTCACCCAAGTTACATTTCTGTACTTTGTACATTAAACTTCACCAGGAGCTTTAAGATTTCCCTTTCTGTATGCCAAGCAGCGCTGCAATCTCAGACAAGCTGAGGATATCATTGTGTTAACCCATGCCTACTGCCAAATAGTATTGGAAGTCTTTATGTTCCCCCACGTTAAGCTCTTCTGAGTGGCTCATACAGTACCAGTTTCACAGAGCAGTCCTCAGGTGTTGGACACAATGCAAAATATAGGAATGGTGCCGTTTTCTTAAGAAAACACAGCTGAAGGTGGGACTCTCACACGACAACTTAAAGCCTAGAGAGCTTATTCAGGATGTGGTTTCTGTCTTCGGCATAAAGAAATTCAAACTCATTCTCTTACTTTCTAAGAGCTTGCTTGGCTTTGCTAGTGGGGAACTGTGTTGTCTTACTGAGACACTTCTGCACTGCAGAAAAATTGAATGCCATGCCTACGAGACAGAAAGGAGGCATTTTGCTGATGTATTAAGTGATTAACCTGCTGTATGACGGAAGCCTTGGGTCAGTGGCAATAAGGGTGCTGGGTTCTCAGACTTTCCTTAAGAGAACTATTGTACAGTGATTTCTAATAGTGGTACCTGTTAATTGATACATTCATTTCTTTATTTTGGTTGGGTTTTTTTTCTCCCTTCATAGCTCCTACCTTTAATTCCCTTTTAATAACCCTATTTCAAAGTATGCTGAGGTTCATCCATCATTTGCAATCTTAAGGAATTTTTAATTTGTTTCTCTCTTTAGAACTCCTGAGATAAGAGGTTCACAACAGGGATAGGTTCAGTAGGGAATCCCCATTTTCTTTGAAAGATTTCCACATATTATGTGGGTATCCTGAAAAAATAAAGATTATTTTTATGATAACAGAGCTGTTACCCCGAGGGTGCTGACTGATGAAGCCAACACACTGGTTTTCTTAACATTTTTCAGAAATAAAGTCCTTACTATCACTGCTGCTGCCTCAGGAAGAAAAGGAGAAAGATGTGGTTTTACGAGCCTTTCCTGTAGAAATTGAAAATGTGTAATTCTGTCCATAAGGGGACAACTAGCCAGAATACTGTCATTGACCACTCTTCTTTGCAACAAAATGAGGTACAAAATAGACCAGGAAAGCTTCCAGTTTTGTTGGGTAAAAGCTTGTGGTTTTATGTGTACACATAGCTTTAACACAACTTAAAAATATGGTCATGAGTCTCTGCAATCAGTTGTTGAATTTAACTAATTTTTTTCCTCTTTAAACACAGGTGTGAAAACTTACTTTATCCTTTTCATGCTAAGTCTTTTCAGTGACATCATTGTTCAGTACGGTTATGTAACCTCAGACTTTTTACACCAATTCCTTTCTTTTCAAAGCAGGTATTTTAATAGTTTAGATAGCAGCTATCCAACTAAGAAATTTCTTTTCAGCTAGTAGCATAAATTTTGTTAAATGAAATTCAGGTAATGATAAAGCTCATTAGGAACCTGATTTAGCTGAATCTGTGAGGCTGTTCTAGATTGTATATTTGCACATCTATGTTAACTGTAAACTTCAGTGCTGCTGGCTCACTAGAAAATTTGTCATACTTTATTATGTATTTATAATAATTCCATTTCCATAATAATGGAATGTTAAGTACATTATACACTGCCTTTTTGATTGAAATGGCTCATGGACTCTCTGGAATATTGGAAGTGTTAGATGACGCTATTTCTAAGTTTGAATTTTGGGGAAAATAGTGTGCTCTTACATTGATAAGCAAGACAGTGAAATAGTGTGGTTCGGTATGACTGGTTTGATTTAGCTGAACCATGACAAATAAAAGCAAGCCTGAGCCAGGTTCAGTACATCAGTTAAACACAGGTAACTAAGAAGTTGCACAGCAGTGAATGTTTCTCCTTAGCTGCCTTATTCTTTCTTCTGAGTACCCCTTGATTATTTGAAGGAAAAAATTATTACATGTCATATAGTGGAGCTATGCACCACTGCATAGTTGCACACTGTGCCATTTTTGTAAGGTCTGTAGGAGGCAGCTTTTCTCCTGCCAGTTCACAGCTTGGTAACTTTTACCAGATAACTGAGTACCTATCAATTACGATAATCTGAGGGAAAAGGGTGGAGGGAATTAGAGGGTGGGTAAGGATTCTGTGGTTTCATATCTTTGCACTGGTGGTAGGAGTACAAGTGTGTGCGTATGTGTTCATGTAAATGTATACACACACATACATGTAGTCTATATAGAATTTTATACAAGACTTTTTCTGAATACACACCAAGGTACCAGGTCAAAATATTCTCTCTGCATGTCTGTCCTCTAGGCTGTGCTGATTCCACTTCTACTCCAACACGCTACAGCTTGCAGGAACAGGTCTGTCTGAGACTGCAGTGCTGGTGATTTCTTCTGGACCTATCCAGCTAGGGAGGAGGAGCAGGAACAGATAAGTTGTCTTGTATACATATTTCTGTGGAGGTTACGATGGCAAAATGGATTGTGCGGGTCTGTCCTTGATCTCATCCCCACTGTTTATCCCCAGTGCTTGAAGCAAAGATCCAAAGATGTCCAGAGGCAATGGTGGGGTCCAGACAAAAGATTTCATAGATGAGTATTTCCTTTCTCTATGCTTCCCACCTGGAGATTCACTGAATTCTTATCTTCTTTGCCCCCAAGGATGCTGGAGAGGGCACATTCTCATTTTGAAGTGATTTGATTAATTTTCTAGTGATTAAATTGTGTTTGAGGCTTTATGTCTGTAATTATACTTGGCTGCAGCTTGGAATTTTTTTGTTTTTGTTTTCCTTTTTTCCCCTCTTGCTATGCACCTGTTGTTGAACATTGGTTCTTTTAGATATTGCTAATGTTTTGGGAGACATGGGGGAAAAAATACTCATTCATACAATAGTATTTTGGAAGCCAGTGGAAGTAATCATGGGATAAAAGCCAACAAAATTTGACCCTTCTGAAGTGATATTATAATGGTATTCTGTGCTTGTGGCAGAAGGATGATCACTAAAATGAATTCTGCCTGCCCTAAAGCTGGGGATGAAAAATGAGAAAGCTGTGTGTGCTGTACTTGCCTTAAATGTCTCATAAAGCTGGGAACTATAAAGAATGCCGTTTCTTACTGTCTGAGTAAGTCTTTCTGTGCTACAGCAGAAAAGTGGAGATCAGGGTGCCCTCTTAGCAGGCTGCCAGTAACCCATTTTTGTGCTAGGTTTCAACTTTGAATCAACCATTAAAAATGATGAAATAAAATATGCAAAACACATTACAAACATTACAGGAGGATTTTTTTTTTTTATTTCCTGCTCTTATAATCTGTAATCAGCTATAAAATTGATGTGCATGGCTACCAATCCATTCCAGAAGGGCATTCCTCAGTCTGTTACTGATTACATTGATTGCTGAAAAATAGCCCTTAAATATTCCTAAAGTGAAGGTTTATTGCCACCATAGGAACAGCGTATTCCTTTCACAGGTCTGATAGTCCTGTCTTCTTTTAGAGATTAATACCTATACATCCTTAACATTAAACTGTCTGTAGTTTTCCTGCTTGCTAAGGGTCTTAAACTAGCCCTGTGTATGGAGAATAGCTTTGCGTAATGTCTGTGCACTACCACCTTAATGAATCTACCCTACCAGTGTAGGGTTTCTTTTTAAATTTGTTCTTCTAAAATAGTGACTGGCTTTACTGGTTAAGAGAAGTAGGGCACTGATGATTGAATCATATTTATGTTTGAGCAAAATGCTGATAATGGACACTGAGGAATGTAAGAAGTAGTCTATGTCCCTGAGTTTGGTGACAAGAAATACCATGTTTTATTTGTGTTTCTATGAGAAGATCAGTACAGTTTCAACTAAGGCAAATGAAAAGCAAGGTAACAATTCTGCATTTTGTCAGTTAAGAATCCCACAGCTTTTAGGTTTTCCATAAAGGCAGTTTTCTTACTCATTTTCATGTATGCCTTTAACAAATAGCTCTATCTTGACTGATTTTGAAACAGTTTGCCTGAAAATCTGCCTTCTTCATGTATACAGAAAACATATTTTTCTTCTCTTTAGTAAATAAAAAAACCTAATTATTATTCAAATGCTGGTCACATTGTAGCATCATGGAGGTGAGATCGGATTCCTAATGAAACACATCTTTATCATGTGTCTTTCAAGTGTTATATTAAAACAACTTGGAAATTTAAACTTCAGGTTTTGGATTGTGGCACGTTGACTGGGGTTACCATAGTCAAGAGCTATACATTTGGTTTTATATTACTATTATGTTATAGGAATCTGAGACACTAACTTCTTAGCTATGTTTTGTATGCCTGGAAACATGATTTCATGACAGACTGAAATTCTCTCACAAAGATTTTAAAGGCTGGAGTACATGTTCCATATGTGACTAAGGACACCTTTGCCTTGGACTATCTAAGGAAGGATTTGTCACTAAAGAGCAAATGTAGTCTGAAATGCTTGTGGCTGATCTCTCTCAATCCTTGGTGCAGCATGCAATGTGAGATGTGTAAACAGAAGTCTTTCCAGGGTGCTGTTTCACAAGGCAGGGATTCAAGTGCTTTCTTTGCTGTGCCTGGATTTATAGCGCTGTGAGGGTGCCTATTTACTTGCAGTGGGATATACTTAGTTCCAGATCTAGCCTCTGCACTTCAGTTTGCAGCTGCAAATGCATTGCTTATCAAAGAGGGAGAACAGAGTGGGAAGGTGTGCAAGAGGCTTGGATGCTCTAGTGGTGAAAACTATATCTGCAGAGAAGCAATAATAGTGTCTTTCTCATCATATTGTTTCAGTGAGCTGAGACCTACCTTGCAAGGACATGAGAGTAAAGTCAATCTGAAGTAGTACGTAGTACTAACTAAGGCTTAGTAGCAAATGTTTTGGGGAAAAATTATAGGAGATGGTCAAATCTGATGTGGTAGTTCTCCTGTAATACTTGTGCAACTTCTAGCTATCAGTGTTTCAGAGATTTTTGAGGTGGTTGTAGGGTAGGGGGGAAATGCTACTGAAAGGATGAGGAGAGAACACTACAGAAAAAAATGAAGACACAGAGGAAACAGAAGATATAAGTGAGTCGTAACTTGTAGAACCATTTACAGGACGAACTGGAAAAGGGCTAGTGAAATGATAGACTAGGATTTGGGGAGGACATTCATGGGTACAGAAAGAGAAGGGAGAATAAGCATAAAGGACTAAGTAAATTCACAGATGTTGGTTGTATAATGCAAACAATATAAAAATGTGAAATTTTAGAAGTGATGAAAACAAATTGTGGAGCAGGGTAATATCTTGAAAAAAGTCAGTGGGAAAGCTGTAAGATCTATGAATTGTTCTTTCTTCTTCAGAGTATTAAGTAAATGAGAGTGCTGGAAGATGGTATAGATAAAATAAGTAAGTGTGTAAAATGACCCATTTGATTGAGACAATGTGGCGTTACTGTCTTACAGGTTCTGCAAGGCTGTTAAGGGTACTCTTCATGATAAGAGCTGGAGACAGACTGTGCTAAAATCTGAATGTGTTGGCTGATAACCTTATTAAATAGCTTCTACCAGGAATAGTCCTATGGAAGTCAACAGAGATAATTGTGGAGTGAGGCTCTATTCTATGTGAGTAAGGGTAATGCAGTCTGACTTATTAATCTGAAAAATTTCTGGTGACAGGAAGAGAACAGCCAAATCAATATGGAAGGGAAGATTATTCCACAACAAATTCAGTTATCATTGGTGATGAAGTAGCTAATCTAGATAGTTACTGTGAACATGACAGCTGTGGTAAGAAATGATTGAATATTCGCTGAACTGTTGTTTATACCGAGGAATCATGTTTTACAAAGGTAGAAATCTCCTTGCTATAAACCCTGCAGATTTGTTCCTTCACCTGAATAAAGGTATATGTGTGAGAGGAGAGGACTGAGCATCACACTTAATAAAATGTAGTAGTGACTATTTGCTTGCCTCAGCAGGCTGAGGATGGCTATGCCTTAGTACAGACATCACGTTACGGAAGCCTGGACCTCACCTCCCAGGGGACCACCAGCAGAGGACCAAGCTGCCAGTCATGGGAGGAACACTTTGCTACTGAGTGAGAGGGGCATGGAGCATGCCGTGTGGGCACATGGCCGGGAGGAGCTGGTGGCAATCAGAGCAGGTGCCAAGGGCTGTCTGTGGTTTCGGGCATTCCGCCAGCTCTGTGTTGGCCCATTTCCTTTTGGGCAATGGATATTCCCACGATCGCTTTTGGTGGAAATGGGCTAGCAACTAATACGGGTGGTGCATTCTTGCTGAGAAATGTCAAATGGTGAGGAATTTTGTAAGGAAGGGTGTTCGTGGAGGACGTCCATCCCCAGGCCAAGTCTGATATGCTGGGCATTTCCATGGCGTATGAGAGATCCCCACATCGGGGAACAGGAAGAGCTGCTGTTGATTCTTCTGTGCACAAAGCCAATACATTAAATGTCAAGCGATCTGCAAAGATGCATCTCCCTGCTTTGCCACCCTGGTATCAGTCAGGCTGTTATGGACATCTGTTCAGGGGCTCTGTTGTGTAGGAACATAAATGTGTCAGTATGTTAGTGTTTGGGAAATGTAGACTAATAATTTCTGATATATTTTAATAAATTTAATTTTAGTAAATGTTTATGTGCTTATGAGCTTGAGAGCATCAAAGATAACGTGGTTACATGGGAAAAAAAACCACCTACTGAAGGCCTGCTAGATGTCTCAGTGTTTGAATCTGATCTGCCTTTTTTTAAGATGGAAAGGAAACATTCAGAACATACATGATGCAACATTTTTTTAAGAAAAGATTATTTTGATAAATAGAGGTGAAAATGATTATTATTTTTGTGTTAAACAATAGCCATTTCCCATTCCCACACATTTTTTTTTTTTCCTGCAGGTGCAAAAGATACTGACATGATAGAGCTGGGATATTTAAATGAACAGCGCAGAACAATTAAAATTAGGTGCTTGTAGTGATGGAAAATTACCATTTTTGCTGATGTTGAGGTGAATTATATTGCAGAGCTATGTCACGTCACATTGAGTACCATCACATTGTTTATCCTCCACAATTTGGCATATATTTTTGCTAACTTATTAACTTGAAAGAAGTACTTGATGAGTCCCAAAATTTCAGAATTAGAAGATAATAACTGAAAAAAGATCTTTTCTTCTTCATAGTATAAAGTAAAATTGTGAGCAATTGCAGGGGCTGGAAAGGGGGCATTGTTTCTAGCTTGGTTTCCTACAAAGGTTGCAAATGATCACTTGTCTGAGTGTGTGCCTATTTCCTCCTATGTTCTTCCTGATTTTACCCACTTCAAGACAGGCTATTCTGCCTTTTTTAAACCTAGAGCAATTTCAGTCACTCAGCTTTCGAAAGCAACCTTTCAAAAAGCCTCTTTGGAAGTGAGCTACAGCACTGAGGTTGGAACAATTGACCAGGGACAGGTAAAGGGACAGAAACCTTTTAACCTGGCACTGTTGACAGGGAAAAATGTATTTCCATTGGGAATATATCCAAGTCCAGTACATCAGGGATAGGTTCACTAAGGACTGTAGATCAGTCCAGTCCGTCGGGTGAATATATGATTGTGCAGACATATGTGACTGCACAGTCATATATATTCACCTGCTGGACTGGACTGATGTGCATATATATATATGTATGTATGTAATACATATTTAAATCTAATTGTTGAGCAAACACCCAGAAGCTAACTCGCCTACTTTCTTTAAACTATACAAATCTACTGCATCCGATAGTCCTGCTGAGCCTTTAGAAAGTGGCTGAGAAGGCTGGGAAAATCTTTCATGACAGCTGATGTTAGGGATTTTTTCCTTAACTTCTAATTGTATGTGTAATAACCAGAAGATTCAGTCTGAAAATATTTACTAGATGCTTTTGTGATCCATTAGTTCAATTTTAAACTATGCAATAATATTCTCAGTTCAGCTGCTTGCAGCCAAAAATGAGGTTTTTAATTCTTCTTAGGAAAAAGAGAGAACCCTTCCCCCCCCCCCCCTTGTATTCTCAGCCTGTGCTTTAGAGACCTGTAACTTAACCAGAATGCAGTAACTCAAACTAAGTCATCATGAAAAAAGCCCCTCCCTTAAAATACTTTGCACTAAACGTGCAATTAAAGGAGTCTTTCCTTGACTTGAGAACCCAGCTGGAAGATTATTCTCTTCCCCCAAATCCTCATATGCCAGCTACTGGTCTTCTCAATCAAGTAAAAGTGTAATTGTTTTAATGCCCTAAGTGTCTCTTCTGCATAGCATTTAGCAAAGGAGCAACATTGCATTTCCTGGTTAAGGATGGATTTATTAACTTCTCCATGGCCTATATGTACACCAAAGAAGATAGGTTTTAGCTGTTTAACTCAGATTCCTTTGCTCAGTCAGAGCAAACAACATGGTTACTTCAAAATTACAGGGACGTGTTTGATTGGTGAAGGAGCAAGGGACAATATTTCAGGGTGTGTTAATGCATTTGATATTGTATTTTTGAAACTGAAAATATTTTAACATCTTGGAAATGGGACAGTGAACCCCAGTCAGAATTGTTTGGTTTTTTTTTTCTTTAAAAATGTTGCTCTGCATCAGAACAAAAATGTTTGATTTTGTTTTGCTTTGCAAGATTTCTCATGAACTGACAGTTTATAGCTGAGCTCTCTGACATGCAGATCTAAGTGCATGGTTCTCTTATGCTTTATGTAAATCTTGCAAGGACTGTTTAGATCAAAATCTGGCTTTAGATTAACAGCCTGTGTTTTACTTTCTTCACATAAACTTAGACATCAAGTATACAGTGAAACTCATCTGTGTATGAAGTTATGTGAGAAAAAATTGTTGCTCTGCTTTGTGTTTCACTGTATACTAAGCCCAGTTTTAAATGTTTTTTAATATATCTCTGTTCCCATAAAATTCAAAGATTTTATTGTTAGAAAACTGGATGTCAGAATACTCTTGGTTGTAGGATCTATCAGTTTACTATGCATCTTCTCTAAGTCAGTTTCCTCTGAGACATGCAAAAGATAAGTCTTTCAACTGTATATACTGTGTTCATTTGTTTTTAGAAAGTCTTTCTCCTCCTAACCAGGCTTTTTGTTTAGCCCAACGTTTTACATTCTAGCTGGTTTTGAGGGGCAGCTCTACTTTGAAATAGACATCTACTGAAAAAAATGCCTAAATCTGCTGGAAGATGTGAACTTGCTGAAAATTATCTGAAAAGGACTTTTATAAGTCTCAGGAGCTTGGCTGAGTTGTCAAGAGGTTTTGTGTTGGTTTGTAGAGGGAGAATGCTCTGTGCCTAGGTGCTCACATGGAGAAAACTGTGTGCTTTGTTTTACTGTTTTAAGTGCTTCATCTGAAAGTCGTGATGGGAGCCTGGTGTGATCATCAGAAGTACTGGTGATGGGCCTGCAGACCAGAATAAGCTCTTTGTAATATACTTTTATTAATGAAAGCAATCTGTACTTTTCAGGTAATGGTCTTCACATGAAACAAACCCAGTGAAAGCAGTGACTTGATGCAGGTGGGCTTCACTGCATCAGTGAAAAATATTTATTAAATTTTTTTTTTTGTCTTAAGTGTTAGTAGAATCCAGCTTTTTTGCTCCATTAGGTATTTGCAACAGCTTTGTAGTGTTAGGGGAAAAAAAAATCTTTTTCATTATACTTACAACAAATTATCTGAAACTTTTTACTGAAAAGGTACCTAATGACTATTCAAGGTAAGACTAACAATCTGACGTGAACAGTCCCTTTGACTAAACAAACAAAAATGTGAGTGGAGAAAAATCCTAAATTTCATTTAATTAAATCCAGGCAGTAGGAACTTTAGAGGAAGACTGAAGGTGAACTTTCATGATCATCTGGTTGCATTTTATACAATTTAAACAGTTCTGCCTTCAGAAGGTCTTAAAAAAGTCATCCAGGTTTTAGTAAGGGATCAAATGCAACAGTATGGCTTCAGAGAGTGAAAAAGTCCTTGCTCAAACAAAACACTTAGTGATTTCAGTCTGAGCTTTCTTTCAGTAAAGATGTGTCCCCACATGCTGAAACCTGGTATCTTAGCTTTACTTAAAATATGTGCTTTAAACCAAACCAGCTAGGAAAAGAAAATAGTGATTCAGGAGGGTCAACAGAAAGCCTACTAATTACCAGCATTGGGGAAAGAACTCTGCTAGATATTCTTTGTTTTTCTTAAAAGCAGTGTTTTGTTTTGGCCAGTTTGAGGATACAGTTTTTATGTAAGGTCACTTTTATTAACCCTAGGTGTGCACCACCCTGTCTCATTGCCCATAGGCATGCTGTTATTTACAATTTTACTTCATGCTGTGTAAAATTAAACAACAGTGAATATGAAGTTAATGTATGTTAAGTGCCTCAGGCATATTCCAATTAAGTATTTAACAAAGATTGGAGCACTTCCAAAACATTTAGGGAATATCACTTTCAGTCATTTTCATTTTTAATTAATGGCAAGAGTTTCTTTAAAAAGTAATATAGTCTCATCTGAGGAACTTTAGGACATATGTATAGCAAGCATTTGAATGAAAGTAAAAGTGGGTTATGTTCCAATCTGCAAACACTGTACTAGGTATGTGCACATGTCTCTGCAAAGTTAAGGGAGGACTTTATGTGCATTGTCTGTATCATGGGCTGATTTTTTGAAACACTGAACACACGAAAAATGGAAGGGTTTTAAGAAGCCTTCAGAAGGGTTTTAAGAGGTCTTGGCACTCTCATTTATTGCTTCTGGTCCATGGATACTAAGGACATACTGACAGCAGGCATAAAAGGGATCAAGGAAAGGTATTTAACAAAGGTTGGAGATGAGGCAGAGGAAATTTTAAAATAAATGTTATTCATTTCAAGGAGGAAGAATTATGTCTCAGGTTATGGAAGACCTTGTGTTAAAAAAAAAAAAAGCAGTGATGTTAATACTCTGTTAAAAAATCTGAGGAAGACAATGAATAAGCATATTAGTGGCTCTGGTTTATTGTGTTGTCATGTGTAATGTGAATGCATTATGTTTACCTTCTGCACAAATTAGATGCTCGAAGGCTAAAACTTTGTTGTGTGCAGGGCTTGGCAAGACCCACACTCTATTTAAAACTCGCTTTTGTTTCAAATTGAAATCTTAAGTGCTGCATAAGCATTTGGCAGACTGTATTTACAGAGGTGAAAGCAGTCAATGAAGTAATAAGAGTGTGATCTTTCAAAGTGTTTAAATGCCTTTCAACCTCACTGCCAGCAGGGTAAGTCTCTTACCTTCTTTTGAAAATCTTGCTCAGAGATTCTGCTACTCGCAATCATGTCTTCTGAAGATAAATGGGAAAAGTGAAAAGTACTGCTAAAAAGTTGGACAACAAAATACAGAATCAGCTAAAATGTACAACCAAACTATAAGCATAAACATGATTTTTTTTAATGCTTTTTCAATTTGTGAGCAGCAGCTAACTGGTTACTTTATTCTTAGTCATAGCCATGTATGACTAGTTCTATGCTATACTAGCTAAGTAGAGTCAATGGACTATATCCAGGTTTGTGTCCAGTAAATATTAATGTATCATTACTAATGAGGAGTACTCAGATGATATGATCTGCTGAAAGCTGTAAACATTTGCAAGATCTAAGTATGAAAATTTAACAGTCCATCCAAAGTGTTGTGGAGTTCTGCAGAAGCCTTTTTGTTGTCTTTAGCTCTAGTAGTTCATTGTAAAAATGTTTTGTAATATTTTTAGCAAGACTTCCATGACACAAAAAATTGCATCTAGAAGAGCCAAATACCTGTCAGATTAAAATCCCTGATTACATGATTAAGAATGTTTTCCATAAATTTATTAAGCCTCTGTAAGATTTTAATGGCTTGTATACCATTAAGGGCTCATACTAAGCTTTGTTGCCTTCCTGAATGTGTGTTGCTCAGAATGTTGAATTTAATGACAAAGGGTTGATTTTTGAACACTTAGTCTATGCCCCAATTTATATGAATGAACATTTTTTCATGTAGTAAAAATTGAAGTCTAATACACATTTAATTTTTAAAAGCTTAATTTTCAATACTGCCATCCGATTTATGGTTAAAAGTTCAGTAAGTTGAAATACCAACATCATGATCACTTGGAGAATGTGTTTTATTTTGATAATACACTGAATTTTTGAAACAAGTAACATCCCTGAACATGGCTAATTACTGCTAGCATCCAGCAGTTAGGTTGTCATGGTAAAGTGGAGGAAAAGCAAATAGTACAACTCACAGTTAATAACCAGTGTTTATACTGTTACTACACCAAACCCCAATTTTTGTTTAATTATGTATTATAAATAAGACATTATTTAGTAATATAATTCATAATACCACTAATAGATTCTTTTTAAAGTTACAACACTCAGTAAAGATAGATGGGCAAGCACCATGTAAGCTTTTTTCATTCTTTTCTCTTCTTGGTTCAGAGGATTTCCTCTTCAGATACAGTGAAAAAAAGCAGTATGTATGACCCTGCTGAGAGTAACAGTAAATATGATAAATGCAATAGAGATTTATGGCATGAATTCTCATTTGCTGTTATGTGGACTGACACAGCAACATTTCACCTAGATTATATCCTGCTTTTTGTAACTCATCATTACCATGAATGGATATGGGGAAGTAAGAATTTATATGATTTGTCCCACTGAAAATCCCATTCATGAAGATCTTAAGACTGAGCTCGTCTTTATAAGCATCTGAACTCTATGTGCAAATAGCTTTTAAATATGTGGCATATAGTTTTCAATGTTTTGAGTTTCATTTACTGGAGTTGGAAGATATGGTCAGCTTTTTTCTTTCTGCACACCAGCATGTGTGCCTTCATTTCTCTATCAAAATATACGCTTCCTGAAAAAGCTTTTGCTACTTAACCATGTTCCTGCAGCACTTTAGCACAAGGTACTTGCACATGCAACAGGCACTATGCTAGAGATTATGGGGATCTCTGGCTTGTAATTTAGCAGGCCAAAACAAATGTCTAGCTTATCCCTATTAATCTTCTGATTACTGATGAGTACCATAAGAAATGCCGACATGTCTTGCTCTGCGAGTCTCACGTTTATATGATGTTTAGAATACCCTAAAGTACAATGACTCCCATGTATGCAGAGCCAAGTGGTGGAATTAGGGTGGGGATATTTTTTCAACAGTGTGGTTGAAGAACTCCCTTTATGTTTCAGTCATGCTTAGAATCACACACCACTTTTTTTGTGAGGTCATGCTCTGCTGTAGGCATGACTCAGGACCAGTTCATGTTATATATTAATACCTTAGGTTGGATTGGTTTTAAACTGTTGTGTAAAGGCAGAGAAAAACAGGTACCAAGAGAGGAAAAAAAAGGATAAGAAAGAAAAAAGGTAGAGAAAACATTTACTAAGAATATTTTAATATATTTGGTTGATGTTAAAAGTGCAGAGCTGTGAAACCAGTAAGTAGGCTGACCATATGTCCTGGTTTCAGCTGGGGTAGAGTTAATTGTCTTCCTAGTAGCTGGTACAGTGCTATGTTTTGAGTTCAGTATGAGAAGAATGTTGATAACACTGATGTTTTCAGTTGTTGCTCAGTAGTGTTTAGACTAGAGTCAAGGATTTTTCAGCTTCTCAAGCCCAGCCAGCAAGAAAGCTGGAGGGGCACAAGAAGTTGGCACAGGACACAGCCAGGGCACCTGACCCAAACTGGCCAAAGGGGTATTCCAGACCATGGGACGTCCCATCTAGTATAGGAACTGGGAACTGGGGGCGGGGAATCGCCACTCAGGGACTAGCTGGGTGTTGGTCAGTGGGTGGTGAGCAATTGCACTGCACATCATTTGTACATTCCAATCCTTTTATTATTACTGTTGTCATTTTATTAGTATTATCATTATTAGTTTCTTCTTTTCTGTTCCATTAAACTGTTCTTATCTCAACCCAGGAGTTTTACTTCTTTTCCCAATTTCTCCCCCATCACACTGGGTGGGGGGGAGTGAGTGAGCAGCTGTGTGGTGCTTAGTTGCTGGCTGGGGTTAAACCACGACACCCTAATAGTTCTAGTTGCATCACTTTTATGTATTTGTCATGGAAATAATGGGAATACAATTTAGATGAAGTCGGACCAGGAGCAGTTCATTGCTATAGGAGACATCACAGAGCAGCAGCACAACAGTCTCTGGTGATGTGAGCTCTACCCAAATGGTGCAGTTATGGGATTTATATACCTTTAGGGTAAACAGCCTGTTCTTCACCAAACCTGTCAGATAAGCAGGAGCTGGTGAAAAACTGAATATAAGCCACCAATGTCTGCTTGCAGCCCAGAAAGCCAGTCACATCCTGGGCTGCATCAAAAGAAACATGGCCAGCAGGTTGCACGAGGTGCTTCTGCCCCTCTACTCCACTCTGGTGACATCCCACCTGGAGTGCGTTCAGCTCTGGGGTCCCCAGCACAGGAAAGACATGGACCTGTTGGAGCGGGTCTGGAGGAGGGCCATGAAAATGATCAGAGGGATGGAACACCTCTCCTATGCACAAATGTTGAGAGATTTGGGGTTGTTCAGCCAGGAGAAGAGAAGGCTCCAGGGAGAGCTGATAGCAGCCTTCCAGTACTTAAAGGGGGCCTACAGGAAAAACAGGGAGGGACTTTTGGTCAGGGAGTGTAGTGATAGGATGAGGGGGTAACAATTTTAAACTGAAAGAGGGTAGGTTTAGATTAGGTGTAGGGAGGAAGTTCTTTACTGTGAGGGTGGTGAGACGCTGGAACAGGTTGCCCAGAGAGGTTGTGGATACCCCATCCCTGGAAATGCTCAATGCCAGGTTGGATGGGGCTTTGAGCAACCTGGTCTAGTGGAAGGTGTCCCTGCCTATGGCAGGGGGTTTGGAACTAGATGATCTTTAAGGTCCCTTCCCACCCAAACCATTCTATGCTTCTATGATTGAAATCCTTCAGATAAGGAAGCTCCAGACAGTACTTCCTTTTACAAATATTCCTTTTACAACTAATCTACTCCTTTGTTAATTAAAAGGTGCTGACTGGCAAGAACATTAGCTGCAACTGTTTCTTAACTAATAAGGATTGCAAAACCCTATTGGACATTAACTATTTTGCTTCCACATTTCTCCCTTTGAGACTTACAATCTAACACCATTTTTCTCTTGAATATCTACAGTAGAAAGGCTGTGGATGCTCTGCTCATGACTCCTGGGAGCCCAGAATCAATCACTGTGTGGGCTGTGCTGTCACATTAGCCATTCTTGTCTCTAGATTTTATAATCCTATTTGGTCATTAATCCAAGAACTTCTTCCATTCTTTCCTTCCACATTCCCCAAAGCATTCAGCATCATTATTCTGGCCTCTGCTTGAGCCATGCCTCCTTCCATCCTCTCACATACCAATTTGCCACAATGTAAGAGTGACTGAACCAATACATACACAACCACCAAAGCTAACAATCCAAACAAATTATATTTCAGTGCTGGTTTAGGCAGTTTTTCCTAACCATCCTTCCATGTCTGGGAGCCTTCCCCACCAGTCAAAAAAGTTTTTCTCCAGATATTTCATGTAGCATCTGAAATTTATCTTGGATTATATGTACATTCATTTCTATTCTCTGATCTTGGTCTGCATGTGTACAGCAAATGTTAACTAATAAAAAGATAGGTGCTTAAGCAATGAGCACATAATCTAATACAATTCTGTTTTGGAGGGCTACCTGCGATGCTTGTTTTACCTCTAACTGTAAGGCTGAAACAGCATTACCCATCTCTTCTATTACAGCAGAATTCTTATGATAACTCTTTCTAATTCTCATTCTTCTAGCCAGGGGAGGAATGTTTGTGCAAACAGGTAGAAGCTGGTTTGTCAAATAAGTGGATTTTGCAGAGTGTTTTGTATTTCATTTGGTACCTTTGGGTAGGTTGTGTCCATTATTCCTGAACAGGTCTGGATGTATCAAGAAGCAAGGAAAAAAAAATAATCTTAACAGACAAGTGCCAGTCCAATTAACAAGCAGTATCTTATAGGCACTAGAGCCACACACCCAGCATAATCATTCATTCCCTAAAGTCTTATCGTATAACAATTCTTACAGGTTACTGTATGACCAGTAATATAAGCCCAAATGAAAAAAAGTCCCAGAGCAAACAAAGCTACAATTTCCAGAAACAGTTTACAGGTCCAGGTGATAACAATAGAGACATCAAAGCCTATTTGCAGGGTTGTAGTTTGCACTTCTGTTGACATTTGATCAAAGGAAGTTCATCCAGATCATCCACTGTGCTGTGACAGGTGAGACACTGCCTTGTGTCTGACGGTGGTGTGACCCTTTCATACTGGAAAGTGTGGATCCAGTTGAGCAGACCTACTTGCACTTCACTATAGTGTTGGTAATAACCAGTGCCTGATAAGGTCTCTTCCAGCACACCTGAAGTGTGTGGTTTTGCCGGTGTACCTTAATGTAGACCCAGTCTCTTTGTTTCAAGGAGTGTCAGACTTCAGTCGTGGGTTCAGGTCAGGCTTCTTTCAGCTGTTTATGGAAAGTCCTTACACTTTTCATTAATACCTGACAGTATTTTAGAAGAGCATCATCCGTCAGTTGTAAGCTGGCCTGTATGGGAGTTAAGGGTGCTGTGTAAGGCAGTCACATGGGTCTACCCATTAAAATACCTCAGGTGACAGGCTGTCTTTTCTATTCACAATGCTTCTTATGTACATTAGTGGGAGAAGAGAGAATTTCAGGCCAGTCTGTGCACAAACCTTTACCAACTTGCTTTTCAAACTGGAGTTTTAGCTCTTTACAGTCCGACTGGATTGGGGGTGACAGGCACAATGACGCTTTGGTTCTGTTTGTAGGGCTACACATTTTCTGCATTACTTGTCCAGTGAAACAGGTCCCCTATTGCTACTAGGAGGACACCAAACTCAGGAACCAGTTCTCACAGCAACTTCTTCACTACAGTTGTTGCATCTGTGTGTTTACAAGGACAGGCCTCTACTTGTCCTGAGAATGTATCTAAAATGACAAGTACATATTCAAAATTAGAGTATTAAGGCATCTGAATAAGGTCAACTTGCAAATTTACAAGTGGTCCCCATAATTTAGGGTATGCATCTATGCTCATCTGCTGCTGCCCTATACTGTTTTTGTTGAAAATGTTTCCTAACAATATGAAGATTCAAGAATGAGAACGATACTAACAAGCTTAAATCCTTTACACCAGTAATTTCTGACAAAAGGAAAGCCTCTTCCTGGTCATTGAAGCTATAGAATAAAATAAATTAAATAAAAATGTGAATTAATTATACAAACCATCAATTTATGTGTACTATAAAAAATGGAAAATCACATATTATGGTACTTAAATTTTCCCTTTCTGTTATTAGTTATATCTTTAGATATACCAACATTGTAATGCCATAGTCATTAGCTCAGTGACTTCACTAAAACATTCCATTGCTCTCATCTAATTCCAAAATTATGTTGAGAATGGTCAAATACCTGAAAAACACATGCACAAGAAAAACTTGGAGCAAACCAGTACTGTCATATAGCTGCAATCATGCCCCCTTTGTTGGTGTGGGTCCACTGAATGGGCCACACAAGCAAAGACAGGTATATCTGTTTTTCTTCTTGTTGTAGTCCCAAAGCCATTTTGCCAGTAGTTTACAGGGAGCTGAAAATCACTCCTTCCTAGTTCACAGCAGGGTCTTTCCTGCCTCCTGGGTAGTTGTAGTATGATTAGTGTGAAGTGATCAAGTGAACTATAGCTTGAAACCAGAGTGGGAGAGACGGGTTTTGAGCAATAAGTGAGTCCCCCGACCTTGCCTTTACTATCCTATCAGGAATAGCTGCTAGGGAGATAATCCCTGGGCACATCATAGCAGCTGTATGGCATTAGGGAGGTATCTCTGTTTCAGTTGGCTGACCCCACCTTCCTCATCCTTAAATACCTAATCTCAATCAGTGGTGGTCGAGTAATTAATTTAGAGCATATTCAGCATGAAATAAAACATTTAAAGCAAAGTTTGTGCTGCTTTGGTGAATAAGCCTGGTATCTCTGGCTCCGTGGGGGTGGGGGGGGTTGTCCAAATGCTATCTCAGCACCTTTCCCCATGCTGATTCGCCTTCACCAGTGACTGCTTTTAGCATGTACGTTCAAGGTCTGGGTGGGTGGGTGGGTGTCCTGCAGGATGGCACCAACCTGTCACTTGGTCCATCCCTGTGCCCAGATTGTTGTCATTCTAAAGGGCAAAATCTTGTAAAGGATCTAAAAGGGCTCAAGCTCCTTAGAAGAGGAAAAAAAAACCCTTTTTTAAAAAAAACATATCTTCTTGGTTCAGGAAATTATGCAAAGACCCTTGGACCCAGGGATGTCCTGTGCCACTGACAATCACACTGGCTGACTCCATTTTGTCCTGTCCAGCCACCTCTTGTTTACAAGCAGGATGGTATGCATTTGTCTAACAGGCTTCACAAGAGAGTTCCATTTCCACTAGGCACGATTTTGCAGAGTTGAAGTGATGTTTGTTCCCCTCTCATTCTCTGACCTCCCCTGCAATGCTCCGTTCCACTTGTCTCCATCAGGTTTAAATCTGTTTAAGCTGAGGCTCTTGCCTTTGCAAATAAGCGTTTACCTTTTCTACCTGATTCTTTACAAGTTTGAACATTCAACTTGTAGGGAGCTCAGCCTTAGCCTGATTCTCTCAAGTTTCCCATTTTCTCAAGTTTGCTCCTGTTCTGCAGCCGGTACCGTTATCGGTTGATAGGTGGAAGTGGTCTATTACTAACGGGAGGTCTAGTATGTACCGTGAGAGCATCTTTTCATCCCCCAGACAACAAATGCCAGTTCCTAGGCCTGCAGTTTGAACCATTTACACCTCTTATTGTCCTAATATTCTGTAAACGTCTTTTCAATCCACTTCTTCCAATTAATGAAAGAATTTACTAGCACAGATCCCGTTTGGGCACTCGTACAACGTTTTCGAAGTTCGGTTACAAACTTATCACTAAAGGCTCATTAGCAAAGGATCAGTCCCCGCGTCACGTTAAGTTTAGATACGTGTAATCTCGGGAATACTCACAACTCGACCAGATCCTGCGAACTATGCAAGATGATAAGGGATCCAGCCGCTCCGGCCCGGGGGTCCCCCTGCCCGGGATGCGGCTGCCGCTTTCATGGGTGCGGGTTCAACCAGTCTCAAAGCTGCACATGTAGCCCAGAGACAGAGACACAGGGGACACTGACACGGCCGGTCACGCAGGCGGACACGGACAGGACGCTGCCTTCCGCAGCACCTACTCGCAGGACTCGCGTGTAACACAAACACAGAGAGCCCAGCAGTCCCCGTCCTCCTCTCCGGCTGGTGGGGGCAGAAGGTCCCCGGTGCAGGCGCACACGCATCCCTCGAAACCGGCACGGCCCCTCCGTCCCCTCGGGAGCCCTGCCCGCATCCCGTCCGTCCTCCCCCCGCCCCGACCCCCTTCACGGGTCCTTCGCTCGCCGGCTGCCCCGCCTGACGCACCGAGCACACAGGCACTCACACGCTCGTCCCACTCTCCGCTCCAGCGGACCTTTGTAAGATTTCACCTTTTCAGGCAAAAGGAAAGCCTGTTTCGGCGGCTGCCGGTTTCTGTTTTGTGTGTTTGGGTTTGTTTTTTTGTTCTGGGTTTTTTTTTTTGGGGGGGGGGGAGAAAGGGGGTGTCGAGGTCTTTGTTTTTAACTCTCCCTTAAGATGCTTTACTTGATCTTTCCTTTTTTCCCCGAGAGTCTCTCTAACTTCTGGTTTGGGATCCTGTTTTTCTTTCGGAGGCCTCCTCATACAAATTAATACATCCCGGTGAAACTGGGGTACCTCAGGTCCTCCGGACACCCAAGACGCTCCCCAGGTACACTGTTTTATCGAAGTTAGGGTACCTTCTATAGGAAACTTACCTGCCTGCAGCTTTTAGGAGAGCAATGCGTACACGCAAAACATCCCGGAGTCCCTTTTGGGGTACCGGGACTTCCCCTGGTTGTCCCGTCCCCGTTTTCACACATTTCGGTGAGGGGACCCGTGCCTCCTGGGTATCAGCTCTCGGTCTCTGCTGCCGAGGTGTCTCTCCAGCCTGTCGGACGCCAGAGACTCAAAGGGACGGAGACAAGACCCGCGGGAGGGTCCTCCCGATCACAACGCCTGGCCCAAGCCCACCATGCCGTTCGAGGTCGAGCCGATAGCATCGGCACCCGGGGCGGGGGGGTCCATGCTGGAAGCCGGCAGCTCGGCTCCGGACCGACCTGTACAAAAGCCGGGGTGCAGCCGGCCCCCCTGCAGGCGGTGGTCGGCCGAAGCCCAAGGAGGGGGCTCAGGAGGGGCCGTGCCTCCCTCCGAGGGGCGACAGGGGCTTTCGGCAGGGAGCAGCCGGCCGCCCTCCGCGGCCGAGCGGGACGTGGGGGCCCAAGTGGCGGCACCGCCTTTCGCCCCGGAATAACGGGAATTCAGCTTAGATGAGGTCGGAGCGGGAGCAGTTTCCTGTCACAGGGCAGACCGCGGAGGGGCAGCGCGACCCCCCCGGCTGGTGGGAGGTCTGCCCAAAGGGGGCAGTTACGGGGGGAAACAGCCGGTTCTTCTCCCAACCCTGTTAGATCAGCAAGCGGGAGGTGGTAAATAGCAAAAGCGACTGAAGTCCTTCAGACAAGGAGGCTCCAGACACTACATCCTTTTACAAATAATCCATTCCTTTGTTAATTAAATGGTGCTGACTGGCAAGGCCATTAGCTGCAAATGTTTCTTAACTCATGAGGACTGCAAAAGCCTATTGGACATTAACTATTTTGCTTCCGTATATTCCTATTGTTGTTCAACAAGGAGAGGTGATCTTGCCAATGTAGAGATTTTGCCAATATCTTATTTATAAAATAGTGACACAGGTGCCAAAACTCAACTGATATAAATCTTACAGTTCTGCTGAAGCAAGTGGAGCTGCACGGACTCATAAGGCAAACAGATTTTCAACCACTTCTTGTAAAGCAGCTGCCTTTGTAATTCTGTTTTCAGAAGTAGAAATCAAAGTGTCATTGCTGCCTTCTTGAGGGAAGGCGTTTAGCAAAGCGTTAGACATCTAGAGTTCTTGCCTTTGCCAGTAAATGGAATGATAATGTTGTAACTGAATTTATATTTTTTTTTATATATATATATATATACACACACATCAGTTAGGCAGTTACAAAGATTGCTGTGGTGGATTGTTTAAAAGACTGATGAATCAGGTTGGTTTTAAAATCTAAAAAAAAAAGCTTTACTAAATCAATTCATTAGCAACATGTCCCTTAGTAAAGATCAGTTTTTACACAGTATTCATCATCATAACTATGTATGAAAAGATGTAAGTCTTCCACACTAATGTCCTGAGTGAGCCATAAGAATGCAATACCAAGGGACTGATGCCATACAGTTAGGGCTGATGGCTGTGGTACATGGTGGCACCTGGCCATGGGGGTCACAATGGTCAGGCCTGAGAGCTTTTGGACAGGAGAAGCCAGAGCCAGAGTGGGTTTGTCTGCTTTTTTTTTTCTCTAGCTTTCCTTGGTGAAGGCTGATGGTTTTAGGCTATTGCCCCTTGCCTGAAAGAGGGTCTCTGCTGTTACTATGATCTTCTTTTCTTTTGTCTTGCTAATATTCCTTGTCTATTCAGAAGGATGTCCGGCGTTTTCACAGTTCTCAGTGCTTATCTTATCCTTTTTTCTGGCAGCTTTTGTTCCTGGATGTCTCTTCTGGGCAGCTGCACCCTGCACTTCCCACTTTGATGATCACCTTGCTCATACAGTCATGCAAAATTGTGTTTAGTTGTGCCATTGTAATGTTAGAAAATACTTGGATACTATTGTTAGTTTGACTATTTTAGTACCTTTATACTGAGATTCAAGGTTAATTACATCCTTTTGGGTACATTTATAATTTACATGTGTCACAGACCTCCGCTTTGCTACAGTAACTTTTATTTTTCTCTGGGTGTTATGATACTATCTCTCCTGCCACACAGTACTTGCAAGCAGCCACGGCTGCACACACTGTGTGTGCAGATGACGCACAGCCAAGTAACGTTAAGTTTTGCTCCCACAGCAAATTCATGATCATTGCTACAGGAAGCTCTTCCTTTCACCTGTCATTTCTACCTGCATGGTCTAAACGGCCAGCCATCGTGGAGCCTATGTTCTCCTGAGAGTTGCAAGAGGAAAAAAAAAATCTTTCATGGATACCACGGCAGACTGGAAATAGCTGTGCTTCATCTGTTTCTCTCACTGCTGCTTTGTCGCTTCCATGACTGCCATGAAGAAAACCAGAAGGAGTTAAAAGAACTTTCCATTTAAAGACCCACAGCTGTAGTACTTGCTAAGAGTTAACTCATTACTGCCACATTTACTAGGATTGTTCACTGAATCAGAGTGCACTTTGTTACAATACAAAAATCAGTTTTGTACTTACAAGTTAAAATTGTAACCATAGGGAATTGTGTTAGGTACAATGAATCATGATAGGTATAACCATAGAAACCTTATATATTTTCTATCGAATTTTGTGTTTAAGAACTAACATTACAATTGAAACAATAGACAAAAGTGTAACCAGGGGACTAGCTAATAGAGGTAATTACAAAAGTGTAGTTAAGTGATTCACTAGTATTTACTCATAAGTTTTGCAGTTCTTTGCTCTTATGACTAGATGTCCCTGTATGCTAGATAAGAACAATGTTGAAATTGATCACATGTGACTGAAATTGCGCTAAGCTTCAAATCAAACAACAAGGACAAGAACAAGGACTTAAAGGAAAGCCAACAGAATCTCAAATGGGTCAGTGGTTGTAAAAGCAGCCCTTCGACCCAAATGAATTCATCATTGCACATGATCAGATGTAGGCAGTACTATGATAATCACTAATAATAATTTTTATGCATCTGTACATTAATCTGATTAATATGTAATTATTACTCCATATAACCTGTTTGTGCAGAAGCTGTGGCATGCATGGTAGGTGGAACCATCCCCTGTGCATCCAGCACTGCAATAAACAAAGTGCCTGCTTCTTAACATCACATTGGTGTTAAGGAGTTTTATTCCGGATTTTGGTAACAATTTCTTTTCTTTTTTTTCCCCTAAATGTTTTGATTTTAGTTTTTGGGAGTGTAGTTTGATAGTGCTCTGTCAAGGCTAGCAATTTTACTAATAGAAAATGGATAGAAAAGATACGTTTGGGAGAAGGCATAGTGGAGTTAGCAACAGTTATCAACAATGGAGTTATAGCAAAGCCAGGACAAAAACCTGATTAATAAAATGGGTCAACTGTAAATCAGCAGTGACTTGTCAACTCCTTGAATAGGCTGGAGGACTTACTCTCATGAAAGAAGGGCAATAAAGATGCATTTACAACTGAAATGGAACTGAAAGTAGTTAAGAAAATCTTTTAATACATAAAGGTAAATGCAGAAGTTCAGTAAGAGGAAAGTCAATAGGAAAAAGTAGGCTGTACACTACCACATTTTCTAACTTTATGATTTTTTTAAAAAATAAAAGCATTAAGTAGAAACCATTATGGTACTTGGCAATCCAAACATTAATGTCAAAGAGATTACAAGGTAATTATTCTCATAGTCAAAAGGTCACACATACTTATTTAGTATTAAAAGAGTAAGGTCATGCTGAAGGAATGAAGAAACTGCACAGAAAGTTTTGGGTGTTCTGTTCTTCAGTCAAAATCGATTTAACTGGTCATTTTGTTTATGAAGACCTCAAGTCAGCATGAAGACAGAGAAAAAACCTTCCTTCCACTCCATGAACAGGAAAAAGAATTAATGTAAAAAAGAATGAAAAATCCTGCCATCAATTCCTTTTTTCTTGGAGATTTTTAAGAGTTTAATAGCAATAATGGGATCAAAGATGATCTGACACTGAGTACTTTTCAAGTGCTACAAGTACTTATTAGCAGGGATGCTTTTTACAGCTGAGCACTGCCTCCATGTACTCCCAGATTATTCTTACTGCAAACATTGTTAATACGATGTAGCCCAGATAATTTTATAAGAAAAATACAAAAGGTAATGAATTATAGGTAGAACAGAGGACTCTTTTTATCAGACTATCAGAGCTTAATCAGAACTAGAGTCAAAACTCTTGCTATCACTCATGCAAAATTTTACAGTGTCTCAAGTATTTGTTGCTGAAACCAGACTCACTAAATCAACCAGGTTGTAAAACACAGGTGGACTTGTGTTCTGCTTGAAAAGCAACATGTACATGCATTTTATTTTACCTTCCACTGGGCAGTATCTGTAGGAAGGTGCCTTTGTAGATAGTCATTGGTCTAACAAGAAAAACCTGCCTGAAGTATCCAAGCTTTGAGGTTTTTGTCTTTCCACTGCACATTCTGTGCACAGAAAGCTTCATCCTAGGAGCTTGGTATTGCTAGTGGATATTTCTGTTTCAAGGTTTCTGGTTACTATTTGAGCTAGTATACTGCTTAGGAGCTCCTTTTGCCCTCAAATTCCACTGTTACTAATTTTGTTTGTCATCTGCTATTCTACATACCTTTTTGGTTTTGATACAAATGACATAATGGTGCTGAGAATTTCCCCTTCTTGAGATAAAACAAGCTGATATAAAAATATTCCAGTGTAATTAACTATGGAGAGTTAGCAGTGAAACTCCAATTCTTTCTCATGTTGGCTTTACTATGTGGGTGACTTCATGCCAAACCACAGCATAAACAACTCTTTTGATGGGTCCAGCCAAGACTTGGAAAGATCTTCAGAGTGCTACCACCCCTCAGGTGTGTGCTGCAGAGAACAGAAATACGTTGTCGTGTAGGCACTTCCAAGATGCATAACTTCAGTTAAGCACCAGTATATCCAACAGCAGGAAGCAAGCAGGGAGATCTTTTTAAGTCCCTCAGGATGCAGCACAGCAGGTAGGTGCTTTTGAATGAAAAGGAGAGAAAGATTTAAAAACCCCACTGTCTGTACTGTGTTTTCTCTTTGTCTGTCTTGAGCTTGTCTGACTGAAAGAAAGCACACAGAATATATTGACTCCAGTGATTATTGTGGTCATTTAAAAATGAATGTTGAGTCTGGATCTGTCACTTTTGTAGAGTCTTTTAATCATAACTCCGTGGAGTTATCATGGGAACAGATACTTTTTACATCACAGGAAGTATGCTTAAATAGCTTGTACTTAACTATTGTTAAAAGATAGTATCAGAGCAGGACTTCTTAAACATTCTGTTTTGCTCTAATATGAAAACATAAAGGCCAGTGTGAGTAGGGAAAGAGAAAGATGGAGAAAGCCCAGTAGGAGACACCCATCTGATGACTGCTTCGCATTGCTGGAGAATGGCAATAGGTTCTGGTTTTTTCCATCTGCTTTAAGGAGAAAGCTTAATTTCTGGTGAAATAGACTATGTTGTATGTACTTTTAAAAATATTCTTAGTCCTGATTCATTTCACTGCCTACTAATTAAAGTTACTATTTTTGAGAAGATCATGAGGCATTATATGCTGTTATTACAGTCCTCCTGGGTATGACCTGGTGTGTTAGATTAAAGGGGAAAACATAATCCTGAAAAACCAAGGTGCCTTTAAGAAGTCTTCAGATTTGTCCCGTCTCTGCAAGAAGGCCTTGATCTCTGAAGATGTAGAGTCTGCTGCACTGGTGGGAGTTAAAAGGAGCAGAAAGCACTGTGCAAGACTAAGTTTCATATTCAAGTCAGTTGTTTTGCCTTGGAGTCATCCAGACAGCAGAGGAGGATAGAGGCTTTGCTTTTTCTGGACTGCAACCACTTTTTTTTGGTGAGAATAAATGAACTGTGTCTTGGGATTGTTCATAATGGAGAGGAAATTAGGGATGAAAATTACCAGAGTGGTAAGTGATAAACAAGATAGTTTCTGCCACAACTTACATTTTCAGTAATGTAAGTTTTGTAACTTTGCTTTAAACTCAAACCTAAATACTAGAGTACCTGGAAATATAATGCATAATGAAAGAACTAGTTACACTACCTGGAATATTAGCAACATTGTGATTTTACACAAGCTGACTGGCATTAGGCTGATATTGTATCTCCTACAATTAAGGGAAGCTCTAATTAGTGCCTGAAAATGGCAAGTGAGACACACTCTAGCCTTTGAAATTCTCAATGACTGAGAAATGAAATGAAAAGCAACAGCCCAAAGCCTCAGTGACATGCAATTAGAAAGCAGAACATTTTTTACTTTAACTTGGGAAACAGTTGGAAATAACAATTAAAAAAAAGTCATTATTGAATTTATCGGTCAATTTTGAGCTGGTGAGCTAAATTTCTGTCTTCCTTCTACTTTTTCTTTTCACAGAAAAATTTACGTTGCTTTAGCAAAGCGAGTGACTTTTGCTAGTACATTGCTTATGTAAAATCCTTAAGTGTGCTGCATTTCTGATCTAAGCTGTGATCTTCTGCTGTGCATATTCTGCAATACTGATCTGCTGGTCACAATTCTGCCAACATAGAAGAACTTTTTTTACATGTCAGACAAGTATTAGCTCAACTTTTTCTTGTTATACTCTTTAAGCTAGGTGGGATGCAAAATCCCACTGGCTTTTATTGAACCACCTATACCATATAAATCTATGCTGTGTTAACTATTTTCCAGACCAATGTGGGTGATAAAGTGACTGCAGAGAGACTCAAATGCAAGCTCTGGTAGGTGTTTTGGTTCACGATTTGAACAGGGCTGAGCAGTTGTGGTCTGCTGCAAGCCTGGTTGCCCTACGCTGGGACTGCATGCTGCAACTATGCTGCTTCTGTTTCTAGAGCTATTCATTCAGTACCAGCTGAGGGACTGCTACTTGATCATGCATTATGCCATGCAGACATGCCATTGAGCTGCTAAATGACTTTTAAAATTGAGACAGTGGCTCTCCAGTGCCACAGGTTATTTGAAACTTTCTCAGGAAGTTTCTCAGGAACCTTGCAAGATTTCCTTTTTTCATTCTGTGGCTATTCATGATTTGTATCTAGTCCTACAGCCTCCTGGTTTAAATTGGTGCAAATTCAAAGGAATTGTATAGACATGCCCTGAGTGCCAGAGTGCCACAGGAGCTGTTGGGGCCATTTATCCAAAGAAAACAGGCTTTGGCATGCCAGGACTGAATGGGTCACCCTAGTCTACCCTCTAGTCTGCTGAGCCTGAGGAAGGCACAACTTTGCATCTGGAGGTGCTTTAGTGAAGTAAGCTTTCCATTACCTCACTGACAGTCACTGCTGAAATGTTCAGGAGACAGTGCTTTAGTAGGCTGACAGAGGGAATAAGTAAAGATGAAACTTGGAGTGGTAACAAGAGCAGCAATGGCACCAGGGATGTCTGCCTTTCTGGGGGAAGAGGTAAAAACCAGCACCTTGAACCAAGACAACATAGAGAGTGCACTATAATAAAGAGAGAATTGTAAGGAATAGACCCTTTGTAAGTTGCACATAGGTGTGAGAGGAAGAACGATTTCAGGACTAATATAAAACCCCATTGATTTTGATGTACCCTTTTCTTAGGTTTTCTCTTTAGGGTTTCTGTCTCTCTTCTCTCTCCCTTCCTTTAGTATAATTTTGTTCATTTAACACTGAATCTCCATACTTTCAGGAGTGCATACACCGTTCATCCTGGTGCACAGAGGTGGCTTCCAATGTCTTGATGAAGTAACCTACTTCCACCAAGCCATGACCACTCAATAAGCACATGTCTACCCCAAGGTTAACATAATACCTAAGGGGAAAAGGTTAAAAAGTTTTATTAAATTTTTGTCTTTTGCTTGTCATGGCTGAAGAGCATGAAAGGCAGAACTAAAATTCACTTACTTTACTATTTTCATTAAATGTTATGCATTTGATGGAAAGTATGCATGTCTTTGTCACTGTCCCTTGGCTTATGTCTGGTTATCTTGTCTGTGAACCTGACTGCTATGGACATCCAAGAAATGTGTTTACAAACTTCTAGCAAAAAGGTTTCCTTTTCTTTTCCCTCCATAAATAATTGGACTTTGCTTTATTTTATATTTTTTTTTAATATCAGCAACATCTGATTTGATAAAATTATTATCAGAATAGATGGGCTTAATGTTGCAAATCCTGAATGGAATATTGACTGAACAAACGAGGCAGGAGAAACTGGCAAGCTGCAAAGAGGAGAAGATGGGTGTGGAGGGATCTCACACTCCTTAGTGTTGACATCTGTTTGCCTCATGAAAATGAGACAGAAATGTGTGCTGTGTGCAGAGGTGACTAGCGGAGTCTTTGGGCTGTATCTTCTCACTGACATCTACTTTATATTGCAATGACCACACGGGTATCATGGAACTAGTCCTAATTTTCACAGATGTAACTGAGAGGAGAAGCAAGTTCTTGGGCTTGTTTTTTCTCCACCCTCTTTACAATATTGGCTAAAGCATAATACAGGCTTCCTCTCTGTCCACACAGGCATCTTTTTTCTTCAAGGCCCATTCTTTGTGTGAGACAGTTCTTGTTCAGTGAGCACAGAGGGAGCAGACTAAATGATTCTGTAAGTGTGATGAACTAAGGATAAAATACAAGATTAATCCAAGAGCATGAAAAATTATCAATTAAGAATTCTCATTAGCTGTATTTGGTGCCTTAATTGGCCTTTTTGACTGCATAATCTCAAGTGATAATTATTTGTGGCACTGGCCCATTCCTCTGTGAATATTATCTTTTAATTAATTCCAGAAACTGATTTCATTCCTTTTATCCCTCCTTTTTACATAGCAGTTCTTTCTTGGCTTTTTTTAGTTTAAACAGCATACCTCAAGTTTATTTAAAAATTGTCAGTAAATAAAGACCAGTTTCATCAGTGACCAAAGATAAAGGAAAATCCTGAAGGGTCTTGTCTTATCACTTGAATCTTATATTATGTGATCTTGTCTTAGCACAGGGGTTGTAAGTGGAAATCCTGCTCTTACAGAAGTCTGTGAGATTTAAGACTTTGCTCTCTGTAGGACCAAAATTGCCTTGTGAGTGTGTTATGTAGTTTTCAGTAAAGTATATATTAATCAAATGAAGTGAAGCAAAAGGAACACAGAAGATAATATTTAAGAGTCTACATCGCTATAGATAACCTGATCTGTGGCTGAGCGGTGCAAAGAGTAACTCTCCCACTAAAATCAACAGACAGTAAATGTCTGAATCTTCTATACAATTTCAAAATGTATTTGGAAAATTACAGATTGACAACTGTGTATGTGCAGTTCTAGGGTGCTTAGATGGTGTTCATGCTATAGCACTGTTACAGTCAAATTATCTTATTAGTATGTTCAGAAAGAACAGATGAATCAACTTTCTTGATATTAAAACTTGCTCAAACCTCCCCTCTAGATAGGAATCCAGCATCTTCTGAAGTACAAAACAGTTTGCTGTAACTTTTTTTTTTAATTTATGTTTTATTTTTTACCTTCTTTATAATTCCATCCCAGTAGGAACCAGAAGTACCCAACTTCATTAGAAATTCTGCTTTCATTATTTCTAACGTAAACCAGGATGTTCAAAAGCTTACAGTAATGAGAAACTATTCTCACAAGATTTCCAGCCAAGTTTTTCTAGGCTGAGAGGCTCCTACTGGAGTGTGATACTCAGTAAATTTTATTATTTGGGGGTGTGCAGATGGTTTCTTATGCTTCAGATCTCTGTGAGTTCACTTCTTTCCTTTAGAATTTGTAATAACATCAAACTTCAGTGTAAAACTCAGTTGTAACCACCAGTCTTAATTGTTACTTCCATGTGCATGTGAAACTGGGCTGATTTATCCTGCAGAATAAACCTCTCACATCAAAAGTTTCCCAAACACCACTTGCATTATTCCTGGAAACTCAACATGGCAAATACAGGCAGCCTTGTGATTATGACAGGGTACTAAATGTATGTAGGGGATTCTCAAATATATAAAGGTGTCCTGAGCTGTTCAAATAAAGATATACAAATTTGCAGAAAATATAACGTTAGGGGAAATTCTGCTCCTGGTCATGATATTTTCTTTCAATAACATGTGTGACCTGGTAATTCACATCCAGTGGACCAAGGTAGTTTCTAAAGTGGGTAATATTGATGGAGAAAGGAAAGCTGTTACCTTTCTGAACAATTTGGAAACATGGGTTTGCAGGGCTTATATGGAAAGCTGACTGTCCTAGGCAAAATATGTAATAACAGATGGAAATGTTACTTTCCTCTCTTAAGTGAAGTGTTCTCCTTAGTATGAAGAGATGCTTTCCATTTAAATTCCCAGTGTATTATTTTGTTGGGTAATTTAGTAAAAGAGATTTTAATTCTGCAAATGTTACAGAGCTCAGATCTTGTGACCCCACAAATCCTTTAGCTATTTGAGGTTTTGAAAGCCTAAACTTCTTTTTTTTTTTTCTTGACAGTTATGACTTCTTTCAGTTCTCCTGCTAGGGACTGATTTAAACCTCTTTGCAGATTGCAGGTGAACATCACAATTGCTTAATCTTAATTTCGTAGTGACCCTCTACTCACCTGTCATTCTTAGCAAAAGAAGAGACATGGCTTTCCACAGCAGCTTGCCTTTGTAGAATGGTCTTTTGAAATTAGCCTGGCCACACCACTCACATAATTAGAAATAAAAGACTTACCTGCACGCTGACAAAGAGGTGAGATCAATATTATAACTAAAACTGCATTCCTTTATAATTGGATCTTAAAAATTAAACCTCTAAGAGGTGCCAAATGTTTTGTACTTCTTAGGAGGAGTTAATATTTGTATTAAGTTTTATATTTTAACAATAATCCAGAAAAAAAATTACCATAGTCTATCATTTGTGTTAGTATCATTAGCTATTTTTGTACAGAACTTCAACGAAGTTATTCATTGTAATCTTTCAAAGACATAGGACTTTGCAAGGCTTTATGAGGCACCTGTTGAAGACAATGAGGCACAGATCCTATAGTTAATGTTAAATGCAGGCAGTGGTTCTCAACAGCTTAACAGCTGGCTTGATCTGCTGAGGGCATTGGACTACTGCTTTTGGTGAAAGCAGAACAGACTCCTAAGCATTTAATTCCTGACTTGGCTGCGTGAGCTGCAGTACTTGCAAAGAAAATAGACTAATTTCATGGAAAATTCTCCAACAGTTGTATTTGTGATAGATAAGCATCCATCTGTTCATCTCTCTATTTATGTATAGAGGTTTGCTCTGTACTGACCAGAGAAAATGGATCTTTGAACATATAAGATTAAACTGTGGTAAAATTTCCACTTCACTTCTTAAGTTTCCAAAGCAAATTGAAGCAAAAATGATCACAAAAACCACTGATTGAAAAATTCTTCTTTTTAGAGCAATCAAAAATATATTATTTTCACAAAAAAAAAAAAAGAACCCCACCCCCCCCACTTAGGCTCAAAGTTACATTTTGTGTTCCAACATTTAATGAGCAACTCAAAACATATCAAAATAAAATATCAAAATGTTTTGCCTGAAAGGGTCAAAGCAAAATGCTTTGTCATCTCAGAACTCTTCCCTCTGTTCTTTTTCAGGTTTTTATTTCTGAATGATGAGTATAACCCAAATGAAAATAATTTCAGCTAGGTACCTCTTATAGACTTTGAACTGGCCACTTGGGATTTCAGTTTTGAGCTGTGTGAAATAACATTCCACAAGTGGTTCTTCGATGCCAGAAATTGAAACTTAGAGGACTTTTAAAGCCTGATCCTGTTTGAAGGTAAAATTTGGTTTTCTTTAATCAGAATTCTACCTGAGGTCTTGATGTTGGCAGTTAATGGCAGTTTCTTCCCTCCTTTTGTCTGGTGGTAGGCAATCCAATTCAAGGCCACAGTTTTGTGTTGCTTTGATTTTTTTTTTTTTTTTTTGTCTGGCTTTTTGGCAGTACTGCTTTTCACATGGACACCATTCTCTTTTGAATACTACTTTATCAGTGTGTCCTACTACAATTTATTATATCAATAGAACATTGGAGTGACAAGTGGCTCTGGTGATGCATGATCTAATATATCATAAGAACAACATCTTGTTTGGATTATACATTATGTAAGATTAATAGATAATCTCCCTTCCCTTTTTCTTACCTGCAGACAGGGCTGTTACTAAGGGCTGCAATGCCATTAGAATTAAAGTGAGATAGTATTTCTAACTTTACTTTCTATTTTCACTCTTGAACGTAGAATGGAGCAAGGTGTGTCAGAATAATTTTAACTGTAGCTGCAATAAGTAAGGGAAATTCAGAGGAAGCCTATCCTTAACTCAATCCATAGCTTCCACATACAGAAAAAGGAAGGCAGATGTTAGACAAAATGCAATGCTTCCCAGGGTTATTGAGTGCAAAGTTTCTCAAAATAATCATGTTATCTCCTGCAAAGTGAGGCTATTTCCACTGGCAGCCCAGTTAAAGCTGCTAGAAGTCAAGGGAAAGCATTGCGTGGACTTCAGTGCACTTCATGTCAGTCACGGAAGAGGAAAGAAGACCAACATCTGAGAACGACACTCCAAGGTCTCCAAGAAATCATCTCCAGATGTTTTTCAACACTGGACACTTGGTCGAATAAGCAGATGCACTAGTTTACTGCTGCTAACTGACTGAGATTTACAAATATTTAATAAAACCATGGAAAAAAACATGCAGAAGAAACCTTTTTTTTTTTTTTTTTTTTTTTTTTAAATTAGTTGAATGGATGGTGCCTCCTGACTTTTTAGTCTCTCTAATACAGGAAATAAGGAGCTAATGCAGCCACAAGGGAGTGATTTTTTAAAAAAAGATCTTAGCTAGAGGAAAAGTACACACACTTTAAAGTTTATTGGGAAGTTTCTCACCTTTCTTAGTTGTAGATAGCGATCTGCAGGTATGTTTACATTGTGGTGTAAGACAAAAACATGGTAACACAGATTATTAAAAGAAGTGGAGAGGCCCACAATGACTAAATTTAAGTTCACCTGTGGAAAACCCTCTGTTGTAACTACAGTAACTAAACAGTTTCATCTTGAAAACAAAAAAGGGACTGATTTGTTTGGGGTCTTCAAAATACATAGCAGTCAGTGGGATTTTCTTCCTTATTTCTTCCTAGCCTTCTGTTCTAGTAGAAAGCCATTGCAGAGCAGATCTTACTGCTTCACTGAAAGTAAGGATTAGAACTTTTTTTCCATGTGAAGCTTGGAAGTCCTTTCCAGCTTTCTCCAGTGGCTGCAGAAGTATTTATGACAAATGACACATGTGAGTTATTGCTAGCTGACTTAACCTGAACAACTACGTTTCACTCCTTTCATCAGTTTTGCATAGCTGTGGCAACAACCAAAATCAGAATGTTTCTCATCATTTACTATCAACCAGTCCACCACATGCAGAAAGAGGGAGTACTAGGAGCCAGAGAGTCTGGCTTTGCCTCTCTCATGGGGACAAAAAAAAAAAAGAAAGGAAAAAAAGAGGGGGAAAAAAAAAGAGTGAGAACAATAAAGGAATACTCTAAAAGCTGCAGACCATTAAACCTTAAACTGATCTGACTGGAACATAATTTCTGCTGACCTCTGTTGAAGTTACTGGAACCTGTGGCATTACTTCCTTGCTCAGGATCCTTCACAACAAAAGATCTGCAGTAACATGCAGCTGAGAAAATTAACGATAAAAAGTCATTGAACTGACTCCCCTTCATTCCTGTGATCCTTTGCATTGACTGTGCACAAGCTTGTAACTGCATTTGTTTTAAATATTTCAGCTTCTGTGGTGGCGAAGAAGACATCAGTTTTAAGCAATAGCACCTTAGGCTTAGAGGTACATTTTTTTGTAAAAGACCCCAGAAACTAACACTTTAATTCCTGAAGAGCTGGTAAAGTACTTAAGTGTGTGCTTGAAGTCTAGCATGAATTTATGGAAGCCTCCTAACTTAAGGTGTATCCCTGAATTGAGACATTACGGATTTTTAAGGCCAAAGAGGATGTGTCTGATGTTCTTGTTTCTTTTCTTTAATTACCCAGCCATAGAATTAGTTTTTGTTTACTAGAAAATATGTAGCAGTGCATTAGTGGGCCCAGATGTAATTCAAGGCCACTGGGCAAAATGCATTGCATGATCCTTTCTGGATGCCTTTGCAAAACTCTAATGGGAATTCCAAGAATTCTGTTCTTGAACAGAAATGCAGTTACAATCTGTCTAAATTGTAGAAGGAATTTTTCCTTAGTTTCTGGTTAGGTTAAAGAAATCCTTAACCTAAACTTGCCACTGGTTGCTCACACATTGGTCTGTCTGCCCACAGTAAGTCATAACTATCATGTGCTGGTGCTGCAAGTCAAAAAATGCAGTTTTTAACTCCTTTGAAATAGTCTTTAGTAATGCTGCTAGAGCTTTGATGCCTTGGTTAGAGAAAGGAACAGATTTACAGCAATATACAATTCCCATCTCACACCAAAAAAACCATGATGGGAAGAGATGTGGCAATATATTTTTGATGGTCAAAAAATCTTCTTTGACCCAAAAAGGTTAGCTGAACTGTTGACTCATTTCAGTAAGATCTTGTCGCTTTCCTAAAAATTCAAACCTTCGTTCAATTTGCTTTTCTTTACTGCAAAGTATGGTGATACTTTAGTTCTGAAACATGTCTATGTTTCACTGTCAAACAGCATTTAAGGAATCTCCAAACTATCTGAAAATTGATCTAACTGTTTCTAATTTAAACAGTTTATAAAGGAAAGCAAAAAATTTTATTTTTGTGAATCCCAAACTGATTTTTTCCTTTGATTTTTGTTCAGCAAACTGAAAAATAATTTACTGGAAAAATGTCAGTTCAGTCCAGCAATTAAAAACTGAATCTAGAAAATTGCAAATAGAAAATAAGCATGCATTTTCTAACAGCAAGACCTATTAACCCCAGGAAAATGTTTAGTTGGAGTAATGCCAGGTGGTTCATTGGCTGAATTATTTCAGTCACGACTGAATAGATTTCTGAAATCGTCATTATAACTCATCCCGAATTTGCTGACTTGGTGTTGGTATTAGTAAGGTTGCCTTCTGTGGCTTACTGCAAGTAAGATTATGTGGTTGCTGTAGATTCATATAGCCTTACAAATCCATAAGATTTGTAGTTTACAACAGAAATCTAGAATTAGACTGAGGATAGTTAAAGCTCTTTTATTCCCAGGAAAAACCTGTTCCCTCAAGTAAGAGGGCTTCCTTTTCTCTGACATCCAGTGACAGATATCAGACTAATCTGCAAATCATTTCTCTTAACTGATCCCATATCGCTTGCAATGTTACTTGGGGTTAGCTTTCTAAATCAAGTAACTCTTCTCCTGCTTTCCCCTCATACACAGGTACCAAATGAAAATAAGTAATTTATTTTTCATTTATACAGCAAAATTAGTTAAATAAAAGGGCTGTGTATCAAATTCTAAAACCAAAGGCATCAACCTTGTCCCGCTCAGGCAGCCAGGAAGGCAGACCTGTGCTTTTTAGTAGAGAGATAGAATGTGTGTGAATTGCCATGCAGCAGGATGCTTTAATGCACTTAAGGACTTCAGGTCACCCAACATATGAATGTGGAAGGGCTTTCTTTTCCTTCCCCCTTCCCTTTTCACCCTTCCCCTTTCTGCCTTCCCCCTCTGTTTCCCCGTTTCCTCCCTCGTTTCCCCTTTCCCTCCTGCTTTCCCTCCTGCCCTCCCCTCTTTCACCCTTCCTCCCTCTCTGAAAGCTTTCTTGGACCTTTTTTCCAAAGGCTCAGATTGGCCAAACATGCATACGGACCCGTTCTTTGCCTTATTTCCTGTTTTAATTGAGTGTCGAAGGTTATACATTGCTATTAGAGCAAGACATGAGTGGCAGCAGGGGTCAGGGACTCTGTGGCTTTCTATTAGAGACATAAAACCAAAATGGAATGATAATTTCACCTGCTCTAACCCCAATTTTTCCAAGATGTGATAGACACTGACCTCTGTGTTTGACTGCTATTGACTATGTAAACTGCAGCCACCCTAATTCTGCTCACTAAACAATAAATGTGCCCTTTATGACCAGGATAGGAATAAAACAATAAAACATACACACAGAAGATTCAAACAAACAGACTAATCCAGGTGACATAAAATGATAAAATAATGCCTTGCTGGGGAGGTCAGACCCTTTCTTTGACTGGTGTGCCCCTAGATTTATTTCTTCTGCCAATTTTCAATTTCTTCTTTTTGGCAGAACATCCTATATACACCTGCAAGTGTTGGGACACAGGCAATACATTTTAATGACTAGAGAAGTCCCATCTATGCCACTTGAAATGTTTGTGGATCTCAAGGGGAGTGGGTTGTTTTGTTTTGTATGCATGCATTTTGGAGAAAGTGGGGAAAGAGTGTTTCTTTTTTTTTTAAGGAAATTTTTTATGAAATGCAAGAATATTCCTAAAAACCTTCCTGGTCAAAGAATAAAATGAATAAAATAAAGGCTATATAACACCAAATATCATTATTTGATATTAGGATGTTAAAATATTAGTATCCATTTATCATGAATGTCTAAGTTGGGGTTTGCAGCTGGATGCACATCCTGGTCAGATCAACTGAGGTACTTCCTTTTACCTGGTCTTTCATCCAGGTCCACAATGAGGAAATTCCAAAATGTAGTTCTTCTCTGGTTTATAACTTGAGAATTACTTTTAAACATTTGGGATAGCTAGTGTAAAATGGCAAAGCTGAATTCCAAATTCATTAATAATTGCTATGAAAGAACTTCAAAAGGTGCTGAGATTCATTCCCTTTTGAACTTATACTTCTGGCTCTGACAGAGACCCATGAGAAAGATAATTAGTAAAATAATCCATTTGTTTTACAAATTATCCTAAGGTTTAAGAAACCTTCTAAGACTGTTATAAATCACAAATTTTCACTTGTTCTACCCAGAAGTATTTGCCCATCCCTACAGAATACTTTTGCCTAGACTGTAGATTTTAAATCAGATTATGCAAAACAATACCAGTGACATCTGTAAGCTTTGCCATAGCAACAGTGAGGAACTCCAGTGGGTCAGAAAGGAGGACAGCCCTCTTTCATTTCCTATTGATGTCAGTATCCATGGAAACCCCTTTTAATTGTATCTGCATCAGGCTGAGAAAACAGGTAAGCTCTTTTCTAAAAGGGAGTGTGTTAAAAGAACACAATCCTTTGCAAGGTCAGCTCTTGAAAGCCTTGAAGAACCCCTTAGCCAAGAAAGCTGGAGGACTGTAAATCCTCACTTTCTTTGCTAAGAAGCTCAGCTACAGAGAATCACATTAGCACTCTCTAACACGGACAGAGGAAAGTAAAGCCTTTGTTCCCTGCCTAAGATGTTGCACCCCTGAGAACTCACTTCCTTCACTAGGAGAATATACAGAGGAGGTGATTACGTGAACCAAGAGATTAATTATGAGCAGAATTCAATGAGGAGAGACTGACAAAACACATGCACTGTATATTTAAAAAAAAAAAAAAAAAAAAAAAAGAAAGAAGACTGAATTGCAGGGATGCCATATGGTAACTAAGAATACGTACACAGGAATATTATTCACATGGTAACATTTTAAAATATCTGCAAACTCAGCATTTTATGGATAAGTCGTTTGGAGGAAACGGTGCTACCTCCCTCTCCCATCTGGGCTATTTGAGCGAGAAACAAAAGTTGTCACATTTTTAAACCATCATGACGGCAAGCCAACCCTGTCTCCCACTTTTGATTTCCACAACTAAATTAGCATGGACATGTTTTGAGTAACAAAAGATTACAACTTTTTCACTTTGTGATTCATTTGGAAATAAGAACTGTCACACCCAAAGTTCAGTTAGGAAGCAGTTTCTGATGATTTTTAAGCCCAAAGTATTATCTAAAGTTAAAGAAAAACACAGGAAAAAAAATGGAGTAGAAAAAATCAAGACTGTGTTAAATTTGAATACAGTCTTTCCCTTAAACTCACTATGTTTGGGACTACACCTCACAGGATAAATTTTTATTACATTACAATGAGAAAAGTAATCTTCCATAACAGACACTACATTCTAGTTAACTGCATAATGGGGCTATGAATGTGACATTGTGACAAACCTTTCCCTTTTTTTCAGACACACTTGCATGTCACTGATTGATCTCCTAATCTCTCCTTCCTCACTGAAAGAAAAAAATCTGAGTTCTCCTAATGAGTCAGTAGTTTGTGGATAAGGACAGAATATATGGATTGTACAGTCCACATGACACAGAGTCTGCCAAGGAAGCAACCTGAGGTCTAGTTGATGAAGGAATCATATTATTGGAAAGATCTTGTGGTTTAAATTATAAAGAATTCTGTACATGTGATTACAAGACAGCTTCGTGATATGTTCTAAGGTAACCTGACAAGTGCAAATTAGATCTGCCTTGTAAAACCATGAAAACCATGAGCTGTAATAAAATTTAACAGAAAAAGTAAGGGTACTGCAGTGAAACATTTAAATATGCTTTCTGTCTGAATGCATCTAACCCAAATATCTAAATATATTGCCAAATCACCTAGAACAATTCAGAGCAGCAGGGACCTCTGGAGGTTACCTAGTCCAACCCCCTGCTCAAAGCAGGGCTCATTCAAGGACTTGTCTGGTTGAGTCAAACACCTCCAGTATGGCACATCCCACAGGCTCTCCAGGCAACTTGCTCCAGTATTTAACCACACTCATGGTACCTTTTCTTTTCCTTATCAGGCTTTTCCATGTTCCAACTTTTGTCTGTTGCTTTTTCCTATCACCATATATCTGCAAGAAGACTGTGGATTTGTCTTTTCCCATCAAGCAGCTGCAAAGAGCAGTGAGGTCTCCCCTTACCCTCCTCTTCCCCAGGATGAACCAGCCCAGCACCCACCACCTCCCCTCATATGTCCCAGGTTCCAGCCCTGACCATCACAGGGACCCTCCACCGGACTCGCTCCTGTACATGAGGGTCTGTCCTGTGCCAGGAGCCCAGACCTGTGGTCTCACCAGCGTTGAGCGGCAGGACCTGATCAGTGCCTGGCCCTGCTGCTGCATCTGTGCTGGTGCAGACCTTGGTGCAGGGGCTGCTTTGCTGCCCAGGAGCACTGCTGCCTCCTGGCAACCTCCTGGCCCCTGGAGCTTGGCGGCATTTCTGCAGAGATGCTGATTGCATCAGTGTTAGTAGCTTTCTGAGCCTAGCACTCCAGGCAATTTTCCACCCACTTTACTATACACTTATCCATCCCCATTTCTTACCAGTCTGGTGAGAAGAAAACTACAGGAGGCTGCGTTAGAAGCTTTGCTCAAATCAAAGTATACAGCACTCACTGCCTTCTGCTTGTCCACAGTGCTTGTTACCTCATCACAGAAAGCAATGAGATTGGATAGGCAGGATTTGCCCTGAGTAAACCCATGCTGGCTTTTCCCATTTAACTCCTTGTCCTTCATGCATTTAGAAATGGTTTCTGAAAGGATTTGCTCCTTTTCCTTCCAGGGACTGTGGTGAAGCAAAATGGCCTGTAAGTTGCCTTGATCCATCCTCTCATCTTTCTTTAAGATAGGTGCAGTGTTTGCCTTTTTTCGTCTCTGTTCCCATAGGCTTCTGTATGTTTAACTGACTTAAGTGCTCCCTGCCTCCTGTGGGTACTGCTGCCCTCCTGCAAGCTCCAGTAGAGACCTGGGAAGCCCTGAAAAGGCCAAAATTAACAATTGTGAAGTCCACAGTTGTAATGCTGTTTTGTTGAATTCTCTTAGGACCTTAAATTTCATAGTCTTATGGTCACTGCTGACAAAACTGCCCTTGATCTTCACATCCTCCACCACTTCTTTCTTGTTTGTGAGCAGCAGGTCCAAAAAAGCATCACCTCTAGTCTGTTGATTGATCACTTGATCACTTGCTTCAAGAAATTGCCTGGAGTTGCCAGAAAACTATATTGCTTGTGCCTGGCTGTATTGCCCTTCTGTAAAATATGTTAGCCTCTGTATCTACCTCTATAGGTGGACAGAAATTCAGATTGGTTGAGTCCACTGCCAATAAACAAAACAAAGAAAATCTCCCCTGGGCCTTAAAACAAGTATGAGAAATAGTTTTTTTCAAAAAAAACTATAGGAGAATGGAGAAAAAACACCCTTATTCAGCTTTGTCCTCTTCTTCCCATGCCTAAACCCTGCTTAGTTTGGTAGAACAGGTATGGCTTAGAGACCAGGGCCAGTACTAGCCAATACCAGTTCTGAGCAAGAGTGCAAGTCCTTGAGGTTCACACTCTTGGACCAGCTAGATTGAAGCTTGTTGGTAGGGGTCCTGCTTCTGGACAGAAACTGGCTTTGGGAAATAATCTGGACTTTTAGAAAGAAGCACAAGTTTCTTTTCTTACTTTCATACATAAAGGGTGAATAACCAAGATTTTGAGATCCAGTATAGCCAGTTTTTCTTTTTGAAGCTGGGAATCCATCAGCCTGGAAAGTGTAAATCAATTGACAATCATATATATTCCAGACACAGATATTCCAGAAAGTTTTGCAGGAAATAAGCATGTGTGTGTGAACAGTGAATGCACTTATATATAAGAGAGGAATAACAAAACACTATTCACATTTCATAGATTGCCTGGGCAGGTAGATGATATTTCTTATTCTTTGTTCTAGCCAGGCAGCTTTTGGAAAGTGGCTGAAGTAATATATGAAATTTTAATTTGTGTGTGTATGTCTGTGTGTGTGTGCACATTTCTGTGCTTGGTTGTACTCAAGGTCAGAATATAAGATCTAAGGTTACTACTGGCCTTTAAAAATCTTTGTCTGAACCAGCCTTTCTGACCATGTTCAAGAAAGAGACTTGTCGCCCTAGACAAGGAGAACTGTCTATGTTTATATCCACGGGATGTGAATTTTCTTTATTCTTACTCATTGTGCAAGGTCACTTATGAATCTTTTGACTTTTAAAATAAAAGTACAAGGGCAAAATGACATCAATCACTTCAGGAAGTCATTCACTGAATTACAGTGCCAGCCTGTTTTTTAGAGTTCTTTGGACTACACTTTTTTTCTCCAGTGCAAAGGCCATAGAATAAATACAAGTGCCTGTGAGACGGTTTTACTGAAAGTAGAGCTATTGCAGTAATGCAACAAACCTATGTGAAATATTCACCAAGAACTGCTTTTGTCTGCACAGATGATCACACTTTTCTACAATTGCTTTGCTAAAGGCCTATTTAATTATCATTACACTACGCACTGGTATTCTGTTAGCCCAAGTCTGAATGTCATGGTAGCAGTCAAAACTGCTGGTTGTTCTTCATAGTGGAGTAGCACTGGAAAAGCTTGTACAGGTAGGATTTTGTCCAGGAGAAGACAACAATTTTAACAATTGCCAATTGTTAAAAAGCTAGATGAAAAACTATTCCTTCCCATCATTGTCCTCTAGAGTAGTTCAATTCAAGGAGCCTTTGTGGAGAAGGTGACATACTCCTCAGGGTCTGCTGTGTTTGCATGGGATACTGTGTTGGATATGAGTGTGAGCACAGTGAAAGAAAATATATTGGAAGAAATAATATTTTTATGTATAAAACTTTTAGCCTCAGATAACCACCTCAAAATTGGAGACTTGTGGGAGATCTGGGCAATAAGGCCAAAAGGACAAGTCAGGGGAGGGATTTTGGGATCCCTAAACAGGCTAAGAAGTCAAGAACTTCCAGGTTTAAATTATCCACAGATCATCTGCACAGACGGCAACACCTACTGCTGCTGAATGAAAGACATGTAATTTTCTGTGTATGGAAAATAATTTTTTTTGTGTATGAAAGTACTGTCTTCATCCCAAGAGAAGAGTTGTGGAAAAGGAGCCCATTTTTTTACAAAACTTGTATAAATATACTTTTTGTTCTCATCTTCCAGGCTGCCCCAGAAAATCTCTGTCTCAGAATGCTTAAAATATTATTTTTTGCTTCTGAAAAGTGAAGGGGGATAAGGACAGAAGGGGAAGGTGGACAGCTGTACAGTAAGGCTGATTTTAGTTAGTCCTTAACTAAATTTCCCTGAGCTGAAAAACTACTCAGGATATGGATAGCTCTGAATATGGACAGAAATCTGAAGCAGTGCACCATTTAAATGTGTTCATTTATCTCTAACTAATACTCTAGGCTTTTTCAGTCCCTCTACTCTTTATTCCTGTCAGAGATTACTTTGCCATTAATGTTTGTTTAGAAGCTTGTGTTCTAAAATCATACACCCAACTGAAATGACTAAATCTACAGATTTCTGGCACTGTGGAACACTTCATGGCATCCCACATCCTGCAGGGACAGGCCATCACCACATCATGAAACCTCTTATATCATATTAAATTTAATCCTGTGGTTACTGTTATCATAGAATCATAGAATACCAGGTTGGAAGGGACTCCAAGGATCATATGGTCCAACCTTAACTCTTGATAATAAAAATAGGATCCGATTTTGTAATGTTCCTTCACACAACAGTAACCTTGCATTAGATTAACAAGGAATATCACTGCAAACAATAACTACGGAAGACAAATATCGTATATTTTGATAGGAGGGATCAGCAGAAAAATGAGTCAATGGAGTAGAAATATGTTTAAGGGCTAACCTTGTTGTATGAAAACAGATGCTCTGTTAAAAGTTATCTCTAAAGTAAGGCTTTGCTGTTGATTTTTAAAAAAATAATATTATTTTCACTGTCATTTTATTTTATGCCTAAACATACTTTCGTTTGTAACAATGAAGAATTAATATTAACTTAAGCTTTTGAGGCACTCAAAGTTTCCATTAATAAGATTATAAACTACTTAGATCATAGACATTTTCAGCTTATTAGAATATGGGCCTTCTGTGTGCATTTTTCTGTGCTCTAGATAAAGTTTAGCATTTATGGCTTATTTTCTGGTTTCCAGGAGATCCATCTGTTCCTTGTAACATTGGGTATTGTTACAGAAAATACCACTCTTGCTATGTAGCTATTCTTAAAAAGAGGAATAATTGAAGGAAATAAAAAATTTTAAAAAGCAGAATTTCTTCTAATGCTTTGTAGCATTTTCTTACTCTTTTGTTACTAAATTCCAGGCCTTCTATGGGAAAAATTTATATGGGAAAACATTATTAGCAAAAATGAAATGTGACAGCAAAGAAACAGTGATATAGATTGTCCCTTATGAAGCTGAATTCCGCAGCAGGAGAAAGCATGTACATTAACCTGCGCAAAGACCATGGGCCTTTGTGAAACTCAGAATCACAGTTACCTTTACAGAGCTCTGCTAAACCCATTTTGAGAAGGGAAGAAGGGAAGAAGGGAAGAAGGGAAGAAGGGAAGAAGGGAAGAAGGGAAGAAGGGAAGAAGGGAAGAAGGGAAGAAGGGAAGAAGGGAAGGGAAGGGAAGGGAAGGGAAGGGAAGGGAAGGGAAGGGAAGGGAAGGGAAGGGAAGGGAAGGGAAGGGAAGGGAAGGGAAGGGAAGGGAAGGGAAGGGAAGGGAAGGGAAGGGAAGGGAAGGGAAGGGAAGGGAAGGGAAGGGAAGGGAAGGGAAGGGAAGGGAAGGGAAGGGAAGGGAAGGGAAGGGAAGGGAAGGGAAGGGAAGGGAAGGGAAGGGAAGGGAAGGGAAGGGAAGGGAAGGGAAGGGAAGGGAAGGGAAGGGAAGGGAAAAAAAAAGAGGGAATTTTGCTTAATTTACAGGGAGGGGAGGAAAGTCACCCCAGACAAACATTGGTATAGTGTAATTACAGTAGATTGAATGCATGGTACCTTTATAAGGCTGTTTTGCCTTAACACTGGTGTCAGTATTTCTGTTCCTGTATCACTGTGTTAAAGGATGAGTGTCTTCCCTTTGAACAGATTGAAATAAGATTCACTTGTCCCCTAAAAAACCATCATTTTCAGTACCTCCTGGCAGACTGTATTGGTGCCTTTCATGTGCATCATCTTTAAAAAAGCTAAGGTGCTGTTGTGGGATCCTCGCAAAAATTATCTTCTTCACTGAAAAGAGTTAGGAAACCCAAAGAGATTGATGAGGTAAGTCCATTCACCTTAGATCTATCTTTTATTGAACAGATGAAAGCAATATGTAATAGGTGGTAAAACAGTAGTTCTGTTACTTTTAAATAGGACTCAATACTCTTTGCCATCGAATTTGTGTGTTTAATGAAACTAGTCCATGTACTGAACAATTGTGCTGATTTCTACCAATTTATTTCTAATTTATAGGCATTTTTTAATTACATGCAGGGCCTCTTTTTATACTTTCTAACATTAAAAAATATTGTTAAAATTAAATGAGCAGCATTTTTATCTGTTTTGTTCAAACCACAGATGCTAGATTTGATTTTATTTCTTACACTGAGATTGAAATTCTATTTTAATATGCAGAACTACAGCCTAGGGAGCCATAAAATGCAGAGTGTTTTCATTAGATGATGGCTCTGCACCTCTAGTTAGCAGGAAAGCTGATTCATCAAACAGTAGTGATCAAGACACTGGGGCCTAAAAAGGAAATTGACCACAAAGAGGATAAAAGGATGTACCTGTTTTGCAATATGTAATTGTTTGCTTTTTGGTTAAACTCTAATTCTGCCAATAAAAATTTTCTTTAAAAGTACAGCCATTTGTTACAGATCAAGGCAATGACAACGTTGAAGCACATGTTATTTTTTCACTTACAGACTATTAGTTATGGAATATTAAGGGCTGGTTTCTAAGTGGTGACTCAGTTTGGTGTTTCTCTTGATGCCTGCGTAATTTATGGGCTAGGTTTGTTTGAATAGTATATTGCTGCTAAAAACACAGTAAGTGGACTAAAAAAAAATAATTAAGTAAAGCCTGCAAAAAACTGCACGTACAAAATTATTCCTGCATATAGTGGGTAGTATTTTGATGAAGTATTTTAAATATTAATTTGGTAATTTTCTTGTCTTGATTTCAGAATTTACATGAGCTAGCCAGGTTAACTGGCTTGGTGAAATGTTGCGTTCCTGTACTAGGAGGCACTGACTAAGTTCTTCAGTGTTAGTCATGATTTGATCGACATTTCATGGAGTATGGTGATGCAAAATAATCAATTGGAAGTCTTTCTGGTTTAGAGTATGAGCTAACATCTTTACCATGACACACAAGGTGCTGCTCCTTGTGGTTTGAATCTGGAGCCACATTTCTGCTTCCCATCAGAATATCTTGGTATAGCCGATATAGAGAGAGATCTAAAAGCATATATGAGAGAATGCATCTCACTGAATAACAAGCAATAACAAAAGCAGCAAGAAATACAAGAGAAAAAAAATCTCCCATGCAGAATGATGATTTTGCATTATGTATCTTTGCATTTAATCTCTGCTAGCTCCTAAATATTCCTTGTAAAATGCTAGATGCTTCTCAATTTCTGGTCTTGTTTCATCCCAGTAGCCTTTGCAGAGTTCTGTTTTTCAAATGTGACCTCTAAAGAGCTGCACAAAACTACCTTTGTGTTTAACAATCCAGTGTGTATTTCCATGAACTGCTTGTGCTGCTACAAAGGGGTATAATGGAGCTTCAAGACAGACCAGATGCTCATCCATGATTAATTTTATCCAGAAACAGATACCAGCTTGTTTTAAGTGGCTGGTTGCAGTGTCCAGACCAGGGAGCACTGCAATATCTAGAAATAATGTCTATGGTAAACTTATGTCTGTCAGTGAGGAACCTGGTTTCATATGCAGAGTCCACAGTGCAGCTGAGCGCTCTGTCATCCTCTGGGGTTTTTGAACCTTTGTGGGAGCCAAGATCCTTCATTCTTGCACCTGAGATAGATGTATAAAGGTAGACAGCGTATAAAACCCCATCCTCGTAATGTCCTGTTCAAAGTGACCCTTTCCTTATTTTTTGCATATGTATTCAGATATTCTGAAGAATAATTCTTAAACTTTCCGTTTAATTAATCTTTTTGCTTAGTAAATATATGAGTACATAGTGCATCATGAAATGAGGATATGCTTGTCCAGACTTGCAATTTCCCTGCAGCAATTTATCAGCAATGATATTTTAATTGATCCCTACAGTATAAGCCAATTTAGGAAAATATCAGCTAGGCAAGAGCATTTGGAAATCCTTTGAAGTAAAGAAATCTGTGTTCATATTCTCTCCTTCTGCATGTATTTGTTTATAAATTAAAAGAGATATTATGTCTACCACTCCCTCACTGCATGGCAATGCATTCCCTTGATTTTTTCCACTGTTTCAAAATTATAATATAAATGATAATTCCAACCAATTATAGTTCTTTTTTAAAAATGAAGGAAAACAAGTTGATCTCTGAGCTAGGACCTTGAGTCCTTCAGAAAAACTACATAGCTATTGGCCAGGGGACAGTTCCATGCTCTTGAATCAGAAGAAAAGTGAAGAAAAAAATCAAGATGCAAAGAACAAAATAATTTAAATTCATCCACTATTCTCCAAAGCTGATATAGTGGTGCCCATTGATTTCCATGTCTTTGGGTCAAACTCCATAAACATATTTTAGAATCTTTGATTATTTCTTTTTCTTAAAGGAAAGGCATAGGTGGGTGGGGTGGCGGGGGTGGGGAAGAAGGAAAACCAGCCAACCAGCCCAATATTTGTTAGAACTTTCTTTTTAATTTAAATCAGTTTCCCAGACTCAGGTATAAAAACACACAATCTCCTCCTTGTTATGTATTATTCCTTTTGACCTGAATGGCTTGGTAAAACTTTTTGAGGAGCAATGGACAATGGAGTCAGGTTGTTTCTGTGATGCAACTTTGTTTAATAGTTTCTACAAAATTTCAGTGAAAACCAGGAAAACCCTTTTGCTTGTATGGAATTTCTTCAGTCTTTGCTGCCAGTGCACTTCCCAAAAGCTGTCTCTCTCATGAATTCATTCTCCATTGCCCTGTCCCTTGGCTGTCCCTTTCTGCATGCCTATTCCTGTTGCCTTTTACTTGCTTACAGGCCAGGTCTACACTTTCACCAAATGATAACACATTTCATCTTTGTGTGTGTATTTCTGTTGTAGAGCTCAGTTAGCAACGGGAGGCTAAGGCTGGCTTAGATCTCTCCAGGTATCATGCTGATGCTTTTTTGTTTTGGACTTGTGGTGGGTTGACCCTGGCTGAATGCCAGGTGCCCACCAAAGCCGTTATATCAGTCCCCTCCTCAGATGGACAGGGGAGTGAAAATATAACAAAAAGCTTGTGGGTTGAGATAAGGATAGGGAGAGATCACTCACCAATTACCATCACAGGCAAAACAGACTTGACTTGGGGAAATTAGTTTCATTTATTACCAGTCAAAATCAGAGTAGGATAATGAGAAATAAAACTAGATCTTAAAACACCTTCCGCCCACCCCTCCCTTCTTCCTGAGCACAGCTTCACTCCTGGTTTTCTCTACTTCCCCCCAGCAGTGCAGGGCAAGAGGGAATGGGAGTTTGGGTCGGTTCATCACACGTTGTCTCTGCTGCTCCTTCCTCCTCAGGGGGAGGACTCCTCACACTCTTCCCCTGCTCCAGCACATGGGGTCCCTCCCACAGGAGACAGTTCTCCACGAACTTCTCCAATGTGGGTCCTTCCCACGGGCTGCAGTTCTTCACAAACTGCTCCAGCATGGGTCCCTCACATGGGCTGCAGTCCTTCAGGAGCACAGACTACTCCAGCGTGGGTGCCCCACGGGGTCACAAGTCCTGCCAGAAAACCTGCTCTGTGGATTCCTTTCTCCACAGATCCGCAGGTCCTGCCAGGAGCCTGCTCCAGCGCAGGCTTCCCATGGGGTCACAGCCTCCTTCGGGAACCCACCTGCTCTGGTGTGGGGTCCTCCCTGGGTTGCAGGTGGAGATCTGCTCCACCGTGGACCTCCCTGGGCTGCAGGGGTACAGCCTGCCTCACCATGGTCTTCCCCACGGGCTGCAGGGGAATCTCTGCTCCGGTGCCTGGAGCATCTCCTCCCCCTCCTTCTGCACTGATGGGGGGTCTGCAGGGTTGTTGCTCTCACATGTTCTCACTCCTCTCTTCAGCTGCAGTTTCTGTGCCCCCTGCAACTTTTTTCTCCTTCCTAAATCTGTTACCCCAGAGGCACTACCACCGTTGCTGATGGGCTCGGTCTTGGCCAGCGGCAGGTCCAACTTGGAGCTGGCTGGCATTGGCTCTGTCAGACACAGGGGAAGCTTCTAACAGCTTCTCACAGAAGCCACCCCTGTAACACCTCCGCTACCAAAACCTTGCCACACAAACCCAATATAGGACTTTTGTCCAAAATGGTGCAATTACACATGAAAGTATTATATGGGTTGTGTCGGATCGATAGCTATTCTGCCTCAGGATCACAACAGGAAAACATGGCCTCCCTTGCATCCTCACATTTCAATTTGTTTACTCTTGCATGTGCCATTTTGCCATCTTTAGACCTTTCTGAAAAGCCTGTTCCTTTCCTTCCAGGACCTACTGTACTCAGACTCCCACTTCCATTTACTTACCTCATTTCATGTGGAATGTCTGAAGTTATTTTCAAGAAACAGTCTTTAAAGGATTTTTGTTGGAAGAACAACAAAGTATAATACAATATAAAATAAAAATGTTTTGCCTGCAAGATTTTAGAGATTCAAAAATAGGGCTTAGATAATACCAGGCTGAAAACTTGATCCCATGTGACTACAAGAAATAATCACTGTCAATAATTCAGAGTTTATTACCAATATTATTACTTCTTATGCTTTTTGTCTATCAAATGGAAATATTTGAGCTGTTGCAAACCAAAGTATTTGTCTCACCAATTAGTCTGCAAGTGTAATAAAATTAACATTTCCTTCTAAGATTCTTTTTTGTGCATTTTAAAGTTTAACAAGATTTATGAACACAAAATGTAGAAAACCTGAGACTTGGTTTCTTAAAGCTTTTCTGTTGCTCAGGACTGAACTTCAAGAATTTCTCTTGGTGTAACTGTACATTTCAACTGTATGAATGAATGAAGATAGTTGCTCTGCTTTAGCCAGTAAGTGTTTAACTCTTGCAGGCCTCCCAGCTCTTGGCTGGTCACATCTTCTTTTCAACATATGAATACCAATACTGGGTTACTGTTGGAAGATTCTTAACCTCTGAAAAGAAAGCAGCTGAGCATACAGTTACAAATTACTGAGCCTGCAGACTCAAGGAAGATTTCCTACACTAAGCAAAAGTGTTTTGGCAGTTTTGGTATGAGATTTGTGGTGAGCACCCGGCTTCAGCCAGCAAATAGTGAAGATGCTGTAAACACACACAAAAAAAAGATCTTTTCTTGCAGTAAGTCTTGTGCAGGGAAGTGAGGGATCTATTAAGGAGTCAGTGAGGATACATAAGCAGAAATCAGAGGAACCTGCTGTCTACGTCTGATGTGAATGCATTGCACCACAACTCATGCACTGATGCTTTTTTGCTGATACTTCTCCTGTATGCTGCTCAGAGCCTTCTTGTGACAAGGTCATGCCTCACAGAGGACTTCTAGGCTTTTGATATCACTGGAGAATAAAACAAAGGGGTGGTTTTGTATGCCTAAGGAGGAACAGGCGAAATGGGGAAGCTGTAACTCCTGAGCTGTGTGCTGGTCCCAAGTGCATCCAGTGTCAGTTCCCTGTCTGGAGGCACAGCTGCTGGGCACGCCAGCAGTGAACAGGAGAGCTGATGTGAATGAGGGGCAGCTAAGCCCAAACTTGACAGTTCAGCTTCAGCCGCAATCCCTGGCCCATGCGCTGGACAATGGCAGGGGTTACAAAAAGCTATTGTAATCTCACGCCTTGGGTCCAGGTCTGGATTTGGCAAATCTTTGGCTCTCCCAGATGGTGGGATGTGTAGCCTGAGGTTGGTGGAGCATGTGGGGATGTTGATTGGCAGTTTGCACTGTGAGGTGTGTTGGTCATGACCTGCAGTGATGCTGGGGTCATGGGTAGAGGAGCTTTATCATGTGAGCTGACATAACTGGAGAAGTTTTTATAAATCTCATAGCCAGGCCAGTGATCAAAAAAATGTATTTATGGCATTTATTTTTAATTGTTGAGATGCTTTTTTAGTTGTGGTAGTGGGTTTTTTTCCCCTGGTAATCTGTATTTCTGTTACAGCACTTGTTTACACAGTCCTATCAGTACCCTTGGTGTCAGATGAAATGGAAATAGAAAGAAAAAATCTTTGTCTTCCATTGGAAACCTAGTAGGCCATCCTTAATTCATTCTAATGACTGGGAGATCAATTTCAGTATACTAATTTTTACCAGTCAACAAGCAAGGGGACAAACACAATAAAAAAATCAAGGATAATGTATCATTAAAGATACTTGGTGTAGTCGACAAATGTAATTTGATTTAAATTATTTATGGTAGTACTGCATTTATTAGTAGATTCATAAATGCTCTGTAGTACAGTTTGTAAAAATAAAGCAATACATTACGTTTAAAAACAATTGTACTAAAAGTGATACTTCATGTACATATAGTGATATATGTGTACCACTAACACATATAACGTTGCCTGTAGAATAGTCAGGTATGCTGTATAGAGTTCAATTTTCTGGTTTTTATCTTTTGTAATTTTCACACAGCATTTCTGCTATACTCTAGCATTATTTTTGCTTTCCTTTGTTTTGTGTACCTCAAAAATTGCAGTGAATCAGTAAAAGCCTTCTACGGGCTCTTTGTAGGTGGGGTTAAGTCACTTTGGAACACATTTTCCATCTGCTTTTGCTGTTACTGAGTCACTTAAGAGCCTTCAGCATCTTACCTTTTTCCACCAGGTGCAATGGCAATAGCAACTAAGAAATCTGAATTAAAAATCTGTCAAATGTAATGAATAATGTAGAGAACTAGGTGTGCACAAACACCAAATTTGCACACATATCAGATAATTGAACTGGGATATGCCAGGGTCTTGAAAAGAAGAACATATATAGGTGGAAGTAAATTAATATAACTTTGAAAAGCAGGACTCCAATGACCAGTGAGAAACCATGTGCCAGTGCTAGTAGACTAAGTAGTTTCATTCTGGGTAGAGTATTTGTTTTGGAGGTTAATGCTCATCAGAGCGCTGCTACACACCATGAAAACTCATAGTTCTTACTCTTTTTTAATGTTCTTGTTCCACTTAACCTGAGCCACAGGTTAAGTATTTCTTATTGAGTATTTCTGTTTTCTTGGGTATAATTTGGGGAGTCCTACATTTTGTTCAGAACTGCTGTTTTAAAAGCATAGGAAACATTAATAACAGCATTTTTATTTTCCCTCTTTTATATTTGAAACCAAACTCTGTAGCATTTTTTGGATGTGAGAAGTGGAGATACAAAACTAATTCTAAAGGTTCTACTTCTTTATGAAACAAGGAGTAGGTTCTGGAGCAGAGTAGATTTAAGCAACTAGCCGTCAAAACACAAGCATGAGGCATTGCAGTAATTTATGACCTGGCAGCTGGGGGCTGGAGGGCCTATTTTTGTACCTAGAGGATCCTAAAATGTAGTCATTACCAACAGGACACTATTTACTTTTTTCTGTAGGATTTTTATGTAGGCAGTAGTCCTTTCCGGTAAACAGATAACAGGGGTGTTCTTAGAAATTAGATAAATATAAATCTCTCTCGTACTAATCTAGGTGAGACTGACCAATAAGCAATTATGTTTTACATAAATGATGTTGTAGGTGCTGCCTTTCAGTGAAGTGTCTTATCTTGGCAGATATTTTCGCATCTAAAAGTGCTGCTGATTGAGATCTGTAGGACAAATTCTGCATGACTTGGAAATCAATAGGAAACATAGGTAGCACAGTGTTTCCAAATATTGACTAGATAAAAATAGATTTTTGTTCAGCTACTCTTTAGACATCTAGGGAAATCAAACATATTTTCAAAATAATGAAAACCAGTAGTGCAAGACTACGTTTAGCACTTAAAAATCCATGCTCTAATGCAAATGCACTACAGAATTTTTTTTTTTCCCCTGAAGAAACAAAAAAGATGCTCAAGAGTGTTTTGATAAAAAGTCCTTATTGTGGAAAAATCAAAGCACAAGAATCTGGGGATGAAGAATACTGTATAGTGTGATGGATTTATTAAAGAGGAAATCCAGACTAATCTGACTAATTTGTCCCCTTGATGTGTACTATCAAAATTTCACAGGCACTCTCTGCACCATACAGACCACTGAAATAACTCCCAACATGCTTTTGTAGTTGCCTCAGAAAAGAGGCACAGCCACCTTTATTGCTACTCAACACATGTAAGACTTGGAAAGAGTAAAGAAAATAGCTAAATCAAACACTTAGCTGAAGAAGAGGCAAAGAAAGCAAAGACAAAGAATCCAATTATTTTATGTTTGTTTTGCTAAATGGTTTTTCTGTCAAGGATTGTGGAGACGAAACCCTTCCTTCCTCCCCTTGCCTTTTTAACTTGTTTGTCTCTATTCTATAAGGCTGGGAGCAGACAGTACCGTATGACTAGTTATACATTGCTGCTGAGACTTCTGCCAACACTAATTAACCTCCTCCTACAAATATCAACAAAGTAAAGCCTAGGCTTTGTCTGCATATGATTTAAAACAACAACAATAATACACCATCACCACCACCACCCCCCGCAACCTTTTCCAGTCGTCTTGCAGTCAGTAATTGTTTGATTTCTTTCCCTTTAAAAAGATCTTCTGGCTGAGGAAATTGTCCCCTCCCTCTGCCCCCACAAATGCTTCAGCATTGGTTGTAAAATTGAAATCCCAGCTGCAGATATTGGCTCAAAGAGCAGGAGCACTACAGCCCTCAGGCTTTCTGTGGCTGATGAACTTTTGGATGCTGCAAGGTGCAAAACACCCCACCAAACCCCCAAATGGCACAGAGGATGCTCAACAGCTCTCAGTTAGGACTCCAATTACTTCAGTATCTCCTCTTTGGACCATCAGTGTACATTAGGGCAGGCAAAGCATAATGAGATGCCACGAGTGACAGGCAAAATCCTTTACATGCAACGGTTTTACTCTTCAGGTTTGTTGCAGTGCAAAATTTAGGAGTTAACGTATGGAAGCAGTAGTCACACAGGAATATGGTGGGGATCAGGATTTGGACAATTTGGCTCAGAGTACCTTAGCCGAAGAAAGCTGCAACGAGTTTTGGGCAAGGCATGTGGGCATCCTGGGGTGGGTACCACCTGGGGTCTGGAGGAAGTGCTGCTGGAAACCAAGGTCTACCTCCACCGACTGTATCACCAGGGCTGCTGGAAACCTCAGGGGAAAGAGCTCCTTGCTAAATCTGGACATCACAGAGCTTTTCTTCTGCACTGAGCTCCTCTTTTATTAACCCACTGTTCAGCCTCTGAAAGGGTTGATTCTTACTTTTTTGGGTGTCACTGAAAATGACCGAATAAGGGAGATGGGGTCTTGTGAAAGTGGTTCAGTGTTAAAGATAAATAGTAAGGCACTCCTTTCCTTTAAAGATGACTAGTCATTAATATGAAGCTATCTAAAGGCATATCTTAATTATCTCTGGGAAAAATAAAATACAATTTTAGCTAAATGATCTAAATAGTTTCAGAATTATTTCAGAGGCTGTTAGAGAAATGTGCATAAAAAAAAATCACACATACCTCTCTATTCTTAGAGCTGTACCAAAACCTTACTTTTGTTGAGTTTTTTTTTTTTTTTTCTCCCCTGTGTATTTTTCAGCCTCCAAGATATGCAGATGTTTCTCAAGGAAGATGTTAAGGAACATAATTGGTGCAAACTATCTCTGCAAGGCAGTCTTTCCAGAAAGTTTGTTTTAGTTTCACACTCACATTTAACTTTCTCTTTATGCGTGTTTTTCCTGAAATGTTTCTTTTAGTCACACCACACTCTCACCAGAATTTCTTCATTCAGTAACTACGAAGTTACTGGTAGTCATTAAGACAAATCCAAGTTATGGTTTCATCTGCCTTCCCCTTAAGTGTGGCTAGGTGGGGTCATCTCACAGAGTGTAAACAGAAGATGTTTATGGCTGTCACAGTGCCTGCTAAAATGTGTGTGTTTGTCTATCTTCAGTGTCATTTTTTCCTGCACTAATCACGCATTTCTCAGAAATCTATAGCTTGACAACTGTGCCTTATGCCTCATATGGTGCAGATGAACACTATCTGGTTCATTATGACCTTGCAGTTGACACTGGAGGCAGCAGTGTACTTTAAAGTACAGGATCAGGCCTTATATTAGCTGCAGCTTGAATGTAGCTGTTATCTGTGGGTCAGCAACAAATACAGATAAATATGGCAGGGCTTATATAAACAACATTGAAAAAAAATAACGTTAGCATATGTAACATGCTTACATTATACAACTTTCCCCACCTGAGAGCCAGAGTCAGACTTTGGCTGCATAGAACATGTCTTACAGGTTTTACATAGCTCTATTTCAGTGAAACAATAATTTTATTTCTGGCTATAACTATGTGATTGAGGGTGTCATCAAAAAGACTGGCTGCATGCCCAATATTAGATGTTTGCTTAAATACTTTGCTGAACTGGAAATGAATGTCCCTGAGACATTCTGTGGCTTCTGAATCCCAGAATAGCCCTAAATATATCTACTCAGTTATAGAGACATTTTTTTAATATTGTACAGTAAGTAGCATTAGACTTGACATTTTTATATATGCATTATTGCTGAGATACAGTTGCTGTGGGAGGTGTAATTTAGAATTTTCCAACCCTTGCACATTTAAAAATCTCTGTCACAGCATTACACTAATATGTTTATAGTCATATTTCCTTATTTTTTTTATCTGAGAGTTGTACTGTGTATCACTTTTATAGAGCTCTATAAAATGTATCTAATTAACCCTATCCATGTTACCCAATTATTTGGGTTTGTGTGCTGAGGAAAGAATTTCACCCTTAAGGATCAGATGCCTAATTAAATTGTTTAATTTAGGTTTTATTAATGTTCTTAATTCATTCTCTTCTGAATAAAAGTAAGATACCACAATATTTGCTCATAGTAATACTTTTCAGCAAAATATTAAAGTAGCTAATTTTGTATCAGGATTTCTCTGAATGATTAGTCAGGTACTTTCTGTCCTTTTACTCTGTATACAGAGTGGAGCTGTTCAGATTTAAAAAAAAAAAAGTCTGCATCCATCACATCTTGGAATAACCTTCAGATATATGGCATAAATAATTGATGCCATCAAGGTTTATGTCAAAGTACGACACAAACAGTTAAGGTAAATTTGACTTGAACTAACAGATGAATGTGAAGACAAATGTTATTAAATAAAGGTGCATATTTTCATGTCTGCTGTTGGCATTGCCATTGACTTTCTCATGAGAGAAATTGGTTCAATACAATCAGGGCATTAAATGTTTAATATCAACTTAAAACATTTAAATTTTGCCGCAGACAGACCTCTCTCAAGCAGTGGCTTAACCAGTAGATGAGAACAGAACTGACCATGCTGCAGAAATGGTGGTGCTGACTGATAGTCCTAGCAGTACCAGATCTTCTGAGAGCTGCCAGCAGGTTTGGTCTGGCAGGCTTGTGGCTCACCAGCCTGCTTTGCTTGGTGCCTGCCTTGGCACATGCTTGAGAGATGTCCCAAGTATCCATGTAGCTCTGAGGCTTTGCAGTCTGTTCTTGCATGCATATCTCTTCACCAGGGCTAAGCTGGGAGGAGTCTGGCTGGATGGAGAAACAAGGGTGGAAAAGCTGGCAGAGAGGAGAAAACACTCAGAGCAAAAACTGCTGTGGAAACTCTCTCATTGCTTGTTTGACCCGTGGTCTGAAGCTGCAAGGCCACCTTTCTCTCTCACTGTCTCCTCCTATGATTTGTTTTCTTGAAGGCAAGATGTCTGGGAGTAGGGAAGCCCTGGCCCCTTGATACCCTTTTCACCTGTGATATATATTGATGGATTTCATGCATATTGATGCTTCCCTTGAACATCTATTGATGCTGCCGTCCCTTAATCCCTGCAGCTGAAAGTTGTGATATTTCATTCAAGACACGTGGCCTGGGAACAAGCACCTAGCTGTGACTTAACCACATGCTGAAAGGCAAGATACTGCCCTTTGTCATAGCAATACAGAGCACTAGGCTGAGTGAGCTGGGAAGCATAAACCTGCCTTGTTCTCACTGAAGGAATCAGTGCAAGCCTCACAGTCTGGGTTTCAGCACAGAGTGTTGAAAGTCAAGTCATAAAAAAATCAGACATAGAAATACATGTTACTGATTAGAAAAGCTGTGGTAGAGTCCAAATTCTACTCACATCCAGCATAATAAATGAAAAACCTTCAATTTTATTTCTGTCTCATTTGTTTTCTCCTTTCTTCCCAAAGAGGACATTTCAGAACATTCATAAAATATGTACAGTTAAAGGAGAAGCTTATATTTTGGAGCATAACAGCCTGCTTCATAAATTAGTGACAGACAGACTTTGAGCTAGAAATTTCAAATTCCATGAGCAACATATTGTGATTTCTTTTAAGTATAATAGATTGTATGTAAGGTGAAGTTTGTTGCATACAGCTGTTTCTATCATTTACTCCCCAAAACATGTCAATAATATGCGTTGAAGAAAACAGCATAAATAAATCTCCAAGTTCAGCCTTCCTATATGGAACTGAAATTTAAAAAAACTACATTCTCAAAAAGGACTATAGTTTATAAGAGGTTTTAGGAGAAGACTGGCTAGGATTTGAATGACTGTAAATGTTTTTCTTCTCAAAATACTACATCCAGAAATGGTACTTCATTTTAGTTTAAAGTATATATTTATGTCAGGCTTTTTGGCATTTTCACATAGTTCCATGTAATTTATTTAACATAACAATAATGACCGGCCATATCAATTCTCCTTGGCTCTTGATTTCTAACAACCCCATGTGGGTTCATCACCAGAGAATAGGTATTCTGTAAGGCAGAGGGTCAAACAGCAGGAAATCACTTTGCTGTGGAGCCTTTTGTGGAGTCATGGCATCATAGAGCCATGTAGGTGGACAGGGACCTTGGGCCTCGTCCCACTGAGGTTTGAACATCTCCAAGAATGGAGACTCCACAGCCTCTCTGGGACCTGCATCAATGCTCTGTCCCCACTGCAGCCCCCCATGAGGGTGCATACAACAGTAACATCTCCCATCTCCGTCCTTGTCCTCACCCCCTTCCCCTCCTCATCTCCAGGCTGAACCAGGCCAGCATCCTCCTCCTCCCCTTTTTTGTCCTCTGCTGCAGCTCCAACAATCACAGGGAACTTCCAGTGGACTATATCCTGTACATCAGGGTCTTTCCTTTGCCAGGAGCCCAAACCTCGACCCTGCACTCCCAGTGTGGTCTCACCAGTGCCAAGCAGTGGGGCAAGATAGTGCCCAGCCCTGATGCTGTGCCCAAGCAAAGAGAGCCCAGCATTGGCATCCTTTGCTGCAAAGGATCTCTGCAGACTCTTTCTTTCCGCTAGGACTCCCATGTCTTTTATGCAAATCTCCTTTGGCAGGTTGGTCACAGCCTGTATTGACCTATAGGATTATTCTGTACTGTGGTACCACATGTGAGACTTTGCATTTGCCTTCACTGAACTTAAAGTGGCTGATTGCTATCAGTGAATTTCTCAGTCTTCCTGAGGTCCCTTTGAATGGCAGCTGTGCTCTCCAGAGTATTGACTGTTCACGCCCCACCCTTCCCAACCCCAGTTTGATATCAGCTGCAAACTTGCTAAGAGTGCACTCTGTCCTACAATTTAGGTTGTTGATAAAAAACATTTTACAGTTTTGCCTCTAGTCCATTGTTGACTGCCACTAGGTATTGGTCACCGATAACACTGATCACAGTTCTTTGATCTCAAAAGTCCAGTCTATTTTCCACCCAATGTATCATTCAATTATCAGGCCATATCCTGCCAATTTGGCTACAAGGTTGCTACCAGAAGCCGTGTGGCGTTGCTAAAGCCAAGGTATACAACGTCCCTTGTCCACAGCACTAGTCATCTTATCACAGAGAGCAATCAGCTTGGTCAGGAAAAATTTGTCCCTAATAGATCTATGCTGGCAGTTCCCAGTCAACTTCTTGTCTTTCATGTGCCTGAAAGAAGCTTGTTTCATTATATATTGTTGAATTAATACCCTGCTGATGAGGTACTTTTCGAAGACACAGTCAGAAGTTTGATGGAAGGTTATCCCCCAACTCATTTACATGCATTTCAGCAGCTGGATCCCACTATGACTAAGTGAGCAAAATTCTGAATTGTCCTAAGTAATAATTATCCTTCAAATAAATTTATAATATACTAAATACTTCTCAGCATTTACAGTACACAACTCTTACATGAAGCTTTACAGCAGTGACATACCAACAAAGTTAAGAAACATAATCTAGTAGTCCATTCTTTTATTTCTAAGAAAACAAGAGCTGTATGTTGTCCAAATAACTCAGTAAGGGGTACGTAGTCAAATGAGGAGATAAATTTCTGTATTCTGCAGCTATAAATCTAATATAGTCTTGGGGTAGGAGACATCTTACGTGTAATGCTAGAGAAGACATCCAGATCATATTTGGTGGAGTAGCTAGAAGACCCTCTCAAGTAACGTAGCAAGAAGAACTCAGCAAAAAAGTGAGACTAAAATATGCTGTATTGTGTATTAAGACAAAAATCAACACCTGGATCCAGTTCTATAAGATTTCTGAAATAGTCTGGGCAGGCAAATGATACTACTCTTGCGGCACTGAATGAACAAGGCTGCTTGTGTGCGTTGGACTTGGCAGCAAGGCTGTAACAACATCCCTGAGCACTGCATTAGCTTTATCAGCCTCAAGGAGAGATGTGAAATGTAGATTCATAACCTGGTCTAAAAGAATATATATTAGTGGAATGGAAGAATGGTTAAATCACTAAAAAAACCCCAACCAACAGTAACAATAACAATAATATCAATAATATCAATAGTATAAATAATTACAATGATAATGATAATGATAATGATAATAATAATGTAAAGGAGTATAACAAAAAGAGAGAGAAATAAACCCCAAGAAAAGACAAGCAATGCACAATGCAATTACCCACCACCTGCTGACTGATGCCAGATCCGCCCTTCCTGGCCAACTACCCCCCAGTTTATATACTGAGGATGACATTCTATGGTATGGAATATCCCTTTGGCTTGTTCGGGTCAGCTGTCCCGGCTATGCTCCCTCCCAGCTTCTTGCCCACCTGCTTGCTGTCAGAGCATGGGAAACAGAACAATCTTTAGCTTAGAATAAGCGCTACTTAGCAACAACTAAAATGTCAGTGCGTTATCAACTTTACTCTCACACTAAATCCAAAACACAGCACTGTACCAGCTACTAGAAAAAAAATTAACTCTATCCCAGCTGAAACCAGGACAAGTTGCTAAGTGACCAGTGGAGCTGGGCCGCCTATGTGCACTGGGCATTCATAGCCAATATGCTTTATTGTGTTGTTCTTAAAAATAAGACTTGTTGCAGGCCATAATATCAGTCCACTGCTGGTTTTTTTTTCCTCTTTTGTGGGAGGCATCAAATGAATTTCAGTGTGTGACTTGGGATCCTGCTCACTGCTTTTTATATATGAGGCTCTTTAGAAAGATTCTTTGCAAGAGCAGGTAGGCAGAATATTTGAATATCCTCACTTGACATAAATGATATGTGGGGACAGCACTGCACAACTGACTTCATGAACAGGGCAGGCTCAGAAGCAGGAAAAGGTTGTAATGAACCCACAATGCATGCCAAGAATCATAGAATCACAAAATGATATAAGCTTTTTATGATATAAAAAGACCTGAGGGGTTATCTAGTCCTACGCCCTGCTCAAAGCAAGGCTAATGAAAGCAGGTTGCTGAGGACCATGTCCAGTTGGGGCTGGCACATGTCTATGCATGGAGACGCCCACAACCTCTCTGAACCACATCCATTGTTTGTCCACTGTTATGATGAAAAAGTGTTCTTAATGTTAAACCAGAATTTCCTGTGTTCAGAATTGTGCTCGTTGCCTCCTGTCCCTCAACCTTCAACAAGGGTCAGACAGCTGTGAGGTCTCCCCTTCCCCTTCTCTTCCCCAGGCTAAACCATCCCAGCAGCCTCTATCTCCCTCATCCATCCCGCGCTTTAGCCCTGAGCACCGTGGGGACTCTCTGCGGGACTTGTTGCTGTACATCAGGGCCTGTCCTGCACTGGGAGCCTAAATCTGGACCCTGCACTCTCTGTGCGGTTTCAGTGATGCTGAGAATTGAAGCCACATATTTAGACCCACCAGGAAATTAATCTCTTGCATGCAATTTCCAGTCTTGAAGCCCTTAATCAAACAAATAAAGACCTGTGGAAATCTTCATCAGTCTGATAAAGGACCTTGTGGCCCCTCTTTTACTTTTGGCAAAGCAGCTATGGATACTGATTGACAGGTTAAAACCCTGTCCTGTTATCTTTGTACTACAGACTTGGAACCAGCAGTTTTGTCTATCCAGGTATGGTAGGAAGGACATGCCCTTCAACAAACACCATTGTGTCATATCTCTATGAAGTAAGGTTTATTGGGGATTTTATAGCTGTGTTAGAGGTCCTCCTCTTAACCTGCCTCTGAGCTGAGTTATTCTAAATCACAGAGCTGCAATACAGCCTTGAGATCTGTCAGACAATGAATACACTTTGGTGGACTGACTTAGTGTTCATGAAGCGTAAGTTCAGACTGAGAAATGATGACTTCAGCCCAAAATTCACAATCATAAGAAGCTGTTTCCTTATAAGTAGATGAAAAGTATATATTTTAATAAGCTTGCTGGCACTTAGGTGCCAATTTTTTCCCCTGCTGAGTACAAAACTGGCTGATATAGGTATTTTAGACTTATGTGCTGCAAGCAAAATAGTGTGCCCCAACGAGAGCAGGATTCTCAGTTATGATATTTCCACTACAAAGTATACCAAAATGAGTGGGCAATATTCATTTTCTGCAAGAGCTTTGAAATTAAATTAACAGAACATTGCATTTATGGCAGAGCATGTAAAGTTATATTACCCAACCCAGCATATAATTTGTCAAGTAATACACATTAGCAGAGCTATGTTATATATTTTGTTTCCCAGACTCCCAACTCAACGTGTACAGTCACTGAACCAATCCCTTTGTTGCTTACTTATTGAATCTGCTCCACTCATCTCAGCAGCTAGTAGAGGAAGTGGTGGGAGGAAACCTAAACTTGTTTACATCTCTTTCTGCAAAAAGTAATGACAGAATAAATAAATCTAAGAAATGTCTACTTTGCAAATAATAAAAAAAAAAGTTCACCAAAACTTAGATCCCTAAGGACTACTAAAACTAAAAAATTTTTCAATGATTTCCTGTGTTTGCTCAAACTGAGTCCATTGTTTAACACTGAGGACATGAAGGTGTTAGACAAAATGCTTTCTAATTCCACTCAACTGTCAAGCTCCTCTAATATTAATAGTCTAAAATGATGCCACAGTTTGTTATTGTCCACTCATATGTTCTGCATGTATATATGGGCAGTCTGTTACCAGTATATGCACGAATAGACAAACTTATTTTGCTGTTTGCTCTTCTGTGGGCTTTGGATAAATTACAGAAGACCAGAACATGCCCAGAATACTGCTCCCACTGACCTCAATAGGCATAATTTCTTTAGCTGCTTGTAAACTGATCCCAGACTTCCAGTAAAGAAGCGATAAATCGGGATAAATGGGAACTTGAAGGGACCATCCTACCTTTTCTGGTCTGCAAACAAGTGCAGACTTGAAAAGAAAAGTAGAAGCTGTGGAGTTATTCCACACTTACGAGCATTAGCAGCGTGTGCAGTTTGATATTTATGGGTATTACCTGATTGCCTGTTTTTTCACCAGTCACTCTTAGACTCACTTCATGCACTGTACATTTCCAGAGTATGGCAAATCTGATCACGTATTAGATACTTTAATGGAAAGCTTCATATTCTTTCAATCTTACAATTTGCAAGCTCAGATCTGTTTGAATGGAGGTTTGTTTGTAATTGGAGAAGTAAGTACACTGAAGATAGACACTTGTAGAGTGATGTTATCTGTCAATAAGTTAAAAAGGAAATAATTGACTGTTGCTATATTTAATTAATTCTTAATAATGGCTACTGTTCAGTATCCCTGCAGCTTAAAATGTCACAAAAAATAACCCATCCTTTACTGATCAGCTCCCACAGACTATCTCAGAAATGTGTGTCAAGACAGGACACAAATATGCTGGCATGGACACTCCATCCATGGAGGTGTAGTGTTGCCCAGCCCTGGAGGGTGCAGCCCAGCCCATTGCAGGGTGGTGGGGTTAGGGTGAGGCAGGCTCTGGGCACTTCAGACCAATGTGCAAACCCTTTAATGTTGTTCCATTTTCCCTCCCCAAAACACAATGCTCAAAAAGGGCCAAAGACATTAGGATACTTAGTGCTATATCTGATGTGTGCCTTTTAATCTGTGAATGGCACAGTTTTATATCTTTTTTTAACATTCATTTCTTTTAAGACTTAGCCTTCTTGTTATATCACTTACTTTTCCCATGTGATGTTGAATATAGCTTTTCTTATTTACTGTGTCCTCTTTTTCTGTCTGATTATCTGTCTATTTCTGGAGTGTAGATACACTATAATGACTCTAGTGTTCTATATCTGCCTGATGCAAGGGGATTCATGTTTTATAAGTTAATGGATTTTTTAAAGCTAAAATGTAATCTTGTTAACTAGATCATATATTTTTTCCCTATAATTTAAACAAAGAGATGCAGAATGTGTATAATGTATGGTACAATTTGCCAGCAGGTACTTCAGACTTTTTGCTACCTTGCTATATATCCTTCACATATAAAACGCACGAAGATTTGAAAGGTATTTTGTCTTCTACTATTTTCCTCACCCGCTTTTTCCGTTTAAAGTGAAAAAAATATTATTCTAGCTGATGAAGTGTAAGTCTTACCAAACGTAAAGAACTGAGTTGGAATAAGGAATTCCTGCTGCTTGATTATACAAAATGCAATACAATTAGATTTGGTTTCTTCCTGGTTTAATTTAGTTTATTCCCTTAGGAGAGATCCATTCACCATATTTAATTTAGCTGTAATACACTGTAGTAAATATTTTCCAAAAAGGAAAGCTTAATGAGTTGAAGACATGCATCACAAGCTTGCTATTTTCCACCTTACCTTTTCAAAAGCTTTTTGTTATGGTTCCATTAAAAATTTAAGGGGAAAATCAGACCTCCAGAAATGTTCCTTGTTTTGCATCCTTAGCGAACAGTTTTCTTATTCGTTGAGGCACAATCCTAACCCTACTGAAATCACAGAACCTTCTCCCCAGAGCTGCCCCAGGCCCCACCGTCATGGCTGCCAGGGCTCTGTAGGGCTGCGCAGTGCTCCTGCCCCCAGCACATGGGGGTCCTGTTGGCTCCCCTCTCTCCCTGCCCTGGCCCCTCTGGCTGGCGGCGCTGCTCTTGTCCACATTGGCTGCAACGCTCAGAGCAACCTCCAGCTGATATTTCTCCAAGCCTGAGGGAGTACAGTTAGGTCTAGGCTGTGGGGACATGCTCCTGCTGCTCCTGGGCAAGGAATAGGGGAAAAGTGGGCACTGTCTTCACTACCTACATGCAAGAAACCTGTACTGAAAGTCCCACTACTGACTTCTTCATCTGTATGACATAATGCTTGTGTGTCATCACAAGCATTCAGAAACTCCAAAAATAGGACTCAAAAGCTATGAGATTTTAAGAAAGGATTTTTTTTTTTCCATCGGCCTATTAGATTTTGATAAAGAAGACTTATATTTTGAATTCTTTTCTATATTAAAAGGGAATTATATCATACAATTTCTTTAGAAAAATTCTTGAGAAATCATTAAATATTCCAGGATTTCAAGGGGGATAAATGACCTGGAATCACTGTCTCAGGCATGACTCCCAGTTACTGAATGTTACTGACATTAACAACAGATTTACAACTAATTTATATGCAGCCAATATTTTTCTCCACTTTGATTCCAGTCTCCGTTCTGGCAGAAGTGCTGCTGGAGAAACTGATGGGATTTCTTCTGGAAATGGATCATTGACATGACACTTCCATCATGTGCTGAGAGATGTAATTTGGCTCAACAAGCATGGAGTAGGTAGAAATACAGACCTCATATTTATATTCCCTGTCAGGTGGATACTATTCACACTCTGAAAATGAAGGTGCAAGAAAGGAACAAAATATGAAAACTGATTTTTATGTACCTCTAAGGTTGCATTCTTTAATAGCATAAATCAGGATGCAAACGTTTAGGAGACCAAGCAAAAGAAAAGTTTCAGCTGTATGCAAATTTTATTCTTGGAAGCTGAAGAAAATGGTATGGTTTATACCTGCCTAAGGATCTGACCCCTTTTTTTGCTACTGCAGTGTTAAATGAACAGCTCCGCATACACACAGAACTTTCTAATCTTGATTTGCTTTATAAATCTGTAGATTGATAATAGCTTGATGAATTACAGCAATGTCAATATCATCCTGAATAAAGGTGTAATAGTGTGCTCTGTTAGACACTGTTTTCTGTAAGCTCAAAGCTCTGATATTTCTTAACATCTTTTTTTTAAAACTGCAGAGCCTTTAAGTCACAAGGCTGTAGTTATTTTATAACCTTGTATGAGGCTAATGACACAAATGCCTTTGTCAAGGGTAGATGCCAGCATTAGTGTATTGGGACCAATGACTCAGTCAGTGCTTTGCTTGAGATGAAGTGCAACAACCTGCTACACTTTTCATCACAGATCAGCAGGAGAGGCAGCATGTTACACAAACATTAGCACTTAAGCAAAGCTTTAGGCGAGGCCCATATGGGCACAAAAGCAGGGGAGAAGAGCTGTTGCAAGCCGGGGGGGGGGGCTGTGTTCCCGGCAAAGGTGTGCAAAGCCTCCATGACACTGTTCATACACCTCTCAAGTGTGCAGCAGCTGCACCAGGGGTGAAGGCGTGCAGGGACAGCATCACTTTGACAAACTACCGACCACGGCAGTTTATCCATCATCACTAATGAAGCGTGCTGCAGAGCTGTTTGTGAGAGGTTGAATAACACGGACGAGCCCTGTGGAGGACACAGGTGTGTATGAGCTGCCACCAGCTCAGATCTATTGATCTGAGACATCTAGGGTCAGGGTCTTGGGGAAATAAAAGTGGCATAAGCCTGAGGCTTGCTAGGGACTGTGCTGATTCCTTCAGCTTCTTTAGGCTTTCGTGTAGCCTTAGTGTAGCTGGCAAGGTAAGGTTTGCCATGTGCTAATCAGGTTGCATTAAAACCCAGCCTTTTTGCAGCACGCCTTGGTCATGACAGTCCTGAAGGTCATGGGACAGTGCAGAAGCTGGGTGAGCTGCTGGAGGAGGTCTAAACTACAGTAGTAAGTAGGATCAGGGTTGGTATCCCTGTTCACTTGTCAAATTCACCTGCTAGATTTAACCTGACCTAACTGGGATTTACACAAGTGCCTACGTATGTGAACTTGCAATTCACTTTCCCAGAAGCTAGGACCAAAGAGTGAAAAACACCAAGCATTTGGTGTTTGGGATCATATGTTCCTGAACTTAAGCATCCTTACTTGAATTTACTCAAAACTAAGTCCACCCATTAGCTGAAAATACTGGGAGAATAAACAAACTTACATACCTTCTCTTTTGTGAAGTTTCTCAGAGAAATATTTGGGGAGAGTGAAGAAGACTTACACTCTCCTATTTTTCATCTTATTCTTCTAAGACAGTTGGGAATAGTGGTAGCTAATAGGGTAAAAGAGGAATGGACTTCTTAGCCCAGGAGGTAAACCTTTGTATATGTGAGAAGTTTTACAGAAGTTTATCTTCAATTCTGTAAAAAAGTACATTGAGTAAAAGTAGTGCAAGTCCTTGCATTGATTCTTGCTTTAACATGTTGGGGAAGAGTTGTGTTTTGGTTTTTGTTTGTTGGTTTTGTTTTTTTTTTCATTTAGCTAAAATCAGTAAATCTGGTCTTTTTATCACAGATTTAAGCAAATATGGAATTATTTTTTAAAACTCTAAAGTTGCCACAGCTTGAATCCTGAGAATAAGGGAATTCATAGTCATCTAAAACTGATTTATATCTGTATAGTTTATTACCCTTCCAGTACAAGAGTAGCAATGGCAGATAAAGCACCTCTGTAGTGGTGTAGTGTCCACACTAAGAAAATATCTTTCTAAAAACACCAGTTTCATTAAAGCGGGTCAGTTTTCTATAACAGACAAAGTCTGAATAATTTATTCAATTTGCAAAAGGTCGTATTTAAAGCAGAAGTGAAACATCCAATGGAAACATTACAGTGTGATATACAAGGTTATATCTACACTGCAGTGTCTGGGTGGTACTGCAGATAGAGCTGAGCTGGCCAAACTATGGGTCAGTGCAAGCTAATTTATCTTCCACTTGGTGTTGGTGCCTCAGTTGCTGTGGGTAGAAAGGTATCACTACTCAGGATAGATAGTGTGGGTCTACACTACACCACAGCTACTCCTTTTTGAAGTTAGACTAGTGCAGCTTTCTCAAGGGTATTTTCCCAAGTCCATCACTAGTTTGGAAGTCAAAAGTAAAATACTGTTTACCTGCAGGATGAAAAGGCAGTTTTTATTTTTGGCTTGGAACATTTATCTTTTTTTTAAAAAAAGCCAAATTTCCATTAAGAAGCATATGTTATAAGTAAGTTGCCTGAGCAAGGATGTTCTAGAGCATTTTTCCCATATAAGCAGTCAGTAAAAAACATCCCAAACCCAAACTAGAACAATGAACTTGAAAAAAATACCTACAATAGCAAAAATCTAGTCTTCTAGCTAGGCTAGGAATCTCTTTTTTGGTCCTGGGATGAGAGCTATTTGTGACCTGCTCTGGGGAATCACATCTGGAATATAAAAACAGATGGTTTCAAACCAAAGAACTGCTCTGCATGAAATGTAAAAGTAAAGTATATTCTCCTTGCACCCCTGACTGTATTCAGCAATAGTTAGCATTATTAGAATAAGCAAGAAATGCTACATGTGTTTGTGGTAAAAAGGAAATATTTATGTTGACTCTTCTCATTTACTGCAGCATCAGTACAGTTTAAGCAATTTGAACTTAGGTGTTGCACTTCAGGTCTTATCTCCTTGTGCTAAGGGCAGAAGGGAGGTGTTTGTCATGGAAGATACTGTATTCTAAATAACTACACCACAAAAAAAGGAAGGAAACAGAAGTTTCGGAATATGAAGGGATTGTCCAAGAATCACACAGTAAATCATGGCAGAGCTAGGATAAAACCTAGATTTCTTGGTTCTGACTCAGTAATCCCATCTATTGAGCATGCTGTTTCTCAGTGCATAACATGAACATGCAGTACTTTGTAAAGAAACATGCACTAGACATGTTGGTGTTATTGACTTTTTTATTCACAATAACTAAGTCCAAGGAGCATTTAAATCTGCACAACAGGACTTTTGAAAAGAATCCCCAGTACAAATTTTGACAAAGTAGTTAGGTTTTCAGGTCTGTGAGCACAGAAAACCCACTGAAAATATCCCTGTCACTAAATCAGGTTGTGCTTTCTGACAGGAATTTCACAACAAATACTTTCCCTGCAATATCTGCAGATGAAAAAGCTGCAACAAAGGAATTTGGAAATGTTTCCTGCAGTATGCAGTTTTAAACATCAATAAACAAAAAAAAAGCAATAATATGCTTTTCATAACTACTGCTGAACGTGCTGGTGCCTAGTGTCAGGGCCTGCAGTGATGACAGATATAGAGATTAGAAAATGAAACACACAGAATATTTTATACAGAGCAGGGGACTGCCTTTGCTCAGCAGGGAAGAGGCAGAGTCCCTCAGTATCACACAAGAGTTGTCTATGTTTACATATGCCTATTCAGGGACTGCAGGAATCTCCATGTGCTCATGACACCTGGCTATTCACGGCCATGTTGTCTTTAAGGAGCTCAAACTCAGCCTTAGGACAACCTGCCTGCATTATCTGCCCACCCATGTGGCACACAATGTTCCTCTTTCCAAGGAAACCTTTATACTCATGTGTCTGCCTTGCCCTGGCCAGAGGACAGCTCCTGGGCAGACGTGCAGGAGACCACCATGCAGCTGTGCTATGTGAGAGCGAGCTACTCCATGCACACCTTCTGGTGTATCCTGATAAGCAGGATGTGCCCAAGAATTCCCTTATGGGGTAAGAGCGAAGTTGTCCTGGATCTGCTTCCCAGGTGTTCCTGCTGTTACGTATCAGGAACCAAATTCAGCTCTAGCACCATGGCTCTTCCAGCACAGTGGTGCCTGTGAAGGCACAGAGAAGAAAGATGATTGAATGCATTTGAAATTCTGGCCTCTTTATTTAAGAGTCTATGTGGAAGCTAAGCCCCTCTGAAAATAAGTTCCCTTATAAAAATAAGATGGAGACTTATCTCAACACAATTTCCCAATCCTTTGAGGTGCATCTATTAGGGTAAGAACACACTTAAGCACATGGGGAAATATACCTTGCTGTGGTCTGTTGCAGTCTTTTTGTAAAGGCAACATACTCATATCTCAGCTTCACAGAAGAGTCAGAGATAAAGACAACCACAGCAAACAATATTAAAATCATCCTTAACTATTCCTTTCTGTGATCAAGATTTCCAGGGTGGCTAGCAATTTTGAGTACCTCTGCAGGTTGTGAGGTACCTGATTTGAAACCCATAAAAGTGGCCTGGCTTTCAGAAAGAAAGAAAAATTACTCAGGACTTTCTGTTGTCTAGTCACAGATTTTTCTGAATGTTTTTGCTAGAGGAGACTTACTTATACAGAACACTTCTTTTGAGAAAGAGGTTTTGGTGCTAGTGGCTCTCATCTTGGTTGAAAAAAACACAAGATGAGGCTTTCGGTATATCCTAGCCAAATTACAGCTGTCTAGTCATTTCAATTAATATACTAACTTCACTTGCACACATATTCCTAATTTGCCTTTTAATTTTAATGACTAAAGAAAAAGTTTGTACCATCTGGAAACTCTCACTTTATTTTTCCCTATGTTTTCTGAGGTAGCATATATAATTACTTGGCAAATGGTCTGCCTAATGCCACTGCATCTTGTCAATAATTTGTATGCAAAAGATGAACTCTCGTGTAAGTGATAGTTCCTCTGAGGCAGGAGAGAGAGCAGAGGAAACAGTCTTAGCTGAACAAAATGTGTCTTGTAAATATGTTGCCGAAGCACTTGTTCTAAACGGTGTGTCCACAGAGACTTGTATTAATGATCCAAAATACCAGAGCAGTGTGAAAAATGACTAAAATGCTGCCACTGTTGTGTAGCTTGCGTTATAGCCCATGACAACTGTCAAACAGAAAGGCAGGGTGGCAAGCAGGAGCAAAAGGCTGCCGGAGGAGGAGGAACTGGCAAGAGAGGTATATCAGAACTGGGGAAGCACAGGACTTCACAGAGTGGAGTGGAAGGTGGGCTGGTAGTGGATATGGGCATGCAGATCTCCAGGACAGATTCATGTGAGCTCGTATGTAACTGCCATCTCCATTTCCTGATTTTTCTAGTACCCATTTTTGGGAAGGTTGTAGTATATATGCAGTGTGTTTTCCTCACAATCTTAGTCAGACACACTGTTTTCTTCCCTTAAACATTATTTCCACTCTACATACGTTGTTTAAATAAAAAGAAGGAAATTATTTTCCTCTTATTATTGCTACATAGCAGATTTAAAAAAAAAAAAATTATAGGAGGGGGAATAAGGCAGTTTTTAAAAAATATTTTCACTGTACCTGTTACTCTGTTTTTTTCAAATCAATCATTATTAGTTTTAATTTACAAATCTATGACAAAAATCCTTCAGCTTGAGTTGACATCCTTCTTTTCCTCCTTGCAACACTCTTGCCACTGCTAATCACATGCAAGTAGTTCCAGTTGTGTAAAGATAGTTTGATTTTGATGGGAATGTTACATGTATCAGAAGAAGGGAGCACCAAATATTTAGGGTGTCATAGGAATTTAGCAGAATACTTACTGAGTGTTCTTTCACTGTTTTGCAATAAAGTTTCAGTTCAATTTTTCCTGTCAGGAAACTGACTTAAACCATAACAGGGTACTTATTCTACCCAGGAACAATGATTCAGTGACTTGGTGTTCATTTCTGAAGAGGGACTTTCAATCTCAGTTTATCACAGCAGCAGTAACTTTCCGTAGAATGGGTGGAATGAAAAGAAAAGGAGCTAGTAAAACTACAAATGCAGAATCAGTGTTGGCAAGGAGACAAAGGGGCATGTTAACCTAAGGAAGTAAATTATTCTTTTAACCTTAGCATTTGCACCTTAGCACTGGCACCAAATCAGAGCTGAAGAATGAATGTCTGACACTAGGCAAAAGCCTTCACTGCCACAACATGTGCTATAAATAAGTTTTCAAGAGTGTTAACTTTAGAATTAAATTCCCTTCCAACAGACTAGAACTTGTACTATTTTAAATAGTTTACAAACATTAATTATATTCCTTAAAATTTTCTAATAGTTTTCTAGTACTTTTGGTTAAGATTTTGAGAAAGAGTTTTGAAAGCAGTTGACTGTAAAAAATATGATGAAAGTTTGTAGATTTCTGTTTACATACACAGTAGTTAATATAAAATAACAATACTTTGGACTTTTGGATTGTCCGTTAACAACATTGTTTTCTAAACTGTACACAGTTTTCCCACACAGCAACTGTGCAACCTTGATATTATTTTTATTCTCTTTTTCTATCCTTATTAACATATATGAATTTTTTCATTCATGTATCTATGTTTATTACCTTATGAAAAGATCTGCTTGTGTTCCTTCCATCTCTTGGCATTATGAGTTGGACTAGCATGTGTGATCTAAAATGTTTGCCTTTTACATGTCATCAAGCTGCATTTCTAGGACAGACTCTTTAATCTTTGTAAAGCTTCCTCTTTACAAAATTCTTTGGATCAAAAGAATTTCATTTAAATTTTACATGTATTGTGTTTACCACTATACTTATTAAGTTGTAATTTCACATTTTTTAACAAGATTTGTCATTTGCTTAATATGAGTCCCTTACCCAGAAGGTCCAAATTCTGCAGAATTGTATTAGCTATTCACCACGTGTTTTATTATAACTCTTTCTTCAATCAGCAAAAGTTAATTAACTGTCCTGGCTTTGTTTTATATCTGTGAGTCTGCTGACCTAGTGTAAAGAGAAAACCAAGAAAATAAGTTGAAAATAACCTTTGCTAATGTAAAGAGAGGAAGCAAAAATGATGCTAAGGCTTTTTTTGTCATACTGTAAAAAGGTAATCTAATTTAATTATTACTCTGTCACTGTGCTAATGACTATTTAGCTTTTACAAATGACAGCCTACACTAAAACAGGGAGCTGACCCATGTTTTTAATACTAACCCCATTTTTCTCTTTTGTGCTAATTTCAATCAGAATGGAAAATTGTGTGTAATATTATTACTTAGACTGATTACAGTCATATATAAAAACCTTCAAAGCTTTATGCATTATATCATTGAAATGGGGTATTTTTTGAGAGAATGGAGAGGTTTCTGTTAATAGTTTCAACAGCAAGGTTTCAAGAAGGTTTTTAAAAATAGAGAATTTAAACCAAAAATCTACATACACAATGTTTCATAACAGCATATAAATTTCTGCTAAAGTACTGCATCCTTGCAGCAGAACTCCAACCAGTATCAGATAACACATTACAAATCTTTCCATCTACTTATGTGGAAAAATCACACATGGAAACACCAGACCCTCCTGGTTCTCATTTCTTCTGGGGCTGTGAAAAAACAAAGGCCTTCCTTCGGCATGAACTGGTTTGTCACAGCCTATTCCCTTCTCTGTAGTAACCGCTTCTGCGCACCCTTTTATCCCAAGCTAAGTACAGGGGTGATTACTGCTTTTCTACTGTTACCTAGCACTGGCTTAGCATAACTTGGGCATCATGTTTCTGATGGCCAGTTTGGGCTGCTTGAGGATTTTGATGGGACCTCTTGCCCTGCTGGTACTGGATGAGTGGGGACAGTGACAGTGGTTAGTGCCCTGGATTGCTTCTGCAAATTGTTGTCACTTATGGCAGAGGTGGCATAAGAACAGTTGAAGCATAACATGAATGTTTACATGGTGTTGGGCTGTTTTTGCAGACTAAGCTAAAGTCAATGCTGGATTTAATTTTTAAAAGTGCAGTGACTGAGTATTTGATTCATAAGGTGTCCAGCTCTCTCTCCAACAGGAGAAACAATCTTCAAAAGGGATTGTTTCTGCTTCCAAAAACTCAATATACATATATATCTGCTGAAGATGAACCTGCTTTGGTAGAATATTTTTTCCAATTTCAATAGTAATTATCCTCCCAAAGCAGATCATCTATTGCAATAAAGAAACCAAACAGAAGTCTGTTTGAAAAAGGTGACCAGTATAACTGGAAAACATCTACAATTTCCTGCAAGATGGATTAAAAGGAAATAAAGGAGAACCAACAGAAATCCAGAGTGGGTCTATACTCTACCAGAACTCATTAAAAGTACTAGTGCCTTATTAATTTCCTGGCCTTGTGCTGTCTTTGAGTATGCAATTGAAATGGAGATAGGGCAATGTGATAGATGTGCTGCAGGATATGCACTTCTTGCATTTCTGTTCACTATAAAAAAACAGTTTTAATTAGATTTCTTTCAACTAATTCAGATTCTCTTTGAAAATGTAACTAAGATGTGTTATAAGTGACTGAGACATCCTATTAATTTGAAAATATTGAAATGGAAGTCAAGGAGGTTTTCCCTTTTCTTTCCATACGGCCAAATCTCTGCTGTGAGAAGAACATATTGGAATACAATGAAATTGTGATAGAGGTAGTTTCTGGTGTCACTTTTTGTTGCTGTCTTAAAGTTCTTACAGGCACCAAGAGAATGTTTCTTCTTAATTTTCTTCTTTTTTATATCTTTGACCTGATTTGCAGTAAAAATAGAGCCTCTGTTTTAGTATACTGCAAAGTGGTTAAGAAACCCTCTATGTGTATAGATGGCTAAATGCTGTTACTTGAGGGACAAAGGGTGCAGATTTACTTATGAAAAGTTCCCCTAAGCAACTGAATGGGTTTTGTGTACTTAATAATAGCCCTAAAGCTCTTCCCAAAATCATACTTGTGCTAACTGAGGTCAGGTTAATGCTACACAGAAAATGAGAACTGATATCAACAGAAGAAATTTAAAGTCTGAACCCGAGGTGACAAACAGCTCTCTGAAAGACATTCTTTGAGATACAGAGCTTGTTGACCAGGAAATAGCAATGTCACCCTGCTCCTAAGAGCTTCAGTGCTATTTCTGTGCATGGTAATTTTTTTGTGGAGCAAGAAGTGAACAATACATATTATTTGCTGTTGCCTTCAACTTTCTGAGCAATGTGACATTTAAGGCACATTACAGGCAGTGTTTTACAACTAGAATAAAAGAAGAAAAAAATGTTTAGTGTTCTGTGACCTCACAAACATATTTTATGTATGCAGGTAACCTACAACAGTACTAACTTCTTTAGGTAGGCTAAGGACCCCATCTCAAACGTGTAATGTTCTGAGTCATGCTGACTTTCTCAAATGGTCCTTGGGTATTTTGCTTGTAGCAGTATACTTCACAGCTGGCCTTGGGAATCTTGGTATGTTATGGCAAGCTCCTATAAAATCCAGATCTTTTGTGACTCAGCGTTTGGTGCCATGCAGGAAGATGCAGTCTCACGGCACAACGATATGAACTGGGGAGTAAGAGAAACTTCAGATGTTCATGATACAGATGTCAGCATCTTTTAATGGATTTCAAAATTCTGAATCCCTACAAAGAAAATTTGCCACCCCTGATATTTTATTAAGTACAATCTTAAGAAAATAATAGATTTTTCAGACCCAAAGACTGATGGAAAAATATAGAGTGGCTGTAGGTTAGAAGGGCAGGAAAACTGTGGTTCCAGAAGAAACTAGAAATCAAAAGTTTTCTTTGGAAAAACAAAGATAGATAATATATTCAGAGTGACCTACAGGGTCTTGACAGAAGTGTTGGTCAAATAGAGAGGTAACAGTTTAAATAAGAATACAGAATTTTATGTACTTAGTTGAGATTAAACAAACCATTACGATGGCCAGAATTTTTTTCAGTGTTTGATTCTGGAAGTTATTTACCCATTTCATTAAAACAGCATGGAGAAAAGGCAATCTCTGGGCCAGAATTACAACATGGGATGTGTTCCATGATACCAAATAATCTTAAGGTCAAAATATTCCAGCACAAAAAGGAGAGAAATGTTTTTTTTTATTTTGTCGGTTGAACTTATGTTTGGAATTGCAGAAATGCTTTTTGAGGAGTTGACTTAATTACTAAGCACTGTTGGGCTGACAAAAGATGTCCTGTTCTTAGTGGCTCATTTCACAACATTGCCAGGATTTGATGTTTCTTGTTCTTGGTTTGGGGTTTTTTTGTTTGTTTGTGTGTGTGCATTACTTTCATTAAGAGAAGAACACAGCACAGCCATTAAGCACAATGGGGTCTTCAGCCTTCTCTCTGTGTTGGTATTGAATTGGCAGAATAAACAGTGAGTTTCTGGAAATTCTTAGTATTTCCAGTTGATTAACTTGGTTTTGCTTCTGCATTCTTTTAAAGAAGCTTTGTGCAAGTTCAAACATCACAAAGAAAAAGTGGAATAAAGAAACAGCACTATATAACTTAAGGTAGAATTTGAAAGTTTCCATTATAAATATCACTCCTTTTGGTGAATTAAGTGCTATAAGCTCACCATGCCTTTCAAGTATGTGGTCTGACCAGTAGTACTTTGCAGGACAATTAAACAGTTGAAGGAATTGCCTATAAATTGTGATATGGTAAAACTCCTAAGAGTTACACAGAAAAAGCAAAGAATTTTAAAGGTGTATCGTAGATCTTGGACTCAATTTTATTTACTACTTCTAATTCTGATCCTGCAGTTTCACTGACATGAATTGATGGCATTTAGGTATTTAATCATTGAATGAGAGTTACTTAAGAAATGTCTAGACTTCTAAACAATTGAACCTAGGCTCTCTGGGACACCCAGTTGATTGTGGGCATAACATTGCAAACAATTAGAGACTGAGGTAAAGCCGTTGATAAACCATGGAAAGTATGAAAATACCTAGTCATGTGAAACATTGATATTGTAAAAAGACTGCTAAAAAGTTGATGGTTCTGACTAATATTATAGGTGAAAAAGAAATCAGATTAATAACCAAATACCATTATAATAACCAGCAAAAATTGCAAGTGTTCTTATTTTAAAGATAAAACTTTAGAAGTCAGAATAACTACCCTCTGAAGTTCTTGACCCACCCCCACCCCCTCTTGGCAATGGTACTATTTTTGTTTTGTCAGCAGCACCAATAAATACAGCTAGTATACTGTGTAAAATAATCGTATTATATGGCAGATAAAACAAGGGGTATGCATCAGTTTATAAATAATTTAATTTTACAAAGAAATTTTACATCTTAATCTGTTTGACCATCACTTTCACTTAGACTCTGAAATAAAATTATGTTATTGTATTGCTTGCTATAATCTAATATTTCACCCATAAGGAAATGTCAGGTCACATTTACAGTGATCTAGGGGCCTCTAAGCCAGATTGGAAGGTCATTCTGTTTGAGCATTGTAAATGAACCTGTCCAACAAAGTTTTGGTTAAGGGCAACCAAGGACTCATTATGCAGTCAATTTACCCAAATGCCAGCAAAAGTAATGCCAAGGCTGTTACTGTCTGTCCTTTGAAATTTGAAATGGTATCAAGTATACAGGAATTTATGCTTTATTATCAAGCCTGGGAAGAAATTGTATTAAAAAATATTTTTGTAGAAGATCATTATGGTACCGTGTAAGTAACATTAAGCAAAATAATATTTTGCTAAAATGGACAAACTGTATTTCAGTACTATGAAAAATATGGGTATACATTTGTTTTCATAAACTATACTAGGAGGTTTGACTATCTTTTATAGCCTTCCTAAACTGCTACATAGGTATGATTAAGTTCTAACAAGGGGCTTTTTTGCGTCAAACTGTGACTCCCTTTCTTAGGTATTATTGTGTACGTGTGCATTCACTATATGCGCCATCAGGGAACATGACTGCAATCTTGAAAGTGGTTTCTGCTTCACTTAGCTGGTATTGACACTAGAAATCGGAGAAATAGAGATGCAGCTGTGAGTGGCACCTAAGTCAATAGTCAATCTTTGTTCCTCCATAGGCAGAAAAAGGACAAGAATGATATGTCTTTGAAAATTTGTGAAGGGCCAGGGATTAGTCAACATATTCTGGTTATATACGATAACTTCTGTGTTCTGACTATTGCTTTGCAGTGGCATTTGTCTATTTTCTAGCATTGCAATGTTGTCTCAAAACCACTAAGTTAGCTCACCTTTTAGCTGAGATTTCCCAAGATAGTGCAAAAATAGCAAGTTGCTGACAAATACATCCAGTGGTAAGCCATATATTTTGAGCTATATCTGGGTAAACTGAGTCAGAGCACTTCAGTGCTTTCCTAATATTAATTAATTTTACCCATCCTCACCCCTATCTGCTTTCCTGATTTATATGGAAAATCTACCTATGCATATCAGGTGTGGAGACAATTCTGTTTGAAAAAAGAGCTAGTATAAATTAAAGCATTGGAGTTATATACTCTGATATCGGCACTGGATAGAAGATCTCTAAGGGAAGAAGGAGGATTTTTCCTTTCTGGATCATCACAGTCTATTTTGACCCATGAATAAAATTAGCATAATTGAACTGAGTTCATTCAAACAATTGGAATTGTCAGCAAAAGGTAATCTCTGTCTTCCTCTTCTTCTTCTAGTCAAAGTGCTATATGACTAGTTTTGTCATGATATTGCAGAAGTTCACATGATAACACAAAAAAGGTCATATTTAGAGTGGAAAAGTCCTTTTGTTTTTTGCATCATTCAGAAAGGGAGCAAACCTTATTCTGATAAGCTAAGGCCCCTGATGTCAGGAATGTAGAGAATACATAGGGGAAAATGTATTTTCTGTAGAAAAGACAGTATTTCTCTGTTTACCACCCTGTAGAAATTTCTGCATTCTGCACTGCAAATCCTTAAAGTCCCAGCACAGTAAAGCACAATGTATTTGTTTCCCTGAACAGCACAGTGCTATGAAACTCCTGGAAGACATTGAACAATCTGCCATGGCTTGTAATGTTTAGTGATCTTTTACCACACCAGGCTGATTTTTTGATTCTCTTGAAGGCTGCTTACCTCCTCCATTTCTTTGGAGAGTTGTAAAAAGAGACCTGTCAGAGAGCTGAAGACATCATAGGTTGTAAAAGCAATCTCTTTGCCAAGCTAAGAACAAAACCTTGTGTGATGGGTTGACCCTGGCTGGACGCCAGGTACCCACCAAAGCTGTTCAATCACTCCCCCTCCTCAGCTGGACAGGGGAGAGAAAAATATAACAAAAAACTTGCGGGTCAAGACAAGGACAGGAGAGATCACTCACCAATTACCGTCACGGGCAAAACAGACTCAGCTTGGGGAAAATTAACTCAATTTATTACAAATCAACCAGAGTAGGGTAATGAGAAATAAAACCAAATCTCAGAACACCTTCCCTCCACCCCTCCCTTCTTCCCAGGTACAACTTCACTCCCGGATTATCTACCACCCTCCGCCAGAGGCACAGGGGGATGGGGAATGGGATTTAAGGTCATTTCATCACACATTATTTTCTGCCGGTTTGTCCTCCTCAGGGGGAGGACTCATCACACTCTTCCCCTGCTGTGGCATGGGGTCCCACCCATGGGAGACAGTCCTCCATGAACTTCTCCAACATGGGTCCTTCCCACGGGCTGCAGTTCTTCACGAACTGCTCCAGCATGGGTCCTTTCCACAGCGTGCAGTCCTTCAGGAGCACACTGCTCCAGTGTGGGTCCCCCTGGGGTCACAAGTCCTGCCAGAAAACCTGCTCCAGCGTGGGCTCCTCTCTCCACAGATCCGCAGGTCCTGCCAGGAGCCTGCTGCAGCGCGGGTTTCCCACGGGGTCACAGCCTCCTTCGGGAACCCACCTGCTCCGGCGTGGGGTCCTCCCTGGGCTGCAGGTGGAGATCTGCTCCACCGTGGGCCTCCCTGGGCTGCAGGGGGACAGCCTGCCTCACCATGGTCTTCCCCACAGGCTGCAGGGGAATCTCTGCTCCAGCGCCTGGAGCATCTCCTCCCCCTCCTTCTGCACTGATGGGGGGTCTGCAGGGTGGTTTCTCTTACATGTTCTCACTCTCTCTCCGGCTGCCATTTCTGTCTGTCCCAGCAACTTTTTTTCCTTCTTAAAAATGTTATCCCAGAGGCGTTACCACTAACACTGATGGGCTTGGCCTTGGCCGGCGGCGGGTCCATCTCAGAGCCGGCTGGTATGGGCTTTCTCGAACACAGGGGAAGCTTCCAGCAGCTTCTTACAGAAAACACCCCTGTAACCCCCCCGCTACCAAAACCTTGCCACACAAAGCCAATACACCTTGGTAAGGCAGTTTTCCTTCGTGCTATTTATAACGTTAGGCATGGTGGTCACAGGTCTGGCATCAATGCTCTCATACTTACTTCATAGACATCTATAGCTTTGCCACGGCTATTATTATTACTGAAGTGACTTGATGTGGGAAGCAAGTAGTTGTAGCATTCCAAGGGCCAAAGACTCATTCAGGATCACACATGGGTATGAGTTTGACTAGAACAGGGAGGTTTTCTTCTTTAGTGCAATGTCTAATGTAGCAAAGACTCTGTCAATTTCTGTCAATAAACTTAGTAAGACCTACAGTAGAGCCTGGGAACTTGAGCATGGTGAGGTTCAGGAGGATTGTTTTGTCCAGGTTTCACCCCTTTCCATCACAGATGGGCTTGGCTGAAGGAGAGAGCTGTCAGGGCAGTCAACACTAACTTGCCTGTCAAATTCTCCTGTATTAGGAATAATGCTTTCAAATATGATAGACAACCTTTATGAAGTCCAATATTGGAAAAGTACACTCAGCCACACTGAAGACTTTCATTATTTTCCCACTGCTAATGTACAGTATGTTCCTGAACTCATGAAGGAATAAATGATATTGGGTGATATAAAACTCCAAGTGAAATAGTACTCAATTCTCCAGGTTCACGTTGTGTTTCCTGCAGGTCTAATTGACATTTCTGGAAACAATATTAGACATGCTGTTTACCAGCAGGGGAAGCGCCGTTTTAAGAGAAGGTTATCAGAAAGGAGAAGTGTGCAGTAATTAATTGGTACCTTACCTGCACATCTCTGGGTAAAAAGGGAGCTGCTGCAAAGTGAGGGTGTCGTCCCTTTAGTGGCCTCTAAGGGCACTGTAGGCTCCAGCATGGCCAAACTTCCAAGAATCCCTCATACTTCAAGCAACCCAGAGAAGCCAAAGTGCTTGCCTGAGGCAGGGCTATCACAGGGGCAGGAAAATGGCTCTGATAGTGTAATTGCTCCCAAATATCCTGGGTGAAATAAGTTGGGGGTTTGGGGGATTTTTTTTTTCCTTATGAAATACTATGTTTACGAATAGGATCAATAATTAGTATTTAGTAATTATAAGCAGTATGAATAAAGTATTACTGGTGGCTAATGGGCTCCCTAATTTCTACACTGCTTCTATAATGATTCTAAGATTAAAACAAAAGTCCTAGTGCATTTAATACATTTTATGCTTAACAGGGTGTTATGAGGCACTAGTCCAAAGAGCAGTCAAAGAACTCCGGAGGTGTACAGAAGCCTTTCATAGTAAGCTGTAAAAGTGGTTAATTTGTGGCACTTTCAAGAAGGTAGCAGATAACATTATTTAGCAGAATGAATTGCCTCTTGAATCCACTCCTTCTGCTGTTTGTCAGCCAGCCCCACTGCAAATGGTCTGTGCCTTCAAGCTTTTTTCCCTTTAAATGGTGCAATCACATTATGCATTCCTTGCCCATAGCTTTTCCCCCTTAAATCAGCCCCTGGCATTTGACACTTGCAAACTAAAAATAAAATGAGCTGAGTCCCTAGTTAATGTCTATTTATTAAAGATGATCTTTCATGTATAGAATTACCAGGATATTTGGCCTGATTTACTGTACTAACATTTCCAATTTGGCCCTGGGTAGGGAGCTGTGCTAGTAATGCTGCACCCTATGGTGAAATAGTGCCTAATCAGTATTTATGAATAGGGTTTTGGAAGTCACTAAAGAGCAGAGCTTTCACAATGGACTGGGGAAGAGGTTTTACCTTCTTAAAACACAAATATTGCTGAGCTTTGGGAATCTATATGGCACATTAGGATTGAAAAGCTTTCATTTTTAAATTGCAGTTAAAAATTTGTAATGTAATACTGTCAGTAACTTAAATGGAGTGTACGTCTTTCAGCCATTAATGCTATTTGTTAAACTTCATAATTACTATGCAAATGAACTGTTGCACTTAAAAAATGGCAATACAGTGAATACAACAGAGAAGAATAGCTTGAAATTCTAACAAATGTGAAAATCCCCCCCCCCTTTTTTTTTCTTTTTTTTTTTTTTTTGTTTTTTGTTTTTGAACTCAATGTTGTTTGGGGAAGACTGCATTTTTGGGAAGGGAAAATAATTTTTTGGTGTTGAAAGGAGACCTGTAGGGCTAACACTATACAACAACAGGGTGCCGATTCTGTAATGTATGTGGTTTTCCTAAATCTGGGATTATTTCTTTAGAATGTCCAGGTTCTAATATTAGCTTTTTTCAGGAATCTGGCCTCAGGGGATAAGTCCAAGCTATGCAAGGGAACTTGATGCATAGATTCTTGTGTTACTGGTGACCCATTTAGCCCCATAAGTTGGATTCATGTAGACATGACAAAGGTCATGTTAGATCCCGTTACTTTCTCTTCTCTCAATGTGGAAAGCAGATTGCTGCTCTTTTTTTTAATGCAGCTAACTTATATATACTTAAAAGTTATAATCCTGTTTTCCCTTCATCTGGTTACCTAAGCAAGTCCATTTTTAAGTCTTCCCCAATTTCCTGTCTTCTGGACTTACATACCTCCTTCCCTCAAGAATTTCTCCAGCTATTCTGTGCCCAAAATTTGATGTACCAGTTGAAGTCTTCTAAATATATTTCCCAATAGGTGAGGAAACTGTAAGAGTATGTTATTTCCATTACAAGGCATAGTCCATTTTATGTGGTCCACATCTATTATTGCTTTTTTCATGATATCAAACCATTTTTAGTTGCTATTACATTTGTGATGCGGGATTACTTTTAAATTCTTTCCTGTGAACTTGTTATCTAGAGGTTTATTCTCCCATCTCTGTGTAGCAGGTTATTCTTGTTTAAGTGTGGAAACCTGTGCTTATCCTATTTTAAAATGCATCCTGTGTTGGGTTGTTTTTTTTTTTTTTGGTTAGTATTTTAAAGGTTATTCTGTTGAATGTGCTTAAGAAAAATCTTCAGAAATTTTAGAGAGGAACATTTGCATTTAAGCACAAAATCAAAAGGTATGCAGCTGATCCACAAGGTCCATATCAAATCTTTGTCCTCTACACATGGTGCCAATGACTTCCATGTCTCCCTCTGCATGAGCTGAAATTCTTTCTTCCTGAATTTTCTTCAAGGTCTGATTATGTCAAGCAGTAGACTTGTACAGCTGAGAGTAGGACATTGTAGAAGACTTGTGGGAAATGAAAACAATCTGGTTGGGCTAAAAGCATAAACCTGGAGAATGTGCACCATAATGAAAACGAGAAATGTGTATGCTAATCCTTATTCTGATAGATAAGCACGAAACATTTTGGTAGAATACAAAATTCAGCACTGGTGAGGTAGGGAAATAGCCCCACACATTTGCCACAAGTAATTCTCAAGGGCATTATAAAACTTTGTATGACTAACTAGTTTCTACAGTAAGCTTGACTTTTGAATGTATGGCTTAACATTTAGAGTGTACTTTTTTAATTATGGAGAAATATTTTTTTTCTACTACTGGAAATAATTGAAAAGATCAGTGGGATGTATTTTAGTAATTGGTCTACTGCGGCAACCAGCATCATTGTACACTCTGTTCAGATCCATGTCAAATGCTGACCTGGAAAAAAAGTCTGCTGGGACATTTAACTGTGTTTGACTTCAAACCATTTACTCATTGCTCTGAAGCTTTAGTATATCTTGGGGAATCCTAAGAAAAAAGTATCTTATCCTTGGTAACATACACCTCTACTAACAGCAAATGTGTGTTAGTAGAGACTGCAATTTTCAGTGTTAAAAAAAACATTGACTAGGAATTTAAGAATGAGTCTTTTCGGTCTAAATTATGAATAATTAGTTTCAGGTTACCCAATTCTGTTAGACTCTTGCAAATCAGAATAGCACTGTCTGCTCCAAATAAGCTGGGAAACTAGTGTATTTGGTGTAAAGCACACCGAAAAGGGCTTATCTTGCCCTGAATCTGTCAGCACAACTTTCTGTTAGTAATGGAAATGGTATGAATGGGTCAAGGTACAATACGGTATATGTGCATGCAAAATATCTGTGCAGCTGAGCATAGAAGTTAATATCATTGAGTTATTCCTTCTCCTGTGTATATGAGTATGTATGAATCTATTTCGAACCACATCTTTTTGCAACAAATCTTCCAAACTAGTCAGGAATGTAGTTGTCTGATGTCAAAAACTCTGCTAGATTCCTCTTCAGGCTAATGATGTTCAATAATAGTAAAAAGCAATGATTTCTGGATCTTCCAAAAACATTATAAATAAATGAGACTAGGAGGAGTTTTCAAATATGGCCACTAAAGGTAATTCCCATATAAGGAATTCTTCCTTTCCTGGCTAGGAAATAGCAAGATATTGAAAATTGGGCAGAGTGAGCAGAGGACAAGGCCAAAATGTCAGAGGAAAAGCCACAGAAGATTTTATTATTAGATCAAGGAGCTGTTAACAAGGATGAAGGATGGTCTTAACCCCGTCTTTTTTCTGTTTCAGTTTGAATGATGATCTATCTGGTTTCAGTTCTCCAATGCAAACCTGTCAGCAGAGGCAGGGGAACTGTAAGATGAGAAGTGTTCACACAATTACAATATGTTAATACTGCTCACCTGCATAACATGGCCTGTGACTGCAGATGAAAAGCAAATGAGTAAAGACCAGCTATGTTAAATGTAAAGAACATTTTTTTTTCTTTTTGTTTTCTTTTCCTTCTTGTGAGAAGGTGATCTGAGTATTTTATTCTAACACCGTAATACAGAGACTTACTTCCAGGATTATTCATCATCTTAATATATGCACTAGAGTGCGGAAATTAATAGCAAGACAACACTATGACTGAATTAAAAAAAAACAGACTAATCCAGTATTCTCTGCCAACACATCAGTGATCTATTCATGGAACAGCTAGTACAACAGTTTGTCTTCTGTAATTGTTTTCAGAGTGACTTGGTACACCTCTTACAAAAAAAGACTGGGGAATCATCTTTTACAAAATGCCATGCACATGTTGTTTAGCAGTCTAGTGTGGACTGATTAAGCCATCAGAAGCTGCAATGAGACCACATGGACTCATTTCTCTGTGGTTTTGTGCTGCTGGTTCATGAAATTTATGACTCCTACATGAGCTTAATTCTGTTCATGGTGAGAAATTGTTATCCGGCAACCAAGGAACACATCCATTATACCATACAGTCCATTACACAGTTTAATCCCCTCAGCTCATTACTATGTTAAGCAATCATACAAATCACGTGTTTTATTCAAATGTTTTTCCTGTAGAAGCAAGTAGCACAGTAAAGGTCACAGTTAGAGGAAATTTAATGTGTGCGTGGGTGTTCCATAGGTTATATAATACAGTGGTTGCTGTTGTAGCACTTTGATGATTCTTTCTTTTGTCAGGTGATTTCCAATCAATACTAAATTGCGTGTGCTTAAGCAAAAGAATTCTGTAAATAAAATTATTGTTGAACTCTTTGGTAAAAAAACTTTGTAATAATGATAACAAGAATAAAAATTAAATAATAATAATAATAATTTAAAAAATTTTCATTTTTTTGTCTTCATGAATTAAAAGGAATATTAGCATAAACCAGAAAAATCATATAGTCATAAGAAAAATGTTCTCTTCTAAAGAAGGCCACAGGCTGCAAAGGGAATAACAGACAATTGGGTCAAATTTCCTCACTTCTTCTGCTGTGCTGTTTTTGAAGATATTATTTGTCATTTGCTCAAAGATATTTTTTTTTTTAACTTGTATCTAGAACAGATATGGAGATATGTGTTCTTTCTCCTTCAGCCTCTCCCTCTCTCTCATACACACAGATGCGTACATATGAGGAGAGCAAATCTCCTTCCTATTTCTCCACTTTATTTAAAAATACTATCAGTGGTTTAAAACATAGTTTTATGAACTTGGTGTCATTCAAGCTCTGGCACTTGGACTACTTTTGGAAGTTCCTTTAAAAATGACAGAGAGCAGCTTGCTCCTTGGGAGCAGTTTGGCAAATAAAAAGGGTAGTTATTATTACAAAGCTGTTCCCAGAATTACGTAGAGAAGGTGTGCATGCATGCGCACACACAAACATCTATTTCTATATTCCTCATTGCCACAGTATCCACCAGCCTTACAGCATTCAACAGGCTTGTCTTCACAAAAACTTGTCAAAGCAAGAGACTGCTTTTATTTCCATTTCACAGGTAGAGGCTAGAGTGAGGCTTTGTATCTTGCCCAATCTGTCAAAGTGGGGTGGGGCAAAGCAGGGAACTGGATCTGACCTCCCAAGGGCTAAGCCAGTTGCTTTAACCTACAGGGTCATGTTGCTGCTTTAGCACTGTTGGACTCTTGCCTGATTAATTTGTCAGCTGAGCAAGTTTTTGGAGCAGGATTCATCTTGTTGTTGTAAGAGAAAAGACATTTTGAATCTGGGGTCCTAATTTTAATTTGTGAAACGATGTTTGACTGAGATGATTAACAGCTGGTCAGGAAATTCTGCCATATTGAAAAAAAGTAGCAGAGGGACTAGTTCTTGTTCTTTAACACAGCAGCAGTCTGAAACTCAAAAATGTTTTACTTCTGCCACTGCCTAACTAGGTGGTGCTGAGCAAGTCTTTTCACTTTCCACTGCATCAGTTTCAATATCTATCACTTGTCATGCATTTTCACCTCCTTTGTGAAGCTGATTGTGACCTACCTGTGGAAGAGCTAGGCCCTACTGTCCAGACCAGAGGTATATTTATATAAATGTGAACTGTATGCAAAGTATTTGGATTCCTTCATTGTCATTTTTACAGTCATTTTCATTAGTGTTTAAATTCAATTCAGTGTCTGTTTCCTCATGTCACAACCTTGGCCCTTGTGTCAACTGACAAGTACATAGCAAGTGATGCCTTTTAACTTACCTTCTTAGGACGGGATCGATCTAACCTTCTGTTTTGCAAAAGTAAGTCATCATCACCACCATTCTTGGTTAAACAACAGCAGTTTGCAGGGCAGGAAGGAGTATGCAAAGAAATTTCATTCTGCAGAATAGAAACTGAAGTGCATGACTGTACTCTGTGATAATCACAATTGTCATTTATATGCTGCCAATTTGTGAAGGCCATCTTGCCGAGATGATACCACTAGTAGGGTCCATCACAGACTGTAAACCAGTTTCAACATTCTGTAACAGTGTTTCAACATTAAAAACAAAAATGTCATCTTTAAAATTTAAACAATTGTTTAATGTTTAAACATTGCTCTTCTTTATAGTTGTCCAACCTGGATAAAAAATAGAGGGGGACTTTTTTTTTGCTTCTTCAGACCTCTGACATGGAGTGTTAAACTGCTTAGATCATCTGTATGATGACTAATCAGAAATGAAGTGCATCTCTCAGCAAGATGTTGTAAGGGGCAGAATGTTGGAAAAAATAATTTTTATTAAAATAAGTGACACTTGCTTTGTTTTGCAGTGGAAGGGAAAAATTAAAGAGTAAAACCATACCTTTTATGGACCCTTTTTTAAAGTGACAAATGCCTTACCTCCAAAAGTACCTACATGCAATTTCATTGTGTCTGGGAGAAATACTGAGCTCTACTCAATGTCCCTTTTTTTGAAGGTCTCCTTAAGGCCTTTTGCATAGCTTAAGGGCTTAAATATAGCCTTTATACCCACTGAAGTAAATAAAAGGAATCCCATTGGCTTTTCACATGTTGGAACAGGCCCTAAAGCACTGTTGAGAGAAAACGATGAACCCCAAAGTCCTTTATCCAAAACTGACTTCTAAAGCATTCCTCCAGAACATACCCTTTAGCCATCTTCTGATTGCACAGAGGTAGTCAGCTTTGTTTTTCTTTCCTTCCCCTTGAACTCAGGGAACCGTCTTGCCTTCTAGCATGTAAGCAGATAGCTTGTCCCAGATGGTAGGGTTATGTCTGAGCTCACCACAGGTTTTATTTTCACAGAGCCGGATTTTATTTTGTGCATTGCAGTGTTTAGAGATAGAGAGAGTGGAGGCTATAGCAGAAGAGCCACCATGCAGCACAGGGACCTGAGCATTGCTCCAGGAAACCTGCAGTACACAAAACAGACCATATGAAGCTCAGAGAGAAAGCTTGAATGAAGAAGAAAGGGAAACCAAAAGCTGGAACAAAGCACAGAAGAAAATATGTAAATTAAAGCTGCCAAAAGTCCTTTAAAGTACATATGTAGCAATTTACATTAGCCAAGTAAAATCTGAATCTGGAAACAAAGAGAATGGGCAAAAAAGCAAAATATCAGAAGTATGTGATTAGACATAGCAGATTAAAACAACTGGTACCTATTGGATCCCAGCCTAAGTCCCAGGAATATACTCAAAAGATCTTCAGTAACCCACAAGTTTTACTTTTTTTTTCCCCAATTCTCTTCCCCATCCCACTGGAGAGGGGGGAGGAAGTAAGCGAGCAGCTGCATGGTGCTTAACTGCTGTCTGGGTTTAAAACACTACACTGATATATAGAAAAACTAAATAAATCCAGGAACACTTTTATTCAAACTTTTTAAACTGCTATGTTCAGAATAGCACAGCTTAGCTGGTATCCCGAGTAATGTGCAAAAAAAGGGTGTACTTCTTGATAATGAAGTAAAACTGGGCACCAAATACTATGTTCACCTTTTTCTAGAGCAGTATTTGAAAGGGTTACCCCACAGTTCCTCTTCTCCTCTGCTCTGCCCTTCCTAGTATTTCAGCTTTCAGAAGGAATCTTAGTAATTTTTGCTGCTATTTTATCTTATTCTTTAGCTAGAACTAGGAGCGTACTTATTTTGAACAATATTTTTCTGCACCCCTGCATTCCCTGTGTACCCAGTGTAACATGTAATACTTGGTTCTCGTTTAAATCTTCTCTGCTTGGTGCTGTTTGTGTGCTCTTTTTTCCTGCACATGATCTAAATGACTGGAAATACAAGCTTGTGTGGCTATGTAGTTTCTGCCCCCAAAATGTATTTGCAGAAGCTTTTCTGGTGGTCATGAAAGTGTGTCGGCACTGATCTTTGCAGAGGTTGCATTTTGCTATAGGAAATTACAGTGATGCAAAAAGCAACTTATATCCGTTTTACATACGCATGTAGAAATGGCTGCATACTGCATTCTGCCATAATGGTGCATTTTCACTCAGGCTTGTGATATATTTATGTTTTAAAACATCTTAGAGCAGGGGCTAAAATTGCTTTACAGAATCTTTGGTTTTAAAATTTGACTTCCCCTCCCCCCCATTCTCAACTATGCAAAAAATTGCTGTTTTCGATGTAATGCTCCCATAAACTATTTTTCCCTCAAAGAACTCTCAACTTATTGAAGTTAAAGATATTGCTCCTTCTCACATTAAAATCAGTGCTAAAGTTCTTCTGGCTTTGGTGAAAACCCATACTTTGCTTTCTTTTAAATGGATGCTTTACCAGTTCTTTAGAACACCTACTTTTCTCAGGTGTCACTTCGAAATACACGAATCTCACCTGTACAAATGATTGACCATTAGCTCAATTGCAAAAGAAAAAAACTTCTTACCTTAGCATTTAATTAACATTCCTTTTAAGATTTTTAATTGGAAAGGTTACATCTTTGCTGAAGTTAACTTCTTTCACATGGTAACTTGAAAAGGTCACCCAAACTAGTGCTAAAACAAGTGTAAATTGTATGGCTCAGTGAAAGCAGAACACAAAACTGAGAGGTTGTGAAATACGTTAAAAAAATGCCCAGTAACACGAACAGAGGGAAAGTCAGCAAAGGAATAAACAGGTAGACAGGAACTTTGTTTTCACCTGTCCACACACTAAATTTCACTATGTTCTTCCTGGTGACCTTGGTAGAGTCCAGTTTTCACTGTAGTGAGTGAGGAGACTCTCAGAATAATTAGAGTTGGGATGGGTGAGGCTTTGTTCCTTGTTCTCTGATAAGTAGCTGAAAACAGGGATTATAGCTGTTTTGTGGAAGCTATTTGCAGGAGGTGGCTTGAAACAGCCCAGGGGAGTACATCAAACACGTCTCATTTGCATTTTAGTCTCTTGGCTCCTAGCATGAAAGAAAGGGTGAAGACTACATGAAAAGAGGTTGTTTGTCACATTTCTTCCATACTGAAAGAATGGCAGAAATGAGTCTCTGGAGAGCTAGGGCCCCTTTCTAGACACAGACTTCCAAACTAAGTTTAAGTGCTTGATCTGCACTGAAAAATACTAAACTTTTCTAAAGTCTTCCTACTTGTGTCCTAGAACAAGCACCTGTAGTCTAGTCTCACTGACACTATTAGCTGGGTTGCAGTGATAATATTTCTTCCACGCATTTATGATTCTCAGTTGCTCACTCCCCACACTTTTCTGTTACTTCTGTGCATGCTTGTAATTCTTTTGCTCCCCAGTGACATTGGTAGCACCCACACAGCTTTTCCTACAGAAGGCACTCTCCTGCACCGTGCCCATACAGCTTCTGAACCTTTCAGACAACATCCCAGCAACTCACCCTAATTCTTACTGGAGATCTTGCAAAAGATTAACCACCGCCCCCTGCCCCTGCGCAATAATGCCCAACAGTTCACATTCCAAAGCTGTTTATTTCCAAAATTATCTGTTTGAAAAGATGATTAGAATCTTGAGAAGAACAAAAAGATAAGCAGGATGAAAATCCTGTGGAGATCATTTTGTGAAATGTATTAGCTGATACGGGCACTTGTAAAAGTTGGCAGTTGTGTGTATTGACTCTGGATGTTCCTTGTAGTTGTACATCTCCCCAGAAGTGTCACCACAGAGACTAAATCTTGTCTTAAGCCTGAATCCATGTGAGAGTATGATGTAACAGTCTTAGTGTGGTGTTGTGCTGTTTTTACCCAGAGGTTGCCAGCCTCCCTCTGCTAGTATTTGAAATGAATTTTCCCCTGCTGTTCTGAGAGTCCTGAGAGTAATAGCTCTCTGTGGCATATGCCTCTGTTGCTAAGACTATATTCTGCCAGCCTTTTCATTTTATAGTGCCCTTTTCTTTATGCACTTCTGGTCACTTCAGTGATAACCTTTCCTCTTATGATTTCAAACATGAAATTATCTGTTAAAACAGTGTTTGGGAAAGTATATTTCCTCAGTTATACATGCTGATTTAAGTTTCCTGCTGTCTCTTTTCTGACACTAGGCTGGGTGTAACCAGCATTTAAACAAACCACAGACTTCTCCTTAGTCCTCTTTTTCTTCCCATGGTTTATACATAGCACTTCAAGGGAATCCTTTGAGTGAGGTTAGATACTGCTGTAAAGACCGTTCTACATACACTGAAATCCTTATCTCCTAGAACTTGCTTAGGTTACTGTCTACTAGCATGTTCACAGTTTTTTCACCCCAGAAGGTATTTTGCTGTCTTATTCCAAAAGATCAAGCACTGTGCAAAAATAAGAACCACGTTTCTTAGTAATAGCTATTATACAACCCTAATTATTCCAATTTTTATCTTAGAGAGGTTGTTTCTGACAATCTTGGTGACAACCATGTATCTACTCCTTTGCAAACTTAATCTTTATTCATGCTTTTGCAAATTCCATGTAGGCAGAATTTTGGCTTCAGAAGAGATTGCTAGTGTAAAGATTTAAAATTTGAGTAATGTTCTTAGGATCTAGACTTCAATAAATGCATCAGAGACATTATCAATCTGTTTAGAAGTGCCATTAACATGAATCATAAATGTGTCATTTACTAGTTGATTCTGTTCTGGTTAATTGCATCAGTGAATGAAATGGCATGAGCAGGGAGTGAGATATGGTCCCAATTCAGTAACAAAGTTTTCTTCCTTGTTTTTTGTTTAAGTTACTAGCTTACATAAAAAATGTGAAAACTGATAGTGTTTGTCTGTCTCTCACAACCCAAAGATATTGCCTGAAGAGGTTTATATTGAACATTTTTGGTGTGCAGGTGCCAGAAGAATGCCCTTCTCAATGCAAAAGAATTGTTATATTCCATAAAATCTCAATGCTTGAAAGTATAACAAAATAATTTTCATTTATGAAACAACATCAGAGAGGAGAAATTTCATCAGCTTTAGTGCATAGGTAAGGCTCAACAGTGTTTGACTCCTGAAATTGATAACTTGCCTATTAAATGATTTCAAGACCTTGAACAAATTCCATAAAACAAGGTGTTAGTAGCTATTACCAACTATATATGGTGTTTTGTAATTGTGTTTTAATAATGCTATTAATATTCAGCAAGGTAAGACGCATTGAGTGTGCTTGATAATATATGTATTAGGTATTAGAATACCCAGCATGAACAAACTGAAATAAAGTAATTATCACAAACCTTGCTAATTTAGCACCTGTACTCAAGCCTTCATTTGCATTGCCTTTGAGTTATAACATTGAAGACAGATTTCTTCTTAACAAATTTGGAGGGCTGTGATACTATCTAAAAAGATGTCAGTGAGAGAGTAAGCAGCAGGCAGGGATTGATTCACAGACTTCATAGCTGGTTCTGGCTCTGTATTTTTTGATGCATATGAGTATTTATGGGAAATTTCAGTATCTTCTGTTTCAGTAATTTATTTGCTATTGTAGAGAAATCGGTCCTCTGGTATGAAGATGCAGCTAGCACTTTAGTACTAAAGTTTCTTGATATTCCCATTCTAAGTCTGTCTATTTCACTGGCTAAGTGCTCAGACTGAAATTATATTTATTGACTTTTTTTTTTCTTTCCCCTTGAAAGTCCACACAAGTGTCAGTTTTAAAATGAGACATTTTCATTGTATCCAGGATTCCCACCAGAGACCTGCAAGTGGAGGCATTGCTGCTGGCTCTCTGGAGTCATCATCTCTGGAAAGAGTAAAATCTCTACCCTTAGGTCAAGTTAAGATCTGCCTGGTGAATACGCATCACAAATACACACTTTCAGGTTTCCTATGTCCACATCTCGACTCTGCAATAGTGAAGGAGACTTCTTCAGTTATACAGAGATGGAAGCTGAATGAGGAAAGAGGCAGTAGGGAGATAAGCAATAGTCGAAGTAACTGAAACCTGCACTGAGAAATTGGAATCTATCACAAAATTAAACCAAACTGATTTGGTGTGCCTCATTTTTTTGAATGCCTCACTGGAGTCCTGAAATCTGATTTGTAGAAGTCCTGAGTGCTTGCAGCTAAAATGGAAACCAAGACAAGCTATCTTTTAAATAAGGTAAGTGGTATATGCTATTGAATTCTCAAAAAAAAAAAATAATTATAGATGCTTTGACTTGGGCAGTCAGAGTTTATGGGTACCTTTGACTCTTATCTGGCTAGACTTCAACAATAAATTTTAGAGATTCTTCTTCTCTCAAAAGAATGAAACATAAATATGGGGTTCTTACATGCAGTAATGGAAATCTCATTATTGTATGTATGCAATATTAGGTGATAAGATAGTATTTTAGCACTGGGCCCTAAGTAAAGCATGAAAAAAAACATCAAGGAGAAAATAAATAGTGAACTGATGTTTACATAAATGAGCACCAGCTTCTCAGTGAAGTAAAAGGGTCTTTGAAAAAGAAAAAAAGCTTATCCAATCTTCAAACTGGAAACTGTGTATGTTCAGTTGAAATTGAAAGGTGTAAGTCCACTGGTGTGAATCAAGGTTGTACCATCAATTTTAGTTCTAGAATTTTAATATTCCGGGGTGTTTGCCGTTATAAACTTACTATTATTCCATTTATGTTGAACATAGGGTTTGCTACGTTATGCTGTAGGATGATTGGCTTGGAAATAGAACAGTTCTCTCTGCAAAGGTAATAAAGGATCCTGCTAAAGGGTTGTCCATTACAACGCTTGCTATTTGTTCACTTTTCTTCCATTAAATGTCTTCATGGGAAGTAATGGAGACTTGCTTATATATTGACAGTGTTGTTAATAAGAAGCTGTTTGACTCGAGTTGGTTAAATTAATCTTATATCAAAAGAGTTTTTACCCCACATAAATCAGAACAGTCATGTTCAGAGAAGTATTCAGCCCTTGACTGAGAGCGCTTTTCTTTCTCTTTGTCTTCTTTTGTCTCCCAGGGGAGGGCAACCGATGTTTCCATTAAGTTTCTGTAGGAGCTCCACAGCAGTTTGCATGAGCGTGTGCTGAAGAAGACCATGCCACACAGTAGCTTTCTCTGGCAGCAAAGGAACAGGAAGGGATTGTAGGACTGAACCCAAGGCTGATACGACACATATTATTTCCTAAGGTTTATAATTTGCAAGCAGTGTTCAAAGTACGTAAATTCTGAATTCTTTTTGATATTGTTAATGTCTGTCTTCATGTTTAGCATAATTTGATTTACTTCAATAATAATAAAGCTATACTTGGGCAACCCTAATCCTAGCTCTGTGTGTTTGCATTGGATATAGTTTATACTTGCAGAATTATTTATTAAACTTTTCCTTATATGTGTTGTAGAATGAAGAATGCATAGCTGCATGAATTACATAAGATAGTGTTGGTGATTTTTTTTTTATTTTTGACTTGTAATCATTTTTTTTAACCACAATACAGATTAGAGAAAAAAATGCTGTAAAAACTGCTGTAAAATAAAATTAAAGATTATATTTAACTTGTCATGTAAGAGCCTTCAGAGGAGATGCTCTTCTTTAATTTAGTCCTTAGCTCACCCAGTTGTACATGAATATTCTAAGACTTTATACATTAGTAATATGTGAGATAACAATATCATCTAAAAGCTTTGCAGTACCATGGGCATAGCAGCACGAGATGAGCTATTCTTATCCTTACCTTTGTCTTTCAGGTAGCCAGCTGAACAGTTCAACACAGATTTTCTTTTCTTCTGTTGTTGAGAAACAGTTGGCAATAGCAGCATACGTTCAATGAACTAAGTTGTTCTCATTCCTTTCACATCCATGGAGCTGCATGAAATGTGATCTTTGCCTCATTGTATTGAAGGACATCATGTTGTGTATGTGTAGGTAAACAGAGGCAAATATGTATAACATGCCTTTGCAGAATAGAACATCAGAGGCTTTGTTTGTTTTAGACACACATATACATCATAAGACATTAAAGGAAATCCTACTGAGTGTTATCACTGCACATGCAGTTGATGGGGTGGGAAAGATGATTATGGCAGATAATTTGCAAATCAAAGGCAAACAGAGTTTCATTTCCAAACCAACTGTTAGCAGTTGCAACTGGAAATCCTGAACTTACTGTTATTACTCTAATTATTGTACTTTTTTATTGTGATAGTGCCGAGAGAACCTGATCATGGTTCCTCTTGTTCTTGACATGTGCACATCAGACGTATAGTTAGTGTCTGCCCCAGAGACCCTATAATCAGAGCAGCAACAAAAGGAGGCAAGAAATGGACAGCTTGGAAACTCACAGTATTAACAAATCCACTAAGATTAGGGTAATAAGCAGCTCCCATGCTACAACTGTGGAAAGGAATCTATTACCTTTCTTTCAAAGCCCCTTACTGATTATATGGATATATTCTTAATGATAATCGTATTTTTATGCAGTTATAAATTAAAAATAATAAGCTCTGGAGTGTCTGGAAATATGCTTGCATGGCATAAAGGGAGCAAGAGGTAGCAAGGCAAGAAAATAGTTTGCTCTGGGAAAAGTTTCATGTTTGCATCCTTTTCCCTCATTAGGAATAAGCCTTTGTCCTGGTGGCTGGTTGTGCTGATTTTGGCTGGGGTAGAGTTAATTTTCTTCATAGTAGCTAGTATGGGGTTATGTTCTGGATTCGTTCTGGAAACAGTGTTGATAATGCAGGAATGTTTTCATTATTGCTGAACAGTGTTAACACAGAGTCGAGGCCTTTTCTGCTTCTCACCCCACCCCACCAGCGAGTAGGCTGGAGGTGCACAAGGAGTTGGGAGGGGACACAGCTGGGACAGCTGATCCCAGCTGACCAAATGGATATTCCACACCATACTCAGCAATTAAACTAAGGGGAAAGTTGGCTGGGGGCCACTGCTTGCGTACTGGCTGGGCATTGGTCATTTAGTGGTAAGCAATTATTTTCATTTGCATCACTTTTATTTCTTGGGGTTTATTTCTCTCTTTCTCTTTTTTAAAAAAAAATTTCTTTTTCATTACAATTTGTTATTATTACTATTGTATTATTATAATAATATTTTATTTCAATTATCAAACTGTTCTTATCTCAACCCACATGTTTTCTCACTTTTACCCTCTCAATTCTCTTCCCCCCATCCTGCTGGGGTGGCAGAGAGAGCAGCTGTGGGGTCCTTAGTTGCCAGCTGGGGTTAAACCATGACACTGGTAAGAGACTAAGTGAGAGACGACACATGTAGACTACATGGTTAGCACATATTTCAGTGTTTCCATTAGATCCTTTTTAAAAAACTTTTTTACAGGCAATACAACTAAACTGAGTGTTTCTTGTATGGAAGATCCCCCTGTGGTCAGTGGCTTTTACTATTACAATGCATAAACAGTCTGGTGAAAGGTTTGGGGACTAGAAGATGTGGGTGTTGGGAGTGACCCAGGAACAGCAGCAGCATGGACAAACACAGAGCAGACAGTCCTTTTGTGTTAGGGTGTTTATTTCACTGTTGCTCCTGCTGTTTAAGTCTTATTTCTAATTCCATTGAAATGCAAATTTTTACCTCTCAGCTGGTGCTTATGGGATGTTGTATCTGTATGAAAAGTGTCACGTATTTAGTACAATTTTGCTGATGCCAGCAAAAGAAAAAATCCTATGGGAAGCCTCAGACTTCTTTCCCTAAATTATCCGGCAGCAACTGTTTTAGAGAACACAGTTGGTGTGTCCAAAGTTGAACATTTCTCTCTAGGAAAAGAGTATACAAAATAGCATGTTGAGCTTTTGTCTGCTGTGACTTAAGGAATTTCTGGGAAAATGGCTGGAAACAGCTGGGTTTCAGGAAGTAGGGATGAGGTATGTCACTGTCCTGAGAAGGTGCATCTCTGTTAGCTTGCTTTGAAGATCTTGAGTAAACATGAAGGGACAACTCAATATAATACTTATCCCAACATTTATTTAAGGCTTGTTCTGTCCAGGTGAGGAAGTCTCCTTTGCACAGGCTTACCAACCATAGTGGATGTAAGTGACATTCTGTTTTCAGTGCAGTTTTTGGGCATCTGACAGTCTTAAAGCTTCAGTGTATCCCTATGAGGCAGGAAACTGACTGCAAATGGGGAAACAAGTGGACAGAGAAAGTAATGAAGGTCCCAGAACTCTTTGGCTTGTACTTGGGTTATTTCTCCTTTTTTTTCCCGTGTCTAAGAGGCATAGTGCTCAGGACAAAAAGAGGTTAAGAGAAATGTCACAGAAGATCACTTCTGCTTGGAATAAGAGCAAGGATGTCTCTGAATTTGGAGACGAAGAAAAACCCTGGTGTTAGTGCTGGAATGAAGAATGGTTTGAGGGCAGAATCCTGTTTGCATGCTCTGCAGAATTTCTGTGTGGAAAAATTTGCTAGATTAAATTTTTGTCTTCTGAAGTGGGGTCACAGTGAGGTGGACATATGGCAGATTGTATAATCCTGAGAACAAAACACATGCATCCTGGATGAATAGTATTGGTTTCAGGAGGGAAGCAACAAATTTACAACCAGCATATACCAGCTTTGTGAGCTGGTCCTATTTGCCCCTTGAAAAACTAAAGTTTTAAAGAATATGTGAACTCTCACGTATTGGAAAAATGCTTGGTACAAATATCTGTGACTTGTAATGAATATAAAATACATTAGTACTTTTTTGGTGACAAAAGTACATTGATTGCATTGCTAATGAAAGGATCTGAGTCCTCAGCCAAAGAGTTTACTATATACTAGGAACCAAGACCTAAGTGGAAGAATATTCATACATCTGGATAAAGAAGGTAGCAGTTCCTTTATTGTATCACACTAGTTGTACATCTGGTGCTGGATCTTTTCTCTGGCTAGGCAAGTTATACACACTTCAAAGAAAAGAGGGAGTGAAAGGGATATAAGGTAAAAAGTATAAAGGGACTCCTCAGGTATCAATGGTGAGAATTAAGCATTCATGTAGTGCTCTTAGTTTATTTGTTGGTTTGGTGTGGTTTTTTTTTTTTTATTCTCAGGAAAGACAGAATATGAAGCATTCTAGAATGATTATAGTAAAATTCATATAATAACTCATTATTCATTGGTCTTATAGAAGTTTGAAAGCATTGGTTGTAGCCCCAAGGTGAAGGGATGTAAAAGGCTGGTGTGTAGGCAGAAGGCTGGAATCAGTATTTGTTTTTTTTTTTTTTAAATGATATTTTGACCAGATAAATACAACGACTAAATTTGTGAGGCTGATGTTATTTCATAAAGGGCAGAGGTAATACTGAAGAAAAGTTTTAAAAAGTTATGCAGCTCAACTATAGTTTATGTCTTTGAGTGCAATGAAGCCATACACCCCAGCTTTTTATGTAATTATTTGTTTTATGTTATTCTCAACTCTTTGCCATAGCCTCCTTTTCCATCCCAGTGAAGCTACTCCTTCTTGAGTGGGAAACCATAATGGATCTCTATATCATACAGAGTTTGGAGGACTTACTCATTTTTCCTGCAAAAGTTAAATAAAGTGCAAAACTTTCAGTCCATCAATCCTTTAGCAAGCTGTCCAAGGTGACATTTCATTAGCACATTTTGTCAGTGGATAAATCGTACAACATGCTCTGAAGAGAAGGTGGAAAACATCCAGTCCTTTTTCATTAGATCTATCCAAAGCTGAACCACTAGAGATTACATACAAAGAGCACATGAGACAGAGAAACTGCTATTCTGTCTATAAACTGCATTAATCATTCATTCCCTTCTGAGTGCTTTGAGTCACTGCTCCGTCTCTGGTTAGGCCCAAAACTGGCTATTTAATTTTGAGCTGCATGACGGATACATTTCAAGGAAAATCACAGACATAATGACTCCTGCCAGGCTTGATAAAGTCCTCATTCATCAATTAAGGAGCTTCCAATAAGGCAATACGGATAGCACAAAATGAGGCAGATCACATGATAATATGTACAGGGTTGGGGTTGCCAGTTTTTTTCCCCTCTTCCTCACCACACACAAGCACATATTCCCCAAAACACACACATGTGTGCACATGCACATGCACACACCCACCCCCTCACACGTGCTCCTTTTATTGATTCTGGGAATAGAAATAATTAGGGAGCTTTCATTCACTAGTACGAACTAATTACCTAAGGGACTGGGACTGTATTGCTGCTCCACTGACAGTAAGGGTCAAAGGGCTGATCAAAGATAATAAATACCTGAGGAGTCACCCATTTACTGCAGTGTCAAAATGATTTTCTCTTAGTAAAATGTTTCCTGGCTATACAGAAAATGAGTGTTAAAATAAAAATGATTTATGTAAAGAAATAGCAGTGCCACAAAATCAAATTAATTGCTGGAAAATGCGCTACATAAACAAGTGAAGCTCCAAAGATAAAGAAGAGACACAATGAGATAATGACCAATTTAAATTAGTGATAACGGGCACTGCTAGATTAAAATCATGGGTCTGATACAGTGTTAAGTCAGTGGACGATTAGATATTGAAGGATCATTTTGCAGTTCAAGACTTGGCTAAATACAAAGTCATTCCTGCTGAGGGGTTCCTAACCAGACATCTCTGACAAACTTTATTTGTAGATGTTCTAGCCTAGGACAAGAAGGCCATACCCTTCAGCATCTTGGAATAGCTTTTACCCCAAATTCCTCTATTGGGTGGTGAGAGCACAAATATTACTGGAAGCTCTACAACTGTTTTAAAAAAGTCAAATAGTTACCTATCTTACTCAGCTCCTTTGATGATACCAGGAGGAACTGATTCATAAACCTTGTTTTCCGGGTCCTCCCTCTTTTGACTTTGCTCTTTTTTTGCTTTTCTAACAGCTATTATAACCTGTCCATCTCAATCACCACCACTAAGAATGTGGTTTCTTTTATTGCCTAAGAAAGAGGATATATTATTCACAGAAGTCAGACATATTTTGCTTTCCAGTGGGTCATTTCTAGTAAAACATTCTCGTTTAGGCTATTTAAAAGAGAAATGGTTGGATCCCCCCTGGCCCACAATGAAAAATGTGAAATACTGCAATCTGTGCTATATTCAGAACAGATTTCTTCTTGGAAACCTGGTGCCCTGACTTTTTGCTGTACTTCATTCCACCTCAGTGAAGGCTTTTTGTGATGTGTGGAGAAAATGAAACTATAATACCTCATATTCTTGTCTTCTGCCTGTCTTTAGATTGCCACTGGAGGAGACATAAATCATAAACTGGAGTTGTCTTATAACCTGAAGTTCAAATGAAGAGTGGGAGAGCACAGAAATGGTGGAAAGTCATCTTTACCCTCTCTTCTTCCACCTTTTAGCTCAAGAAACACAGTAATAGATAGTTTCCTCATAACCTAAATACATGGTTTGTGCTCTTTAATATTTTACTTTGGTGATGAATATTGCTAAGTAATTTACTTCTCATTTGTAATCAGTTTAACCTTTTCTTCCTGATGTACATATATTACTGTGTTGTTTACAAAATTTGCTGGCTGCAAGGAATTGTTTGAATCTCAAAATGTTATTTTAAATTAAACTTTGAAAGAAGGTTTCCAAATTCCTCCTTCCTTTCCTCCCACCTCTTTCTCAAATGTTTTAAAGCTTCTTCTTACACAATGCAGTGCTTAAAAGCTGTTTTTATAATGGATTTTTCATCTTCTAGATCTTTCTTACCCATGTGATGGAACAAAAGTAAATCTGACAGTTAAAATTTCTTTGTTGAGTTCTCCGAAGTAATAAAATAGGATTGTGAAGTTGTTCAGGTTAGCAGAAGTTAGCAGAATTTGCTCAGCTGCTCAGAAGTAATTGACTGTTCTGCTATTAATGTCTGTACTCTGGATGGCAAGACCTTTTCATTTTCTACAGCTACATTAGGCAACATCCTCCTTCTCATTAAGTTTTGGCAGTTAGAAGCACTCAAGTCTTTCTTTGCAGAGAAATTTTCACTTTGGAGTAAACTTGATCTTTATTTTATGTACTATTTTCCATAATATCTGAAATGCCCAATATTAACAAGTGTTTTCAACTAGCCAGACTTTACTTTGATGATGACACACTCACATTTTTGGCATCACATCCAGTTGCTTTATAATTTGTGCTTACAAAAATATGCAAGAAAACCAATTTCACAAAATTATCTGTGAAGACATGAATGCATCTTTTATGTACTCATTAATTAACCAACTCATTTTGAAACTTTCACCTGAAAGAGAAAATAGTGATCATGCTGCAAAGGACTTCCTTTGACAGATGTATTTTTCCAAAACACTTCGTAGACCTTTTGCAAGTGAAGACAGTAGACACCTGACACTTCTGAGAGCAGACTTAAATGGCTTACTTTGAAAAATTCCAACTTTTCTTGTAATTTTTGCCTTCCTTTATGGTTCTACATGTCCTGAGTTTTTACTAAAAATTGCATGTTGTTGGGTTTTTTGTTGTTTTTGTTTGGTTGGGTGTTTTTTTTTTTTTTTACAAATGATGTTTTAAGCCTCTTGTTGGAACACTAAGGATACCTTGGCTTTCATGCTACAGTCAGTGGGAAGGCTTCTTCCTTTTTTTATAGACATCCATGTGTTCTTATGAAAACCATTATATCTGAAAGACTCTCCCACTGAAGAAAAGAGAAAAAAAAAGGCAGCCAGTGCAAATACATCTTTTGCTGGTATAAGGAAGGCAGGTGATGTTTAAGGAATGAAAGATCACTCTTTAGCAGCAGTCCTGTAGGTGATTCTCAAGATATTAATTTTAGAGGCCTAAGGTGGCATTTTGGATGTCTTTAGAAAGTTGGGCTGAAAAATGTAATGATGTCAAATTCAAATCTTAGCCTGGGGAATCTATTGCCCCAACTGTCTGTTTGGAGTCCCCACTGGGAAATGTGAATGGAGAAAACATTCTATGGGACACTCCCATCTCCCACGGAGCTTGAAGAAATACAAATATTGCCTCCCTTATTTTCGCCATATTTCCTGTGTATTTGCAGGCAAGAAGGCACACAAAGCCTCCCTGCAGTCACAGAACAGTCTCTGGCAGCTTTTCCCCTGCTGTGCTTCCCCACTTTGCCAACGGGGCAGGAGACCAGGCAGGGGTGGGAGTGCAGAGGTCCTGCTGTGCTGCTCAGTGGGCAAAGGTGGTTATGGACCCCACACTCTGGGGAATGAAAAACTTTGGTGTACTTCGCCTCTGTAGGAGAAAAATGTTCTCTGTAGACTTTTTAGAATTTTGAAAGCCTAAATCAGACAAAAGGTGATACTGGGGAAAAAACAAGAGGGTATTGAAAATTCTTGCCCATAGGCCTAATTTAGGGGCATTTACGAGTACAGTGGCACCCACTGAGACAATAAACCTTTTGCCTCCTTAGGAATGTCACTATTGCTCATCCAACAGTAAAACTAATGTTCCTGTTTGCAGGTATTGTTCACAATGCCCTTATTTTTTCCCCTTCATAAAATTATATTTGGATTATGCATATTGCAGTAAAACCGTATTAACTATACAAATGCTAATATAAAACCATGGCCCAAGATGTTTTATTTCAAGATGATCTTTGTTACTGTGGTTATGACAAGTTTATTGTAGTTATAAACTATACTGCAGTTTTATCTCAGTATCTCTATTATAACCCAAATTTGCTTCATGGAACAGTAGCTCTTACAGTTTCTTTGTAATGAATGCTACAGTTTTACTTTCTAACTACTCAGATTTTATTTCATTCATCCTGAGGCCGGAAGCTTTTAAAGGCAGATGAGGAATGGGATGGAAAAACAAGGTAGATTCTACTTCAAAGAAATCTGAGGATTATTCATAGAATCATAGAATCATTTAGGTTGGAAAATACCTTTAAGATCATCAAGTCCAACCATAAACCTAACACTGCCAAGTCCACCACTAAGCCATGTCTCCAAGTGCCACATCTACATGTCTTTTAAATACCTCCAGGGATGGTGACTCAACCACTTCCCTGGGCAGCCTGTTTGACAATCCTTTCAGTGAAGAAATTTTTCCTAATAGCCAATCTAAACTTCCCCTGGCACAACTCGAGGCCATTTCCTCTTGTCCTATCGCTTGTTATTTGGGAAAAGAGACCGACCCCCACCTCGCTACAACTTCCTTTCAGGTAGTTTTAGAGAGCGATAAGGTCTCCCCTGAGCTCATCAACTTGTATCTTGGTTCCCAGTAATTTGGTGAAGTCTATAAGGAGCTTCTGAGATCCTCTGACAGGAAACTTTATGCAAGCACTGTAATACATGCATGCATAAAAGTATTTATATCTTTGGCTACATACACACACAAATTTAGATACTTGCATATTTCTAATTTTTTCTTATACATGTATATACATACATGCATGCAGAAGTATATATGGGACCAACTATATGACATACTTGTGTTGGTATTTTTTTATAACTGGAAATTATCATTGATATCATCAGCCATTTTTTTGTTGTTGTTTTAAAAAATGATACTGTTCCATTAAAAGAAAAAAAAGAAGAAATCTCTTGTGTGGGATCTTCTCATGTTCCTCTGTTTCTACACTGTAGAAAAATATGTAAGTAGGGCAAAAAGGAGCACTTACAAACTAGGAGAGTCTTTTTGTTCTATGTTGTGGTTTAATAAGAAACCAAAACCTAACGAGGTGTCCTAGAGCAATACATTACATGGTGTCTACTCTAGACTGAATATCATCTGAATAGATGGATTTAAGAGTCTAGGAGAAAAAGTATGAACAGCGTGGGACCTACATACAATGACAGTGACACCTCACCATTTACTTTTATTGATGTTTTATAGCATAATGTTGATGTTTTGGTTGCCCATAGACAGTTTTCCTACCAGATTTGAGAAAATATTCAAGCCATATCACTACATTTTGCACTTTGAATTTTTTTCACAAGAAATAAAGCACCTTCACTAGTACTTGACTAAAGACTTTTTTTATTCCCAACAAGTTTTGATGTTTATTGGACCATTTGGACTTCTGAAGATTAATTACTAGGCATGGGAAATCAGAATATGCTCACAGAAGTAAAATAGTAGTTTTAAAATTATGCTTTGACTTTTTAAGCATCTCAGAAGTGTGAATATGGAGTATTCTGTTTTCCTTCTCCTAGTGAGACCGGGGATAACATGGGTGAACTTTTCTTTCAATACTTCTGATTTTGACCATTCCTGAAGCACGCAGCTTCTAAACAGTGAAACAGAATAGAAGAATCAACTCTTGTTGAATTTATTTGGGTCTTAATTGGTTTGGTGACCCATAGTGGATATGTACCAATTAGGTGAGGATGAAATATCATAAAAGCCTAACAGCAGGTCTCAAAGAGCATATAGAAAAGGTTAAACTAATTACTTTCTCAATAATAGCTCTAATAGTCTTCCATGTAAACTATATAAGGTGAAATTTTTTATTTTGAAAAGTTAAATATGGGGCACACCTCAGGTAGCTTCATGGTTGGAAATAAAGCAGATTTCTCACAACTATAAACCTAGCTGTCTTCTCTTTGTCTTGCAACATTTTACAATACAGTCCAATTATCTGTGCTACATGCTACCAGTTGGTAAGTGAAAACTTTGCCTTCATTATGTTTTCATTACATTTCCAATAGCCTGTTATGGAACAGAGATGTGGTTTATAGTATGATCAAAGGCATTAGTGTACCACCTGTTCTGTACCATAATACTTACTCTGTTTAATGGAATAAAGGTCATAGTGGGAAGTCCTTTAAACATCCAAAGGAAAGAATTCAAAAAGATCATATTGCATACTACAGATTATATAGGACACCTACACCATATACTCTGTTTTCTCCTTTCTTTTGTGCTTTTAACTTCTATTTAGATGTCTCATCTGTCTATGAGATAATGGCGATGATGTATTTAAACATAGGTTTGGAGCACAAAGCTCTACTATCTCAGTGTTTTTCTTTGCTAAAGGCTATTATACAATACTGCTTAGAAATAGAAAACAACCTTGAAAGGTCTTTATATTCCTATCTGGTTTATAACTTCTCACATATTTCTTCTTTTAGAGCCTAGTAAGCTTAGGACACCTAAGCCAGTGGTCTTGACTGATAATGTGGTGGCTAACATTGGTGCTTAAAGACAGAAGACCAAACCCAAAAAGCGCAGAGTAACTGAGAAAATCTGTCCTACATGAAAAGGAATGGAAGGCCTTTCTTTCCTCTCTAGGACAGTCAGATTTGGCATCTATAATAATGTAAGAGTTACAAACAGACGAGTTATTAAAAATTAATCTCTACTTTAAAATGCCTGTGTGACTAATAGGAAGAAGCCCTTGCAGATAGTGCTATAAATCATACAGCTGGCACTACATCCTTGTAATGATGGGTTAGACTAACAAAATGTGTTAAAATTTATGTGCAACAGAGACTAATGTGATTTTTAAAAATTCCATCTTTAGCATGGAACTAAACAAGGGATCTCTTAGGGAATCCAAATAAACAAGTAGGTGCAAATCATCTACTACTCTCTTTAGTTTCCTGATAGTAAATACTTATAGGTGATCAGCTTCTGCTGATTCAGAAAAGAAAGAAATTAAAATAAAATCTAGCTGTCTACAGCTACTATCAAGATACTTAGAGTGAAGCAGTTGGTTTGCACCTTCATTTGGATTTTCTAAGACATCTTTTTTTCTTCTTCTTTTCTGTTATTACAGCAGGAGCAGATTCAGCCCAGTTGCTTTAAATACACAAGCATATGACTATAATTCAGAAAGCTTTAAGTAAACTTTGAACATGGAGTCTTTATTTTGACCTTGGCTATAATGACTGCAGGCAGAAATGTTTCTACTAGTATTCGAATGATAACAGTATTTTAGTTATTAAAATGTTTATATTTTTAAGGAATTAAGAATTTAGAAAATGCCAACTTTTTGCAGATTTAAGTGAGAGTCAGATGTCTACACACCTTCACAGTGTGGTTCTGTGAGTTAAAGTCTGTTCCTGAGATTCATGAAACAGATTATTAATGATTTCAATTTTTTTAGTCTTCAACTGCCCTTCCGCTTGAAATTCTGTTGTTTAGAGTTCTGTTGTTATAAGTGGCAGGTAATGAAAATTAGGCAGATAACTGCTTCTTAAAATCCTTGAAAACATTTATATCATGCATTTCCCTGGTCTAAAAGTGTTACAAGTATTTGTTAGTGTATTGGTTTTATGTGGCGAGGTTTTGGTAGCGGGGGGGGTTACAGGGGTGGCTCCTGTAAGAAGCTGCTGGAAGCTTCCCCTGTGTTCGAGAGAGAGCAAGCCCATACCAGCCGGTTCTAAGATGGACCCGCCGCTGGCCAAGGCCGAGCCAATCAGTGATAGTGGTAACGCCTCTGTGATAACATTTGTAAGAAGGAAAAAAAAGTTGGGATGCGGAAAAAAAACAGCCACGGGAGAGAGGAGTGAGAACATGTAAGAGAAACAAGCCTGCGGACACCAAGGTCAGTGCAGAAGGAGGGGGAGGAGATGCTCCAGGCGCCGGAGCGAAGATTCCCCTGCAGCCCGTGGTGAAGACCGTGGTGAGGCAGGCTGTCCCCCTGCAGTCCAGGGAGGTCCACGGTGGAGCAGATCTCCACCTGCAGCCCGTGGAGGACCCCACGCCAGAGCAGGTGGGTTCCCGAAGGAGGCTGTGACCCCGTGGGAACCCTGCGCTGGAGCAGGTTCCTGGCAGGACCTGCGGATCTGTGGAGAGAGGAGCCCACGGAGCAGGTTTTCTGGCAGGACTTGTGACCCCGTGGGGGACCCACGCTGGAGCAGTCTGTGCCTGAAGGACTGCACACCGTGGAAAGGACCCATGCTGGAGCAGTTCGTGAAGAACTGCAGCCCGTGGGAATGGCCCACGTTGGAGAAAGTTCGTGGAGGACTGTCTCCCGTGGGTGGGACCCCACGTTGGAGCAGGGGAAGAGTGTGATGAGCCCTCGCCCTGAGGAGGTGAAGCGGCAGAAAATAACATGTGATGACCGTAAACCCCATCCCTGTCCCCCTGTGCCGCTGGGGGGGCTTGGTGGAGAAATCCGGGAGTGAAGTTGTGCCCGGGAAGAAGGGAGGGGTGGAGGGAAGGTGTTCTGAGATTTCGTTTTATTTCTCATTTACCTTACTCTGGCTGATTTGTAATAAAAAGTGAGCTAATTTTCCCTAAGCTGAGTCTGTTTTGCCCGTGATGGTAATTAGTGAATGATCTCTCCTGTCCTTATCTCGACCCGCAAGTTTTTTGTTATATTTTTCTCTCCCCTGTCCAGCTGAGGATGCGGGAGTGATAGAACGGCTTTGGTGGGTTATTTCTGTAACTCACAGGCTCAGGGGAGCACATTTAAGTATTTAGCTCAAAGCTCAGTCATGTATTTTTTGTGGTAAAAAAAAGTTTCTTTGTTACCTGTACTTTTCAAACTAATAATCTATTACAATTCCAAAGAACAAGAATATACTTCTGTATAAACCCACAACCTTTAAGAAAGTTTTCAATGTTTGCAGGACAGTTCAGAAAGGAATAACTACCATATTACTAGCACTGTGTGAAAAGTGGCCTGACGATAATACAAAATACATATGCTTAAAGGAGTTTATGGGAATTAGCTCTCTGTCCCACTGAAAATCAGTGAAATGAGTTGCTAACTATAATAATGCTTTGAAAATGCTAGTATTGGATGCAGAATGCTAAAACTCTGTATTTGTGGGTGTGTCTGTATGTTGTAAAGCAGTACTTTTACAAAATTCTTTTTGTTAAGAAACAGTTTGTGAAATGCTATGGTAATAAATTACTGTTTAGGGTTTTATCCATCTCAAAAGGAAAACTACTATATCCCACTAAATGGTTGGAATATTAGTGATGAGAAAATTATTAAAACATACGCCTTAGAGAGAGGAGAGTTTGTATAAAAAGTCAGTAAAGATACACTGTAATATTACAGGGAAAAGATGTAATATAATTGGGAGCTAAACGAGAAGCTAAGCATCACTGAATCCATCAATGACAGGGCTAGGGTCAATTCACACAAACCCCTAAAGTAATTGGAAATTCACCTTGAAGTAATTGGTTACTGACATGTCTAAAATCAATCAGAAGTCAGTAATGAGCCAGAAATACTAGTCCCTTTTATCTATTTGTGTGAAATAGAGTTGTCAGTTTTAGAGTATGTATGAAATACAGGCTTTAGTATGTGAAGGGGCTCTAAAAGAAGGTGAATGTTCTTTTGTCAGATGGAAATGGACCTTCTGTTTCCTTCTGGATTGCTGATTCAGACAGTAGACACTGGGCTGTTTTCAGTACCCTGTACTGACAGCGAGCACTGGATTATATCCCTTTGAAATTTTTAACATGCTACATAAACCCACTGTCAATCTCTAGGTCCTCTGAGATCCACACAGTTACCTGTCTGCAGCATTCCTGGACCCAGTAGGAGCTGGCGCAAGTGCAAGGACTCAGTGGGAGATTAAGCAATTAGTGATCCAGTGGCACTGGAGCAGTTTCTACCCCTCTACTCATTGTTGGTATGATAATGAGTGAGAGAGCTTGGGGCAAATCTGAGTGGTCAGGGCCCAGAGCATGCATCAACTTACCAGCACTGCCAGGGTTTTTGTTCTGTGTGCTCATGCCAGCTCACAGATAAGGAGGTTCATAGCTGTCCTCCAAGAAAAAGCTGAAAGAAGCCTCAGTGAGGCTCAACGAGGGGATCCCAACCATCTACTGAGTGATGCTGTTGTGCTTGATCCCCTCCTGGGCTGTGCTGCGGCCACGCTGCAGTGAGGCACACCATTGATGCAGATTTGGCCTCCCAGCTTGCCCATAGACCTGCCTCATCTGCAGACTCACCTTAGAGGTCACTGAGCTTGTGGTAGACCATCACCAGGCCTGTGCTACACCCTGCGCTTGGGGATAGTGGGACTTGTCCTTGTTAGTGAGGTCACTGCCTCTTCCTGCTTTGTGTTGTGCTCTTCCTTTTGCAGGGCAGCCTGCCATTGTTGATCCCTTTCAAAACTGTCAGAGAAGAATTTAATAATGCTTCTTGTGTTTGGAAGCTTGGCAGGTTTACAGACCAGTATGCAGAAGAGAGCATGCCTGGAGATGGAAACATTTGGAAAGGCAGGTCTTGGCTGTAAGCTAAATTAATTCCATATTATAAAGCTGATTCCACAAACCAAGGGCAAACCAGTAAAAAGCAGACTGGGAACCCAAAAGCTTTGGGGACAAGTGTGTCCCCAAAAAGCATTTATGACCAGGAAGGTGGTGGAGGCTGAGCCCAAACCCAATATGTGTCAGCGAACACAGAAACAGCATCTTGAGAAGTCTCAGGTCAGTCAGAGGGACAGACAGAAGATGCCAAATAACTAGCAGAATGAAATCAAATACATTATCTTAGTAAAATCAACAGATTTTGTCATGTTGTGCAAAGCAAAACAAAAAAGATGTTTTCCTCAGTTGACTCCTTAAAACCCTCCCCCTTAAAATCAGGAAAACATGTATACTGTGGAGATGGCATTGTGAGTCTGTTTATGCATCCTTCTAAGAGAGGAGGAAAGAGCAAAATTAAGGGAGTTGCTTGTATGACAGTAGGCTACCTGCAAGCAGTTTTTGTACTTATCACAGAAGCTGAAACCCTTTCTCTCTTTTCAGCCAGGTGGGATCCCAAGATATGGACAATACCATGGCTCTGCTATTCAAAGATTTATGAAATGTATGTAGGGTAAAGCATCTAAGTTTTGCCCCATATCACTTAAAAATGCATAGTTCAGTGTAACATGGTTTTCTGGAGTGCATGACTGTGCAGGTACATATAAATAAACAGTCAATAGATAGGGTATAATGTTAGCCTACGTGTCAAGTTTTTTGACGCTGATTTCTATGTTGACTGCTTTACTCAGCCCCTTAAATGAAGAAGAGGCCAGAACTCTGTTAAGGGTATCAAGGATCACCATGGGAAGACAGCATTAAATGTACAATAGGACTTGTCACTGAGCAAGTCCTATGGTTCCCAATTATTTTAAAAGCATCTAGGGAAGAGTGGGTAAGGTAGAGTCTCAGTATTCAGATTTCCTGCTTTGTGTGTGTGTAGAAATGTCATTCTTATTTTCTGTTAAATTTAATAAAAAAACAGGATTCTTGGAGCACTCTTCAAAGTTGTGGAGAGAGTTAATGAGGCCACCTGTAAATAAAGCAGGTTTCTCAGTCAGATGTGCATTGGTCAAGCAAAAATATGTCATTGTTGGAGAATGGTTCCAAACCTCCACAGATCTGTTTATTTAAAAATAGAAAGGAAGATATTTTAGAAGACCATAATCTGCAGGGGGATTTACCCTCAGGAAAACATGCAGACATATGACAACAGAATTGCAGACTCAGGTCAGCAGGGACCTCCGGAGGGTCTTCAGTCTGACCCCTGGTCCAGAACAGGCTCAGCCAAGGAATTAGACCAGGCTTTATCCTGTGGGAGCTGGAAACAGCTGCAGCCTTGTCCTTACAGGCTGCTTGTCCCTGATGTCTGACTCCTCCCCTAAAAGGCTACTGCTCCCTTAGCATCTGACACCATTATGGCAGCTTGAGAAAAGTCAGGAAGGACAACTTGCTCTCAGAGAACCAGACTATCCTCTGAAACAGCAGAAACCCATCTGTTAGATGTACATGAGGTGAAAAGTGGCATTGTTTTCCTCTTGGGTGTCATAATGAGAGATTAACCCATTAAATTCTAATGTATTAGTTTATCTGTTATCTTTAAAGAAGTCAGTGGTGTTGATTAGTTAGGTTAAAGTTTGTTTAACCTTCATGTCTGTCTGTCACACCCTCTCCAAAATTGCACTATCTTTAGCCTATATTGCTCTGTGATTTCTAGAAAAAAACCTGTCATGTGATAGGAAAACCCCCTTTTCTTGGGACAGAGCATCCCTTCCCTTTTGTTTCCAGGGAACATTTGAACTCATCGCATAAGGTTTCTTATGATACCTGTCAACTAAATCTCTCTTGTTACCAAAAGCACTCAGGACCAGCACTCTGTACATTCCTTCTCATGCAGAAAAATGTAGTTTTGTCTGAAATTTGCAAAAAAATGTTATAATCAGAGGGACATTTACATCAATTTTTTTTTTTTTTTTTTTACTTTTACATCCAACAGTGTATGCTAATAAGCCCTGAACTGACTCCATAATTACAAGGATCCTTTATCTGGACCATGCAAAACCCCAATATTTTAATTCTTGAGGCTCTTTGTGATTTTTTGGAGCCTGATCCAATGGTCAGCTTGTTTCAGATCAAAGATTATCCACAAGCATTACAGTTCTCATTAGAAAGTCAACAAATTTCCTTGTTCTTCTTATGTTAAGCTTGATTCTGTCAGAGCTTAAATAACTTTGATGTGAATAACTTCGTAAAACTCTATAAGCTGAAACTTTCAACTTTGTGTGGCTTGACATTTTTGTTTATAGTGTCTCTGGTCACTGCTTTTCATTACCTTCTGTAGCTAAATTTAGCTGAACCATTTGAAGATATGGTTTCATTTTTTTTTTTTTTGTATGTGCAGTAATCAAATCATTGCTCTTAACAGATTCAAATTTCATTAAAATACAGCTTTTGGCAACCACAGTGCTCTAATGTAGCAAAGTGGATCCTGTAGGCAAAAGGTAATGCAGTTCTTCTGGTAATGTTGTTGGTACCTCAGCTTCCCCAAAATACACAGTTGCATAGGTGTCTTGAGCTTAGCAGTAGCTGGTGAGTGTACAAAGTTCTGGGGGAACTCTTAGCAGTGAAGAATGAAGAACTGCTTGTAAATACAGTGTTTTCTGGAACACCACAGAGAGGGAAGAGTAGCCCCAATCAGCAGCAAGCAGTCTGGACCTCCTGCAGAAGGTCACAGTGAAAGTCACTGGAAAATGAACCTGTCCATAGAAGTCTTATCTTCCAGAAGAGGTAGCCTCATAGGGATGTCAGGTTTTTTCTCATTGCAAAGCATGTGCTGGAGTGGCAACATACACCTTTATTTTATTCAGGCCTTCTCAGTCTGCATTAACTACCTCTCCCCTTTACTTTACTGTGCCATGTTAAACAAATCTTGCATTTTAGGTAAAGGGTAGATAAATTTCAGTAGTAGCTGATGTGATCTTTGTTTATAAGCCTTGGTACTGCAATCATCCCGCACAAAATATGGTGCTGTCTCTATGAACAGCTCTTTGGGAATCCAAGAAGAAGCTCAATCTACTCTCTAATTTTGCAAAAACTTCAACTCCTTGTTTAGAGGTCAAACGATGATTAGGTACCTTTTCTTCACATCACCAAAATTCATATGCATGCATGAGGAGCTGCTGGGAGATGCCAAAACCATTTCAACTAAACAATTATGAAAAGCATAACAAAATATAACACATAAACAGCATTCGTTTTAAATGAAACCCATAGAGCCAGTCTAACCCTTTATTTTGCATGGTTTTTTTTTCATTCACAAAGTCTTTTGCTCTTGATTTAGACAAACACTTTAAAAAAAGGTGTAATCAGGACAGCAACCAACCACCATTTTTTTTTAATATAGGAAGGCAGTGAGGCAGCAACACCTCCTGCCCTGACGTGGAGCCAGTAACAGAAATTAGCAGTGCCAACTGCAGCATTGAATATGCATTTAAAGGACTTCATGTGCTGTATAGCAAGCATTATGGTATTCAACAGCAATTTTTGCTAAGCTAGCTGTACTTGTAGTCATCTTTTAGGAGATTAAAAGTCTCAAGGATGTAAAGAATTTAAAGACTGGAGAATGTCCATATCCTCTAGGCTGGACAAGCCTGGACTGTCGTCTGGCTTATCAGAAATTGTCCACTTCACGTCATTGCCTTTCTCACTGTATCTTAAATTATTTTCTTTCTTTCCAGATGTAAATCCAGGACCTCCAAAATGTGGTTTTGTTGTATGCTCCAGCAACATTACTTGGCAATTTGCATGCTATATTTAAAGTGGTTTTTGTGTAAAGTGAGACTTCCTGCACTGCCTTGGCTGACTGACCCTGAGTTAGCATCCTCTCAACTTTTTAAGCTATTGTCTAGAAATTTAGTTCTTTAGACTACCTGTGACAAGTGTTACACAACCTTAATGGATAAATTTTACTATAAGACTTTGTCATATTTGTTTCACTGGCATAATAAACAACAAGCCGCCATTTAATGTGGCATCATACGTCTGGATGAATGAAACATAAGGAGAAATATTTCAAGTTTTATTTGGATAATTACTGGTGTATCTCTTCCATTCATTAAAAGTTTTCAAGATGCTATCTGACTTCACTTCCCAGGTGTCACATTTTGATCTTTGATTTTAACTTCTGAGAATAATTTTTATGTGCTCCTTTTTTAGAGATAATGGACATGTTGGGGCAGGTTATTGTTTTTATTTTACATAACGTGCTGTTGATCATCCCCCTTTTTCTCTTTGGCATCTTTGGCCTTAGAAGAAATCTTAGCATTGATGGGCTTAATGACATAGAAGTTAACAGAACACAGTTGAGGAAGGAAATGTTTTTGCTGAAACTGCTTCAGTCAGTGTTTTTATTGCTATGTTTCTGTTGTTGACTCAGATGTTACAGCTGAGAGAAAAGTGCCTTTGATGAAAGATTTTCTGGTTGCATCCTTCTTATGCCAGACTGAGAAAACTCAGTCCTCGCTTCTGAACACTATGAAGTTCTCAACAGAAAATCACAAAATCAGAATTTCATGTTGCTCCATTAAATTGTATAGTGAACTTTGGAAAAAAATTCAAAACAAACCCTTTTAAAACAACCTTTTTTTTAAAGTGAGAAACTTGAGGGATACCTTTATACACATAAAGCAAGTAGAAATGGTAATATAGTGCTTTCTTCCTCTTTCCTATTTTGCAGGTCACTTTTATTAATGTTACCACACCAGACTCAGGATTTTAGGTTAGGATTCTGAACTTTTATAAAATATCTGTTTTAAAATTAAATTCTAGCTGACTAATGGCTATGTGACTAATGAGTTAATAGATAACCAGTATTTTTCTTCTTTTATTGTTTCTTTGTCCTTGACCACTTTGATTTCCTAGAAATTATTCTAATGAGCCCCGAGTTGATATTTTAAGCAAAATGTTAAAACAAGCTGAGCTATTGATTGTATTGATAAGTTTCTAATCATCAACTTTATTCTCTATTTTTCTTTGATTCTTTAATTTTGAGAATTTTTATCAGATCATTGTAAACATGTATGCAGAAAAGAAAATACTTCAACAAACTCCTTATTTATTGCTTATTTTTATAGTTTTCTTAATGTTTTTTCTTATTTTTTCCCCTGGGAAAAAAAAGGGGACCTATTTAACTTCTACTGGTTTTGCAGCTTTTCTTAGTTTCTCGATTAACTTTCCACAGTCTGTGCTGAAGACCTCCACTGAGCAAACTTTTTCAATTAAAACAATACATTATTTTTCGATTCAAATTGCTTGGGAATGTTATTCTAAAATGGCAACTGACTTCTGTTCACCCAACCATTTTCCTCCAGCAACAGTTGGATTTTCTGGTTCTAAGTAACAGGCAAGTGTACTGGTACTTCTGATTCATCAATGAGTACACTTCATTTAATGTATTCTGTCTAATTAGCTAGTGCCTGTTTCCTTTTCACTACCTTGTATCTCCTACAGTAGTCTGAAAATTTGGATTTTTAGATTGTGGGGGATTTGTTAGGTTTTTGGGTTTTAGTTTCACTTTTCCCCCTTCCTTACCCATACCTCAATTTTCAGAAGATTCAGTATTCTAATTCAACTGATAGGAAAACCTAGACTAAAGCTTTTTACTGTACCTTACTTGAATTGAGACAGAAACAAAAGCAACTCAAAGCCTTTCTGGAATAAAGGAGGTCATGGAAATATTAGGTAAGACCACTCTAAGACCCAGTGCTGTTTCTGAGGAACTCAGCTCCCTCTACATCCCTAGTTTTTATTTCAATATTATATGTTGTTTTATCTCTGTTGTCTTTTCTTGGCCAGCTTCCAAACTCTTATTCTAATAGTCTCTGATAAATTAACTAACAAATTCCAGGTGGCACTTCAGCAAAGTCTTTGCTGAAGATCAGCTCTAATTGACTATTTGACTTGTAAGAAAATAGATATTAATTTATAAGCTAACTCTTTGGCAAATCATGAGAGATACCATCTCAATATGGTATTTCTGAAAAAAACCCACATGGTACTTTAATCCCATTTTCCAGTTTACTTTCAATACTTGCAAAAAAATTTTAAAGCTATGCATACTACAAAATCAGATCACTATAGTTGTCTAAGGAATTTCTTCTCTTTTGTCCCTCTGTTCCACCTCACCATTTTACTGAAGAATAGAGTAAGACCCCATCCCAAGTCATGAAACTCTCACAAGTATACTTCTATAACAAATGTTGGCATTATACCCTGTGACCTGGTAACTAATATAAAGCTTCCCATATTCTGTGTCTGAAAATCTGGATTATCAACAGGTCTCCTACTCTTTTCACCGGGACTCTGACAATGTGGTTTAAATGAGCTAAACCGAGGACTTTTCAGAAGCACTACAAAAAACATAAGTAAAAGACATTATAGAAACTTGTGGCTATCTGTAACGATGCAAGATTTCACATGTGAAAAAGCACTCCAACCCACACTGTTATTGAGAATGTAGATAGAAAGTACAGCTTTCCACCTACTTGTGTCACTAAAGAAAATTGCACTTTCAGAATCACCGACCTTTGTTTGTGGGCTCAGCTCCTGTATTCCACTTACAATATTGCACACCGTTGCATGACAACCACCTTAAGGAGAATTGACTTCCTATAGAGAGGACACGTGAGTGCCAGGGTTACAATAATTTCACAAGGAATTAGGCAGGTAAACAGCCAAGCTGTGGGACATTTTGTCAATAAAACAAGATCAAATATAGGAGTTGGGTTATACATGAGGTGAAAGACACCGATGGTGTAACATCAGGGGTAGCATGCAAAAGCAATTTCAAATAGAATAAAGATCAAGACAAACAGGTGTGTGCTCACAGATTCGATCTAGATATCCTACAAGCCTGGCTCTCTGTTGCTAAATAGTTCTTCATACTTTCAACTCATCTGTCTTCTGCCTTTCCCTTTTTTCCCCAGTTTATCTTTCAGAAGGACCCACAACTAGAGAAAAGAGATCTTATGTGTGAAGTAGAACATGTGAACACATTCTATTTCAGTGAAGATGAAATTATTTTGTAAAACAGATAAAACCATCGATAATGCTGTTTTCTTTATATCTTAACTTTTAGTGAACTCTTAATACTAAATCACTTGTCCTTTTACATTTTATTGCTTGAAATAAGTCTTTAATTAAAGACCTGATTCTGCTACCTTGACACATTTAAAATTGCATCACATTTCTTGACTGCAGCAAATAATTTCAGTGGGGTAACTGAGCACATTAACTGAGGTATTACTGAAATATTGAAGTCTGACCCCCAGCAACTGAACAAGTAAAATAGGCTGCAAAATGTCCTGCCTTTAACTGAATTAGTTGTGCTCAAGTGAAAAAAAAGCCTGTGATGCATATCCTCTTGAAGGTTCTCAGCAGGGTTTGGGTTCAAACATAAGTGCCATGGGTCTTCTCAGTTCAAATTTGTGAACTGTGGGAATGAGAAGAGTTGTCTGGATGTACAAGTTAGGATTTGGGAGGGATGCTGGAAGGTGGTCATGAACTGTTGATGATATAGGCTGTCAGAAATTGCTATTTGCACCCTTCTGCTCTACGTAAGTCACAGTTTATGTGGATCCCTCTCTGTCCAACTCTCAGAAGCATAGAGAAGATTCACCAGAAAACAGCAGCTTTCTGCCCAGCTCACTGCTATTTTGGCACTGCTTGCTAAAGGTCACTTCTTCTGCAAACATCCTGGTAAGAAAGGAAAGGGAAGGAAAAGCTGAATGAAAATGTAGGGGAAACTGCTTCCTATAGCAACAGTGTTAACTCAGCCTCCTACCAAGGGTGCCAGATTTCAGGTATTTGCCACAAGATTATGACTTTTCTAGGTGAGTGAGGAGGGTTTTTCTTCCCACAGGTGAAAACTGGAATATTGTACAGCAGCTGCCAATGTTGAATTCACTAGACCCTTTTCTGTGCTTCTTTGGATCACCTTGGTAATGTGCTTTAACAGGACAAACTTTCATGCTGCTTTAAAACCAAAAGTATGTATGCCAACTGTCAAGATTTGATGAGAGTTACAGCATATCTATAAAGCAAAATATGATCTTTACTGTACAGACATGAAAAATGTGCTATAGTGATTTACCCTACAACATGCATGACTAGATAGCTGTTTACCATTCCAGTTAATGTTCCTGATTCTTATTACTTCTATTGCTGTTCTAGTTGTCTTGTTGCATCAGCCAGCAAAAAAGACAACGTCATCATCTCCCAGATTTGTTGTGATCTTGGCTGTTACACAAAGGTTCAGTTTAAAAAGTTTGAGACTACAGGTATAATTAAACTGTGGATTGGGTTAAATTAGTATCTTGTTGACTGTGGAGACAATGGCAAGTTATCCAAACTAGGTTTATTAAATATGCCTCTGTATTCGTTTGGAGGAAAGTGTTCAAATTTTAAAATGAAATCTATGACTACAGAATGCCACATAATAATAGTAGATACTGATGAAGTTTTTATTTGCTCTGCCTGCTATTTCTTGTGCCTGCTTCTCCTGCTGTGTTGTACTGTATCTTGACAGCCATTTAATTTTAAATTAATATTTCCATTTTAAGTTAACATTTGTCAACAAAAATTTTTAAAATAAAGATACAGTTTTATTTGAAGAAAATGGAAAATACAGCAATTTTGTCATGAAAAGGAAAGGAGGGGAAAAGGCACAGAAGAATACCAATTGTCCTCTCAGAAGGCAATTTTTTTCCTTTTTGAAAGCACACTTACATATTTTTGCTGTGTACCAAAAAGATAACCTTTTTTTTAATGAAGAAGCAAATTCCATTACTATTTCCCTACTTTAATAAGCTGTAACATGCATAGTAATCAGATTTCTTTTATTAATAAATTACAGGGAGTAATTGATTATTTAGATCTAGTTTTAAGGGCTGCTCATGTAATTACAGATGTGAATAGTTTTACAAATGCAAATAAAAAAATGCATTTTGTTGTGGCAATCCTCTGCCTATCACACATGCAAATGTTCGTTTATGTATAAATTTCTTAGCACTGTTTAAATATGTGTTCTGAATACATATGTGACAGATAACATGTATTATCTGATCCATGAACATTGCTTTTTAAAGTTTTCTATAAAGTGAGCTAGTCTTGGAATGTACTTTATTAGCCTCTGTGGAACATGTATTATTTTTTTTCCCAACCCAAAAATGCAGCAAACTTACCAGAGTGAGTAAAAGCTAATAAAAACAGTTGGTGTTTTTCTTTTTCTTTTTTTTTTTTGGTAGGGATGCAACTTGAATCATCCTACTGCAGTTATGTGGTCAGTTTCGTGATGATCTTCAATCTTGAAATATCTAAACTCAGTATTTTACATTTTTTTCTCTCTTTAGCTCCAAGTATCAGAACCCCCAGTACTGGGAAACATAATCACTGGACCAACTGCCCAAATTCAGTGAAGTCTATCTGTATATGCCCAGCAAGTCAGCTGCATCCCACATGGCGTTGTCCTGCTCTATATATGTATGCACTGATGAATTCTACAATACAATGTGAGAGGTCCAAGATTTCTTGGACACCTGCATGATCACAAAGTATCCTTCCTTGCCTGAAAATCCCCAGAGAGAAATTGCAGAATGTTAGCCTAACACCATAGGGTGATTGATCCTCGATGTAAACTCAGCACAGCTGGTGAGATGGGACCTCATGCACAACCGCTACAAAGGGGTCAGTCCTTGCTTTGTGTGGCTTAATCCTGAAAACCTCCAGCAGTGAAGATTCCACCACCTCTTCTGGGCATCTTGCTTCAGTGGTGGAAATTGTTTCACCTAATGTCCAACCTGACCTGCTCAACCTGCAATTTGTGGTGGGTGTCACTTGTTAGGTGATCTACCAATAACAAGTAGAATCTGTCTTGCGTTTGCAGCTACCTTTCAAATAGCCATGGGATGGTATCATGTCATCCCTTAGACTATTCTTCACCAGTCAACACCCACCAATTGCTGTAGGAATTATACAAATACTAAGTATTATACTAATACTAATAACAACACCAAGGAAAGGAACAGTTGGGCAAATATAAATACAAACATGTATACAAAAAGCAAACTAATGAACAAACTAAACTTTGTTGGATATGTAGGTCTGCAATACAGTTGTTTGTATTATAAGTTTCTACAGGCTAAATCAAGGACACATTAACTGTATATGCTATCATATATGTTTAAACTTCTTTTCAGAATTATATCCTGAAAATTCTTCCTTAAGAAAGAGCTACGCTGAGGCACCAGCCTGGCATGTAATTGACCTAAGACTGGGGGATTGGGGAGATTTTTACCCTGTGCGTGATTCCTGAGCTGCATCATGGTATTCTCCACTACCATTGAGGCACTGGGTGCAGTGATGCAAATCAGTCTGATCTGGATAAAGAAAGAAAAACCCATAAAACAGTTCTATGTGTCAAAATGCTATGCTGTGAAAATTTGATCCCTAGGTCTAAACAATGGCACTGAGCAAAAACCAGATCACTGGAGGAGCAGCTGGTAGTGTTAGTAGCTTTGGGATAGACTTTAGGCACATATTCACCATCTGCCTGCACAGCATTTTCTCAAATTTTGCTAAATACTGTTTATTGACACTAAAGCTTATGAGCATTATGAGACAAGTTACTGGGTCTCACATTCAATCAAACATTTTTTTAGCAGTGTATTGTTAGTCAGATAGATAGCTTGGGTGGGCTGTGATGAGCATCTCCTCCCCATCCTCCACAGCTATTCCCTTAAACAGATCCTCTCTCTTTGTTTAACTCATCCCTTTGCTTTTTCTGTATAATCTTATTATAAAATATGCAAAATGTATCCTTTATAGCCCTCAGAGGTTCCTTAATGATAATTTTTTTTTTTTCAAAATGTATGCAAGTTAATGGTGTTTTAAGTGCTCTCTGGTATTTTGACACCTGTTGTTTCATTTTCTCTCTCATTTTAATAGATTTTCTTCTCAGAAATGTAGCAATTGTTTCTGTTATAGATGAGTCAGTTGCCACAAAGTGTCTTTTCCAAGCTTCTTCCACTGAGAATCACTTTGTTTGTAATCAGGGGAATGGGCTGGCAGCTACGTTTTTGATAAGCATCTGTGTTTTTTTCCCATAACTGATTAATATAAATTTCTAAGCATATCTCAGGAAGGATTAGTTTAAAGAAGGTTAGCACTGAATGTCATCACGTTGTATATCCACAACCCATTTGATTCTTCATACCTCTGATTCCTGTGCTAGATTCTGTTTTGGTTTTGATGCCTGTGCTTATTATTATTACAAACATTTGGTCTTCATTCATCACCTGACCTCTGATTGCTTTCTAAGGATTTTGCATTTTCAATTAAAAAATGGTTTAATTGAGCCTTGTTTTGAAGAAGGGAGAGCCAAGCATTTTCAGCCCCTGTTTAAATAAATACATTAATTAACCTGTGTTGAAGTACTGTAGTTTTATATCAAACTAACAGGTGAACCCTGAATTTCTCCAAAGGTGATTTGTCAGTAGCTTAATTTCAGAAGCTCATTATAATTGTTAGTTCTTTCTGTCTTTTTTTCTTTATAATACATTAGATTATCTAATCACAAAGAGGAAGTGGTGCCATATACCTTAGTGACCAAAGAAGAGAGAGATCAGGTTTTCATCTATGTTTCCAAGACATTCAGCTGGTACTAGTCTAGTCTGGTCAGTTGGAGCTGGGCTTTGGTGGTCAAGTTTCATTCATGTGCATGGTGTTTCTAGTTAGGTTACGCTCAGTGCCAGGACAGTTTTATGGTAGTAGAAATTATCACTGCAGCTGGTTTGAGCCATTTGTCCTAGTCTTGAGCCTGGATTCATTTTACTAAAGGTGGTGTGATCAGATTTCTGCACAATCTTGATGCTTCCTTCTGTACAGGTGTCATTAAACAGTATGTATTTATTGAGGAAGGATGTCACAGCAGTGTATAGACAGAACAATTTCTTTACTTGCTTTGCTATAACTTCTTGGGATCATACAATCCACAAGTCATACTCTTGTAAGCTATTTTCTTTATCAAACTATTTATAATGTGGTATCAGAAATGCTGTCCTCTTCTCAGCTGGTCCTGTGTTGCTGGACTTTCTCCCCCTAACTACAGCCTAGATATACAAAAATTGGGCTGAACAAAAGGGAGAGCTAAACAGCCTTTCTGGTGCTTCAAGGGTCCCTGTCACTGGGACCAAGACTGCAAGATGATCTGTTTATTTGAATGAATACAAAAGTTTCTTATGGCCTGTTGGACCTAAGCTGAACTTAGTGGTAGATGATGATGAGAGAAAACAAACTCAGTATCACTGTCTAAATCATGGAGTGAATGAGCCTTGTTGTCACAAAAAGAAGACAGGTAAGAGTCAATTTTTAAAAATGGACATGTCTTGTTTTTGCAGGTCAGGTGAAAAACTGACAGTTATGAACTATAGAATGATATTTGAGCTTGACTCTTTCAGGAGAGTCAGACAGTTATGCATATGCATATACAAAGATGTTGCTAAAATTAAAAAATATAAGATAAAATAATAGTTCCTTGATAACTCTGCCTTAATCCTAATAAGTGGATGGGATATTCTACTTCAAGGTATTAGGACACGAATGCTGAACATCATGCAGTTATTTAGATATGCTTAATGAGTGCTATTAGTAGGACAGTAAATTCTTACTAATTTGTGGAAAAGATGAAGCAACATGTCAGGGTTGTTTTTCAAGTTAAAGTGCAACCATGCAAATAAGTACACACAGCAATATGTATGAACAAGGAAGATATACTGCAAAGCATACTTCATTCTTTTTAAAAATTGCCAGTATTCAAGTTTCATTGAGTGAGACCTCCAAAGTACAGTGCAATACATCTGTAAATATGTCACAGAAGTAAATATAAACAACGAAATCTTGCTACTGATCACATAATATACTTAGTATATCTATATTGACAAATATTGTGAGCTGTTATTTCAAGTTCTAATTACTGCAGATTGTACTCAAACTAGCTGTATGTTGTTTGATTAGTTAATTGCTACTACATTTCTTCTTGATCAGGTGTAAGATTTTTTATTTTTTGTTTCGTAATATTGGTGTCAATAAACAGGTATAATGAGATAAACACCTCAGTGTTACATATTCTGTCCACAGTTAACATAGTCAATACTGATTTATCATTTTTATTAGCATATCCTATACAAATCTATTATTTCTTTTTCTTTGAAATTATGCCTGTATCGAGTTGGTGCTCCGTTTTGCTTAGCAATATACCAATGCAGAATATAGCACAGTAGCTATCCCCCAAAATTCAGAGCATATAAAAGAGAAAGACACTACACAGAGAATGGGCACAGCATGTAGCCTGAATGCTTTAGTGTCCAGAAGGAAAAAAAAGCTGCTTTCCATAGATATCTGGAATTACTGCTTCATATCTCAAATCTAAATATGTTGGGCAAATGAAAATTGTAAAGAAAAAATCAGCTTTGTTTTAGAGAGTCATCCAGAATTCCGACACCCCTCCTCCCCCTTCCCCCCCAATCTTTCAGCTGATATGAATCTCCAGTAAACACAGCAACACAGAACTTGAGTGGCAGTGTGCTAAGTACGCAAATGAGGCAGGTGTAGGCATAAAACGAATACTGCCCATGAGCCAAAAGTCCATGACTTTCCCATGAATGCCAGAGGTGAGTACTCAGAGGGCCTCTGTTTTCCCTTACACATGTTGTTTTCTATCCTATGCCACCGTAAGGAAGATGCATATGAAATAAAGGCTGAAGTGTTTGGGAAAAGGATACCCCAGCCATTAGCATGAAGGCCATAGTGAAGATAATCTGGAACATCAGCGGTTGGTGATGCATCCCAGGCTTTCAGGCTTCAATGACATTTTTTCCCTGAGGCAAGGACAATTTATACAACCATTATATATGTGTTATTCATATGTCTTTTCGCATAGGAATCACTGATTTATTCTGAGCTTTTGTGCAGAAAAAGAGACAATTTAATCTTTTCTGTATCTGGTTTAACTACAGGAGGCTGATTTAGTTGTATACCTCTTTCAAAAGCAGCACAGCTCTGGAATTTTGGAGTAAACATTTTTATGGCTTTTATATTGTAAAATTGCTATGGATGGGGATTGTGAAGGAAATCAGTGTAAAATGCTTCCTATCACAACACTCTCTGTGCTAGTTATGTGTTGAAAAGAGTTCATTTCAGGCTTTCTGCTGTGATTTGCACAACAAGCAGAATAACTTCTGAATTCCTAAGTAACCATTTTTCTCCCTGTGAGCACAGCCCTGTATTCAGTTATGATGGACAATGACAGTGCAAGCCAACAGGCCCAATGAATTGGCTATCAACATCTGGGAAGGTAAAAAAATGGAATTTGACACTCATTAAAATCACTAGTTACCTGTATAACATTCAGGATAAAATTAGTGTCTTACATATTCACTAGTCACTCCTAATTTCCCTTTCAAGAAAATACATCTACTGGTCTGCTAAACCTGTATCTTGGTGTTACTGAACGAAGAAAGTGAGGCTTCCTTCCTCTGAGAGACCTGCATATTTGATTGAAAAGAGTTGTTCTGCAACTTTGAAAGACATATACTAGATGAATCCTGCTCTGCAAAGACCTAGACCTATCATGCTGCCATTATTTCTCTATTCATGTAAGTAAGTAGGTATTATTCTTGTGACATAATTCTACACAAAAAGTTACTATAAATAATAATCTAAATATCCCTAAAATATTCCATATTTAGACCATCAGTTTCTGTAAGTGAACAGCAATCTGAAAATGTCTGCCCTGAGCTTTATTCAAATCAATGATCTAGAACTAAAAGGCTCATTTACCAATTATTAATCCCAAAATCTATGGAAGTGCCATGAAAGAGGGATCATCTCAAGCATAGTTTGCTTTTCTGTTGTATATCAATAGGAAAATGTTTCATTATTTCTCAGAATACTATCTATACAGTAAGAAAAGACTGGGTGTATTAAGCTCTTTAGTTATGATTGGATTTTTACTATCACACATAAATTTTCCATGTGGTGAACTTTCATACATCTGCAGATTCAATTTCTTCTGTCATTAATTTATCTACCGTCTATGCTACAGAAAAAAAAAGTTGGCTTTCTCCAAATGTTTAAGCCACTTTCTGTGAAGATGAGCTTGTCTTCTGCAGATAGATGCACACAACTGCACATAGCCATTGCAAAAGCATCTGTCCCTTGCAAACAAGAACTTTCTACAAGACAATGAAATGCCCAAGGGTTTTGGACTTCAGTGATTTTGCTTTTGGCATTTCTTATTTTTCCCAGCTCTGAAATGGCAAAAGACTTCCTGTCCATCTTTGCATAACGTTTTGAATGATGACTGTGAAGCCTTCAGTGGCCACATGTAAGGCAGTAAAGAAATAGCTTACAAACACAAGCTTTGTAAGAAAGTCACTATGATCATCTGAATGGCTCTGTATTGTTCTAACATAACCCCTAACAGCTGTATAAAGCTATGAGTAGCTGAGAGAGACATTGCTAATGTAACTTTAATACTTCTAGGAATGTTTTTTTGAAGGCATTGAGTACCTTGGCCTTCTCTGAGTCATTCTGAGTGTTGTCCAAGTGGCCAGTTCCCCTGACCCATTCAGGAGTGGGCTCAAAATTTGTCTAGTTTTCCTTTTGTCATTTATACACTTGTAGAAATCTTTCTTGTTGCCCTTCACAGCCTGTGCCAGATTAAACTCCAGATTGGCCTTGGCCTTATTAACCTCATCCCTGCCAGATCAGACAGCAACTCTATACTTCTCCTGGGTCACCTGCCCCTGTTTCTGTCTCTCGTACTCTGTCTTTTTATGTCAGAGTTAGATCAGTAGCTCTTGCTTACCCATGCAGGCCTTCTGCTGCATTTGCTTGATTTCCTACATGTCAGGATGGGCCCTTCTTGAGCTCAGAGGAGGTGATCCTTGAATATCAGCTGACACTGCTGTACCTCTCTTCTCTCTGGGGTATATCCCACAGGATTCTTTGAAGCAGATCTCTGAAGAGTTTGAAATCTGCTCTTTTGAAATCTAGGGCTGTGTTCCTGCTTTTGGCCCTACTGTGTCCCCTAAGGATCCTGACCTCCACCATCTCATGGTCAGTGCAGCAAAGGCTGCCTCTGACTTTTCGGTCCCCCACCAGTTCTTCCTTCTTCATGAAGTATCAGGTCCAGCAGACCACCTTTCCTTTGTTGGCTTCTCAGTTACCTGTGTCAGGAAGTCACCACTGATGCACTGAAGAAATCTCTCAGATTGCTTAAGCCCTGCTCTACTGTCCTTCCAGCAGATATCAGGGTTGTTAAAGTCCCCTGAGGACCACGGCTTATGCATGTGAGGTTTCTTGCAGTTTGAAGAAAACCTCATCTACTTCTTCCTGATCGAGTGATCTAAGGAAATATCCACTACAATGACATCCATGTTGGTCTGCCTGTTAATATTGATCTATATGGTTTTGACCGACTCCTGAGCCATCCAAAGGCAGACCTCTGTGCATTCCCGATGGTCTGTTACAAAAAGGTTCACTCCCCCTCCTTGCCTTGCCAGCCCCTCCTACCAAAAACCCCTGTATCCCTCAATCACAGCACTCCAGGCACTACTTACCTTTGCAGCTGTATAGTGCCAAGAAAGTTTGATTTGAACTTTTCTTGAAAAGTTCATGTATGCCTTACAGGTTGGTATATTTGGATGTTTCTATTATGTTTGGATTGTGACCTTAAACTAAGATTCAGAACTTGATTTGTGAAAAATATCTTTCAGGCTAAAGCCCAGCTTGGTGTTCATGATACTAAAATCTCTGAAAGACTTTGATGTGAAATGTCAAAGTCATATCATTCAATGCAAAGTCATGCATTCTTTTATTTTAACTCAAATCTTGTGAATATAAAATTTTGAGAGAGTTTTTATATACAATGAAAACTGTGGAGGAAAAAAAAAAAGTTTTTCTTTGGAGCTTTGGACCAGATCTGTCATGTTCTTAAAGGCTTTTCATCCTGTATGAAAATTTCAGCAAGCTAAGGTGCAAAATTTAATCTCTGCTAATATGTGTGTAAGATACAGGATATGAACAATTGTTTAGATTTTGTATGAATCATTATACAGAATCTGTGGGTAAATATGTTTACTGTCTGCAACTTTCTGAAAGCTGTTCTGTGAGTAAATTTGATAGGCTGAGCCAGCAAATATGTAAGTTAGAATGATTTTGAAAAATTGCTTCTCCAGAACAATAGGCAATTTCACAATCTCATTTAGAGAATGGTCAGCAGCTTCTGTCCATTATGTAAAACAATCAGAAACTTGGCTTCTTTACCAAATAGGCTATAAAATAACTTATTTAGCAAATTAAATTAGAAGATTTCATTTGCTCACTTTGCAAAATCAGCTACCATCATGGTTTAAAGATGTTTTTAAAATATTCTGCTGGAGATAATATAAATCTCAGAAAATTTCCTAAAGGAAACATGGGGCCATATCTGCTAAATCACCATAACATATTCTTTTTTTATAAAGTAGTGTTTATAATTTATTTCTTTCTTCTCTTCTATATAATAACCTTTGGGATCCACTGACTATCAGTTTCCCCAGTGATTTTAATTTATATGGTCTATCTGTGCACATTATTTCAGGCATTATACAGGTATTTGCATATCAGTATTACTGTTTTTCTCCTACTGAATGCAGAGATGTAGAAATGTGGCATACGTTTCCCTTCTTGCATCCTTTAATCAAATTCTTATCTCTGTATGCATTGTTATTCAGCAGCAAGGCAGGGTGACTTTTTAAACGCTCCTCAGCGATGACAATGGCAAGGCAAATGTATGGCTAAATCAGTGACAAAGCAGAGGCTGGGGAACAGGGTAGGGCCATAAACACAGATGTCTGTAGTTGAAAATTAAAGGATGTTCCCATTTGCTTGCATAGTCCATGTAATCCTGTGCTGGCAGGGCTGGCCTTACAACTACAAATGCCCAACAACAGTCTGCTCCCATCCATGTTCCCATGCTAGTGCCAAAATGATGACAGGAACTTTCATTGGCAAAGACCTGTCATCTGCTGAAAAGGGTAGCACAAATCTGGGGCTTCTTGGAGGAGTTCTGCATATAGGATACACAAAGTTGTATGTCAGAATCACTTTCTATGATGTGGCCCTCTTCTCCACTAGTAACTCCACTGACTGAGATGATCCTCTTATCTCCAAGAGGTTTCCAATGACCAATATTTACCTTCTTACAGCCAAGATGTATGCTTACTGCAGCCTAACAAAAAGTTGACTCTAGCCTGGTTTCCAAAGAAAATTAGACTTTTGCAGTTTTACTGAGCCAATAAACCTCAGGAACAGCAAGTTCCACCAAGTTTTGGACTATGTGGAGCTGGTTGACCGTTAGAGACACAAACCTTGCTCCGATGAAACAAAGGCCCTAAGTGGACCCACTGGGCTACCAGGTAGCTCACAGAGTGATCAGAGACAGTCCCAGCCATGGGGAGCATGGATGGAAGGCAACTCAGCTCAAAAATATATATGGTGGAGGGGTATGAATAGGTAAGCAGGTCTATAAACTGCATGAAGGAGAGGTGGTCTAAGTAGACATGAAGCAGAATGAGTGTGACGCTTTTCTGGAGCAGGTCATGAAGAGGTGCACTCAAATCGTCTGAAATACAAGCTCTGTTGGTCCTCCTGTTCATGGAACAAATTTTGCCTTCAGTATGGTTTTTTAAAACTTTCACACCTGGGCTTTTATTTGGAAGATGTTGTGCATGGTTAACTGAATTCTTGTTTCTTGAAAGAGGCTAAAATTGTTCTCATAGTAACAGATGGTTCAATTATTGCAAAAGGAGAAAAAAATCTTTTTGCTTTAGATGAAAAATATATTAAAAAATTATTTTTATCACATATTATCTTTTCTAGATTGTGTTGTACCAAGTGTTTTGCCAAATATGAAGGAAAGTTCTTTGTAGCAATCCATGTAAAGCAACATATTTTGGAGCTTAAAGGTCAGGTTTATGAGTCTTCTTTGCTTGTGCTTAGAGTTTTCTGGTTTTAAAGTTAATTGTTATTATTGTATTGCAGTGATGCAAGAGGGCTAAGCCTTGGATGTTAAAACTTCTGTTCTTCTCAAAGATGATAATTTCTGACAGGCCATCCATGGAGAACCCTAAACTAATCTAAAATCTTGTACACAGTTCTTTCACCCCTAAATTTCCATTGACTGCGGGGGAGCTATGTTTGGCTTATGCTGATTATGGGCACGTTTGTAAATTTGCCATGTGTCTAATGAATGGACACCTCAACTGAAGTGCTTTAGGTGATGTCTAACTTACAGATGGTGATTTTTGATTCTACTGCCAGCCTTCTTTGCCAATAGACAGCACTTTCTTTCTGAGCTACAGCAGCAGCATTGTCCAGGCACCTCTCTGTCTTCTCACTGCACAGCTCTGCAGAATGAAGTTTAACAATATCATGAAAAGTGTTTTCCTGAATAGGATTACTTAGAGCTTTTTGTACACGCAATTGGTGATGATCTGTCGCCACATGAGAGCAGTCTGTATGCGGCTGCCTTTACTTCAGTTATTAGACTTCATGTCTGTTCCCTTGGTCTCTGGTGGGAGTTCTTAGGACAGTATTTCTTGTAGCAAGAACAATTTTCCTCATCAACATCTAATATTTCTCTCTGAATCCCTCTGGGAATTCTTCCCCCTTACCTGTAGGAATTGTCAGCATTCCTACATATTTAGTTTTTCTACAAGTCTCCATTCTTTCAATTTTCCTTTCTAAGCTCCATTTAGCTTGTCTCACACCAACTGCAAAGCTCTTATTGGCTTTCATAATTTCAGATTTATTTTTGAGTTTCTCAGTTCGACTTTCTATATCTTTTATATCATTATCTAGCTTTGTGCCTTTATTAAGGGAATGGTGTCTTATGGCTCAAATACTGAGTGAGGCTCTCTGGACTCTGTTTCCACTTTTGTCAGAAAAGTTTTCTGCAATCTTTTGTGTCCCAGTGTCCTAGCATTAAGGTGAAGAAACAGCATTCTCATTTCCAGGAATTATGTGAAGTATACTTCACTAATGACTGTGATGAGATTATTGGATGACAATGAAGTGACTTGACTTTCAAATTACATTAGCCTTTTCACAACCGTTTAATGAAAAAGAGGTTAGCATTAAGATTGCTTGACCCATTACAACAAGCTCTTTTCTCTGTTTTCACTTTGCAATATTTTAGCCATTTTGATTGAAATATTCAGTTTGGTACTCCAGGCTAAATTGTCAAAATCTCCCCCAAAACTGAAAACCTACAGAAAAAGTGGTTCAACAGTTCTTATCACAGAGCTAGGAAGTCTACCATATTTTGGCCAGTGTTACTAACATTATTACTACTGCTGCTGCTGCTACTGCTACTACTACTATTACTACTACTACTACTACAAGAAACAGATTTCTTCTTCTGTGGGAACACAACTTTCCATTTTTTATTTCCCAAGTTTCAAGCACTAGAATTTATAGCCTTAATGTGTTCTTTTAACATAGTTCTTTTTATGTGCAAACAAAAATCAAAGACCAAAATTAGCAAAATGCTGTCTCTGCTCTACCAAATACATTAGGATGAAAAAATCAGTAATTCCTTGTCAGTAAATTGCTTTCAAGCTGTGTAATTGAGAACAATACAGAACAAATAAGACGGGACACATAGTGGGCAATAACACTGTGCATACACATGATTTTAACAGATGTTTCCCATTAATAAGGCTACTTAGCAGTTCATTTAATGTATTCTTTCTTTTTTCCAACAAGCAGAAGGTCCTTCTGATTCCGTGCTGCTTTAATATTTGATAACCACATTAGTTACAGGAAAATTTTATTAGAAAGAAATTTTTGTATGCGACTATAAGGATCCTAAAGTAGTATCTGTCAGCACTTAATAATAGTGGAGCAGAATAATTTCTTTACAATATATAATACTACTCCACCTAGGTATGAAAGTGTTTATAAGAAAGAAATATTATTTAGGAACATCGAGTTACAAAGAGGTAAAGTGGTTTGCTGAGGTTTTTCTGCCCTTTACGCTAATAGGAGAGACAGATTTCTTTCTTAAACTTTTAACCATTGTGCTGTTTTCTGGATCCTAGTAGCGGATCCATTTAGGTTTCTGGTTTTTTTTAACAGCTGAGGAAAATCAAAGCAATGTAAGCAATGAAGAACATTTGTTAGTTCTACTCAAACATGGCAAAAATAAAACTCAATTGTGTTATGGTTTATTTGCTGAAGAAGCTGGTGACAGAATTGACTGATAGTATTTATATGTTCAGCTTCAGCTTTTCGGGCCTTCAAATTAAAATGAATAAAATTCAGCTAATTGGTGAAAAAGCAGATGTAAACAAACGATGAGGGATGCTCTGCAGAAAATGGTTTAAAATCATTACTTGCTAACAGCGGTGATTAATGGTGATTAAGCATCCAAAACTAAATGTGTGTCTACAGAAAGTGAAAAGCTAAAACTAACAGCAGCACCCAGAGGGACTAGCATGAGGGTAAGAGAATGAAGCCACATTGTCCATGGCCTTGCTGAAGCTGGCCACTGAGTCTTGTGTGTAGTTATAGTCTTATAACTATAGGCTTGCACTTCATGAGATTCTGGTCCAGTTTCTAAATGCTATCGCAGTGAGTAATAATAGTACAGTCTTAACCTTGAGTTTTGCTTGGGAAATACTGTTAGGATCAGGAGGAGAGACTGTAACTGAAGCCCGTAAAAGCAGTCATCTATGTCAGAAAAGGACATATAATAGAAAACTCACCTTAACTTTCATGTATTACATAACTTATTTTTGCAGAAGAATGTATAAATAATACATATGAATAATAATGAAGCACTTCAGTGATAAAAAAGGAACATGATTTCTTTTTAAATCCATAGAAAGCAGTTGTTGTCTCTGTATTTCTCAAACCCTTAGTGGAGAGGAACTCTTCTCATTCTTCAGACTGACAAGGCTTCTCTTCTCTCTTCATTGTACTTTAAGAACACTGTTATTCTAAATGTCTTTCCAAGATCTCAGGTACTGATTAAGAAAGAAAGGATTGAAACACCACTTGGTAGTTCAGCCACCCAGTCATGAAACCATGAATAGGAATTTGGTTCTTGGGACTGATAAATAGATTTCTCAGCCTGACATAAACAGGCCTACAGCTGGAAGGTATCACAGAAAAAGTGATCTAAATTTGTCACCCTAGAGGGGAGCCTTTTCAATTACAGAAAAGCCTATCATATGATTATACCAGTTCCCATGAGCTAGTAACCATTTACTTCCACAGATTCAAAAAGGCTTGCTCTAATCAATTTCACTGCAGCTTTTCCCTCTACTCTTCTTCAGTTAATCCAGGTTAGTACAAGTCACAGTGATTGTTCACAGTATCTTATTTCCTGACTGGCTGAACCTAGAAAGAATTGCAATACTCATAAGAAAAACTCTTTTCAGGAGAATTTAAGAACAGTTATTTGCAGTACTTATGTGGATGCTTAAAGTCTTTCCAAGAAGAAGAAGAAAAGTGGGGGATTTTGAATAGTGTTTTTCACAGCAGTAGGAATATTTACAAGTGGGAACTTGAAATGAGAGTTGGCAGAAAAATGAAGCATTAAAATAAGTGACATCCATGGTTAAGCAACAAAAGCAAATTATGCCTATGAATGACTAAAAAGGCTATGAAGAATTTTTAATTCAGCCTAAAGTAAGGAATAGACTATCATTGTGTTGTCTCCGACAGATCAGCTTGCAACTCACTGTGCACTGAGTCAGATTCCATATCAGTCACCACAGATCTATAATTTTATTCCTTACTAAACTTTTTTACTATCTGTCTTAATTTTGTTTCTTTTTTTTTAATGATCCTTACAACATACATGAAACAATTAACAAAATATGGTTATGTCTTTTTATTTATATGTCAGTGAGAAGCTAAGTCCAGAGTCTGATATAAAACCATGGAAATGATATTGGGATAAAATGGGGAGCACCTTCAATGCCTCTGTCCAACTCTTACTTTGAAAAAATGTCTGTTATTGAATGTGATTAACTAAAAAGTAAAAAAAGTTCTTTAAACAGTTTTTGCACCCTTGTTATATTATTTATGACAGGGAAAAAGATTTTGTAGTGTCTGGAAAGGAGTTCGCCAAGTCAGAGAAAAAGGAATACATCAGAATTTCCTTCCTTTGCATGGCAGGGTATTATAAGGAGCTTCCTGCAGTAGCTCAAAGTCTGTACTAGCCAGCCATGGGTTACCAGTGATTTTCCTCTGTTTGATTAGCCTTTTAAAATGTTTGGTCTGTGTTTTCTTGAATTGGTAAATAACTTCAGAACTGTTTTGAATTCTATTAAGGTAAATACAGTTCAGCCTTGCCATAAATAATCATAATGATGGCATAGTAAGAACCCTAGTTGGCACCCTAACAAATTAGGCACCCTTGCCTTCCAGGTTATATCTATGGGTCTGTGCAAGTTTTCAGTTCTGATCCTTGAAAGTTACTGAATTCATGTGGTATTATATTAAGCATTTCTGACTGCAGCAGCCACAAGCTGGTTGTGGGTGGAACTGCTGTAAAACACTTGCTTTGTGCTTAGGATAAGGCACAGATGCTTCTGGTCTAGGTAGTTGTAGATTCAATCCTGTTTGAACATCATCTTAGTACCTATGCACATGTGTGTTCACAGAATTTATAATTGAATTTGAAAATAGAGCTGTAACTTGATTTCTTTGCTTGTACATTGTAATGTTTTAAAATAGATACAACTCTGACAGAGTTTAATAAGCTTTTTAAAAAAGCATAAGATAAAGCAAAAGTTGCACTCTTAGCTGCATCCTGCAGTTAAAATGATCAAAATGCTTGCAAACAATGAATTGGAATATCCTGATCTCAAATTAACAAAAACTATTTAAAAAGTTTAAAAACCCTCTTGCTGAGCAAGTGTATGAGGCAGTGTATATTTTGTAAATAATAAGAATTTGATGAAACAAGATAGGTATTTGTCCATGAAACACAACCAGAAATTGTGGACATAATGTGGAAATTGTTGGCTGAAACTCAATAGCCTGTGTAAAGCAGTAGGTTAGACAAGATTAATGTTATGACCTTTGTAATTTTAAAATGGGTAAATCTAGTGGAAGTTTTTGTAGAGGTCCACATGTGTAGCAGAGCATCAGTAAAGTCAACTTGATGGTGAGTAAAGGTACTATTACTACAACTGTTTCTTTTATTAGCTATTTTTATTAGATTTTTCTCTACAATCTGATGCAGATATTTGAGCTTTCATCTGTTAGGCAGCATAGTAAATGTGTACTAATCGCTGGATTAATACATGAAAAGCATACAAGCTGTAGAAAAGAGACAGAGGAGAGACTGAGAAGCAGAGCTATGGAGTGACATGTTTAAGCACATGCAGAAAGTTATCACCCAAACAGAGATTAGTATTTATTTCACGTACTCAGTATCACTTCTCATTTCCTTTGAAATAATCTTAGAATTCATCATACTTCTCTATTGAACAGGTGGTAGATTGAATGATAGATGTAGTTTATTGTGTTACATTTAAAAGCAGGAAAGGTTCTCCTGAGATGCTAATGAGCTTAAGAATTTGTCAGGATTTTATAAAAAAACTTTAGGCTTTTACATAGGTAACAAGACTACTTGGAGCTGATAAAGTAAATACCTACGAGAAATAAATGGCTTTGGAAGGGATGCAAACACTTTAATTCTGGGGCTGTAAACCTAGGGGTTAGAAGCACTCATAACTATCGGATGAAGAAGTCTCAGTCTGCTGCTGGACCACTGCTCTCGTATTGTGGCTTTTGTGGCCTCTCTTCCTGTAAGCCCAGTAGGAAAAGCTAATTAATCTATAGGCATTTAAAGTGATCATGATTTCCCTGTTTTACAACAAAAACTGGAACCTGTGGATTAATGTCAGCAAGCAACTATCAGTCATGACCAGTGTTGTCAGGTTGACCTCCTTTCCTGCTTGGCTCCTAGGCATGGAGAAAAGGCAGATTCAAATGCTAGGAGAGCTGCTGCTCCATTTGGAGGACAATATGGGACACCTTGTTAATTACGTTACTTCTTGGGTGTAAAACGGGCACATCAAGGTTTGATTTTTGCATCTTTGATACTGACAGAGGGTAAGGAGAAATAGTTAATTCTTTCATGTGAACCTTTATTTTAGACACTCAAATCTCTGACCATCAGCATTACCCGTTCAGTAATTTTGCTGTGATGTTCATGCACAAATGAGTCAAAAAAGAAGATCAAATCTGTTTTCTTCTTATCACTGCTCAGTTCTTGCTCAGGAGCATGTGTTGGAGTAGGTTTCAGCTTTTTGTTAAGAATGGCAGAAGTTTGGTTTTGTTTATACTCCCCCTTCATTCTAAGTTGACAAGAGTTTCAGGACTAGTGACTACCTGTCCTCTGATTTTCTGGGAAGGATAAGATAGCAGCAGTCTTTGCATGTGAATTTCTGTTTTAAGCTTTTTTGCATTCTTTAATATATTAAGAATGGTATCAAATATTAGGTTTTAATATTTTCTCACACTTTACAGTTTTAAATTTTGCTCATTTGGGTACAATATTCATTTATAAAATGATAAAAAATTCTACAAAATTATTTCAGACAGTGCTTGGTTTTTTGAACATCAGAGATGGTCTTTTTAATATTATTCTCTGTCCCTACATTTGGGGTACCATTTTATTTTACTTCAGATCATTCTGAATAGACATCTTAAGTGAACTAATTGTTTCTGAATCCTTTCTGCTGAAGGCCCAGCTTTAAAATTTGCCCTGAAACTAATGTAGAGTTATGAAATTTAGTTATATTCTTCTTAGACCAAATGAAGATATGTATAGCTTTTTAACTTCTGCAATGTATGACACTAAATACCATGGTATGCATTCTTCTGATCCCAGCTATCTCTTTCTCCCATTCTTAGTTGTCACAAAGTAATTTTCCACAAGTTTTATTTCTTCATAGTGATGCCTTTAAATAGTTAATAGTATTAAAGCTTATTGTGCCACTGTTTAATGAAGCTTTTGGTTCTTTGAGCCACCATAAATAGCTGAAGATGCAGTATAAAACTAGGTACAACTTTCTTGCTTAGATTGATTTACTTATTCTAGCTATTATGTATTCAGGCAACCTGAATGGTGTCTGTATTTTATTGTTGTTGTAAAAGGTAAAATTCAAAGCTCTGAGGTTCAGTGTGTGTCCAAAATACTATTTATAGTTAAAAAAAAAAAAATCAGAAGATAAAAGGGCCAATATACAAAGCATTAATGGCTTTCAGAACTGGACTAGCATGATATAGAAATCAGAATTTTTATTAAATTGGGCCAGATATGGAAGTCCCACTCCATTTCCTATCAGTTTCTAATTCAAGTGAAGTTGTCACTGGTCTGAACCCTGAGACCTGAGGAGAAAAAAAAAAAAAAAAAAGGAGGAACTCTCCATCTGTATAAAGCTTATTATGTACTTTGCTTTTTGATATACATTTTTTACACCATGGAAGACAAGATCTCCAGAGTCAATGTGATTTTCTCCTGTCCTTCCCTACCCTTCTTCAGATTTCACATAATTTTTTACCATGATGCATAGCATATTCTGAGGCCATGTAAGACCCTCTTGACAAATGTTCTTTGTAAGCATTAACAGTACTCCTATGCCAGTATTATTTCCTGGCTATTTGGATTGCTTACATAAAAGAAGATCCTTCCTGAACGGTAAGGATTTTATTTCTGAGTAAATCATGACGATTTACATAAGTAAAGATGGCAATAATAGTGGCATAGCACAGTGACTGATTATGGTCTACCTTTCACAGTCACTTCAAATCTGTGTGATGAAGATATTTTCTGCCTGAACAAGGAACAATTCTTGCAATGTGACAGGTAGATGTTGAGAGAAAAAGGAGTGATGCCATCAGTTGCACTTAATGAGTTCAAACTACCAGCACACTGTCAAATGCCATCACCAATTACGGTCTTTAGTATGTAGGTCTTAAATCTTTTAATTTTCAAATACGTCTTTCTGGTATATTCAGTCATCTGATGTTTCTTGGGTGCTGCTAATAATACTGCAGGTAACAGACTAGTTGAGGAAATGTGTAACCCATGCAATGGATAAATCCCCTTTGTAAAATGCTGTTGATTTCTAACAATAAGGAAGAGGTTTTGGGTTTTTTTATTTTATTTTTATTTATACTGTAATACATATATGGAGTGAGGCAAAGAAGTCACGGACAAGGTTGTAAACAAATGCTAAAAAGGAAAATTGCCTTTGGAACATGTGCATGCTTGTGTATGAATCTGTTTCTGCCATTTCATCTTGTGTTTGTTCATAGGAAAGGTGAATAAAAAACACAGCAGAAAAAACAAACTTTCTCCAGTGGGTCTGTTCTTACATAGTTCTTGCGCATTGAACTGATGAACTCAGAGGAAGGACTGCTGTCTTAGAAAAAGAAAACTATTGGCCATGTACCACAAACAGTTTTGAATGTTGGCAACCTGAGTTGGGCCTTGTCATGCATCTCTCAGTGTATGATGCTCAGCTCCTGCACAGAAGCAATTTAGGTGCAAATATCAGGTCTCATTTTATTAATCAAACAGCAAACAAAAAAAAAATGACCCTAGAATAACTATGACATTTGTGCTTTCAAAGGAAAGCCTTGAATACGTTAAAATAGACTATTTTTAGACATTATCAAATATTAATAAGAAATTAAAAGTATATTTCCCTTCTTTTTAAACTGCAGAATCATTAGATCACTTAATTTAAATCATTAAGCTGCAGAATATCTAAGCTATCCTGTGAAATGAGGAATGTGAACATGTACTCTTGAGAGAAAAATGGACCAAGAAAATCTGCCAGACATAGCTATAATCACCCAAGTGGTGAATCCAAGACAATGAAATATTTCTTCATATGAAAGTGTAAAATCTAGAGAATAACAAGGCGATGAGAAGCCTACAAAATGTATTTGTCAAGACAAATACCCTCTAACCAATCTGGTTTTCTTTTGTTGCAGAATAGTTGATTCTGTTCATAAGACAATTATTTGATAAGATACATATTTACTTAAGTAAGAATCTTGTATAACAGGGGAATTTGTGATCCAAATGAAATTGTTGTAAAATTGATTGAGAACTGGGTGAAAAACTATAGTCAGAGAACATTATCAATGAATCGCTATCAAGCTGACATTAAGAAATGGTGATCTTTACTGTGTTAAGTTTGCACATATTCACTATTTTCTTAAAAATGTACAAGACTTCTACATCAGAAGTAAAGAGAATTGCAAGGACTTTGAGTGTCATTAGAAAGAAAATATGAACCTAATATTAAGTGAAAAAATACTAAAAAAATCCATGGTGGACATTTACTAAAGAAAATGCGAAGTATTTTTGTATGATAGAAAGACATCATCTCCATTAAGAGGTGGAGGAAAATAAGCAGGCAACAACAGTTAGTCTTAAAGTGGTCCACAAGTTTAATATGGGTCAAAAAGGTGATGAAAAAAGTGGTCTGTAAGTAAAAAAAAAAACCCAGGAAAAAAAAGGTCTTTGATTGCAGATATTATCTGGAAGAAAAAACTCCATAAAAGTACAATAACTATCTAACAGACAGCAATTTTGCAAGAGCAAACAGTATTTCTAGGAACAGGAAAGAGTCCCCGCTCAGCATACTGCTGTATAATTGTAAATCAAATTACACAAACAACAGCTTTTGGCAGATGGTGTTTTACTTTTTGTTGAAGTGTCTTTTGAAACAATAACATAATTAAAAACACCACTGAAACAGCATGAACAGAAAAATACACCCAAACAAAGAGAAAACAAGAAAAGCAAGATAAAAAGCAAATTTTCAAAACAGTTGAGTTTTATACAGCAATAGCCCACAAAAGACAGTCGATGACAAAAGACATGTGCCCTCCTCCCATGCACACTCACACGTGCCACTTCCCATGTTGATATGTCCTGTGTGCTGCTACCCACACATTTTCACAGCTGCAGTTTTAGCATTGTTAGGTCAGAAGATTCCTCCAGGCACTTCTCATTCTCAGAGATATTAATTCAAAAGCTGTTCACTCATTAGCAACAACTACAGAATCCACCCTGGCTGAGATCAAATCAGCTGTTAAGGCTATAACCATTCACCAGGCAAATTAGCAATATGGGTACTGTTCCTCTGTAAGCAGCTAGCACTCAGTTAGCTGTTCTTTAACTAGTAGTACTACTAAAGCTAGATACTGTTTTCTGCTTTTTTACTGAGAAGTTATCTGAAAGTTATTTGCTCGGGGTTTTTTTTGTCCTCCCCCTGCCCCGCCCCAATCTATTCCTTATTTAAAATCTGAAGTATACAGAAGCTTTGAGAAATCTATGTTTATTAGTCTTAATTCTTGTAAGAATTTAAGACAGGGTGCTGCCTGTGGCTTCATCTAGTCCCAGGACACTGCAGCAGGTAACAGGTTCAGTGGTAATGAAAGTAGCTGTAATACAGTATGGGAGTTTGGTTCAATGATATTTTTGGACTTCTGAAAAAAAAAAACCAAACCATTTTTTTTTTTCTGAAACGTACGAGTTGACCTGAAATTCACTGGAAATATGTATCAAACTTTATTCAGTAAAATATCTGTATACAAGAAAAAGTATTTATGGGGAAAATATCTGCACAGAAGAAATAAAGTGATATTTAACAGTATTCACCTATTCCATACATGGAAAATAAAAGGATTTTTCTAAACTGTGACTCCTGTGTATTGACTCTTTTTTAACTCTGTTACGGGAACTTGATAATCACATCCTTCCTAAGTTTACTTTTGTGATAAGAGAAGATAGCTAGGTTATCTACTGACAGATTTGCAAATAAATAAATGTACCTCAACTTTTGTTTATTACTAAAAACTGCAGCAACCTAATGGCTTTCTAATCAAATTCTGGGCTGAAATTCCTGCCTCAGAGATTGCAAAGTTTGGCCCAGATTTTCTCATTAGTCTGTACACCACTGATAGATATATTCACTGTTACTTTTTGGATCAGGGAATAAGGACCTGATTATAAAGTAGTACTTAAATGAATTTTGACATCCAGTTTCACTTAAGTGTTAACAAGTCCTTTTTCCTATGTTCCACTCAGATTTTTTATGTCAAATGTCACAGATTTAAAAGCATACTTTTTAAAAAAAACGGTTTGCTTTGTCATCTTGTGCAATACCTGAGTAAATGCATTATGTCCAAAAGTTTTCAGTTGAAGAAAACTGTCTCTTCTCTGGTTGTTTGTCTTCTGAGACTGCAAAATGCATTGATAGAATAACAGCATTGCTTATAAAGATGTACTGTTTTGTAAAAATGTTTTGCATGATATTGTGACTTTTAAAAGTGGAGATTAATAGGGTTGAATTCTGAATTACATTATTTAAGATATGGATAAGATGATTTGGGGTAATTCCCTTTCCTTCTTCCACTTTAAGGGATTTATTTTCCTTTGCTGCACTTAAAAACAGTTATGGAGAAATAATGACCTTCATACTTGATTTAACGTACTAGATAAACATAAATAAAAGAAAGTATGTGTTTATTCCACCTTAATACCCTGATTAAAAAGTTAAAAAAACAATGGTGAACCCATCATGTCTTCCCTGACTATTCTGTTAATTTATTTCACTGTGTTTGGGGACGGACAATATAGGGTGCAAGGAAGAAGGGTAAAATCTACAGGCATGTATTATTAGGTATATGCTGCCTTCGCTATTTCTGTGCCCTTCAATCAGGTTTTACAAACACCATGGACAAAAGTCTACCCAATCCAATTTCTGGTGTTCTTTGACTCCTTTGCATGTTTACATCTTTGATGCTTAATCTGTGCCTACTTAGCACAAAGGAACAGCTCATGAATGTTGTACAGGGGGGAAAAATAAAGTTTGTTAGAGAAATACTGTCTGTCTTTCAGAGGAGTGTGATCTTTATCAGCAGATGTAGGGCTGCTATTCTGCAGGCAAGTATTTCTTGTTGCTGGGAAACAGACTTTGGTGAAATAATAGGTGACAGGTATTAGTGTATGGTTTGGAAAGACCATCATGAGGAAGAGTCTTGATTTACTAGTTGAGGAGACTTGCCTTTTTGCATTGCATCTGTGCCTGATGTCAAAAGATAAGCCACAGTTTCGTTTCTTTGGGGATGATGCTTCTTTCCTATAAAGCCATCTGACTCAAACATTCTTTCCAAAGTACCTTCCCTGTCTTTTGGACTAAACTGGCTGCAAATGATTGATTTCTGTGTTAGGTGGGAGATCTAATTCCTGGTACCCTTAGTCTGCACATACTAAAATAAAAATAAAATGCTCATATAATATATTGATTCATCCAGATTAGTTTCACAAAGAAGATTTCAGTTTTGAGCGGTTAACCTTACTGCTTTCTCCCTTCCTCTTCTCCATGCTCCAAGGTTGAATCACCAGATCTCAGAAGACCACAAGTCATTGGAAATTATGTCTCTCAAACTCCAGAGTGTGTTTGCTTTGAATATATTTTTAATTTCTCCAAAGCTTAGGAAATCACATTCAGGTTTCATAGGCATTTTTTCCTGTCTGTGAACTGCTTCTGACTCACTCTGACTCTAAGTAGTAGGAAACTGCAGTGTACCTCTTCAGCTTGGTATTTTTCCAGTGCAAAAGGATGAACCCCTCATTAAGATTTCAAAATACAAACAAAAAAGGGAGAGGGAAAATCATAATAAAACCTCTTTTTCCCTGAAAGTAACTTTTAGTCTACCCTTTTCTTTTTTTTTTCTTTTTCTTTTTAAAAAATCCAAACTGCATGAAAGCATGCTTCAAGCATAGGACTCTGATGCCATGGGTTTTCATCCCGGAACACATCCATGGCATAGTATTAACAGTATTAATTATCAGTATCATTAAATGACAAGGTGACAAGCTCTGTAACAGTTGTAAAGTTTCTATACTTCTATTTCAGGGAGGGTTTTAATAAGTGATGGCTAAAGACAAAAATAAAGTGTTTGCCATTCTGCACGAGAACTTTTCCACAGAACATCCCATAAAGCTTGGTTTAACATCATCAAAGACGTGTGAAAATCAGCAAGTTAGATAACACCTAATATGAAAACCTATTCTGAGATGTCTATAGATTTCAAATGTAGAATTAGGAGGTTTAAAAATAAGGTTTTAATTTTTTGCCCATCTCCATTCAGTAGAAAAAGACAAAAAAGACAGAGTGTAAAAAAGGAGGGTCTAAGTTTAATTTTACAAAATCTCATAAATTTGTTTCATAAAACCAAGCCAATGACAGATCATATCTGATGCCTTTTCTATCGAACAGCTCCACATTTCAGGGTAGAGAACTAATATGCAAACTAGACAAATGGTCCTAGTGTGGTTCATTGGTATTTCTGACTACCTATGTCTAAAAGGGGTTTGAATAGCAGACCTTGAGTAAACAGTGGTAACTACAGTAAGAAATTACTTAAAACTGAAAATAATACTAATACAAAAGAAACCCATCACAGTTTACAACAGCATAAAATTTAACTGTGTCTTCCACTGTAGGATTCTCTGTTGATTCTACATATGGAGCCTGTCTTACAGCTAACCTAAGCAGTAGTCTATGTTACTTTTAAGTGCAGTACTTGTCTTGCAGTTGATGCAACTGGATATAGCAGCAAAGAATTAGAATAGTGCCTCTTAAACACAAGAGCTGGAGAGTGACCAGAAAAGGACAGGAGAGAGAGAGTTCCAGAAAACTTGTGCTACGTTTGGTCCCTAATTTTGTCAGACACTTAAGTGGGCCAGATAGGCTCTAAAACTAGTCAGCTCAATAACCTACAGCTAGTTTAAACCCATGGATAATTCATTACCCACATCTCTTTAGTAGTTAAGCATAGCATAAAGATCACAAGAGAATTTGAATTGCTTACTGTCACTTTCACTTTACGACTTTCAGCTTTGGCCCTACTTTTAAGCCTTCCCAATTGGCATGCATGGTGTCTATGCATAAAGCAATTTAACTCACTCAGGATATGTGATTACCAGTTGCCTTTCTGTTGAAGGTTTTTCTGTTGATGTAGAGCTGACAATTCCCATCTCCTGCCTCAGTGCCTCCTGTGTTGTGCAAGTAATCTCTTCCGACATACCATCTATTTTAATATAACGTCTCCTCATTTTTCATCCTTCTGTTTTGACTCCTGACAAAAGCAAATATTCCTCTGAGAGATGGGAAGGTAGGAGAAGAGGGAGCATCTCAGAAACAGTGAAAACTTTGTTTAAACAGCATAAATTAATCCCATATCACACAATGTAAGTGACATGCAATTGCTTGTTGTTATCAGCCGTTAAATCTTGAAAGCTATTGTATGCAAAAAGAGAAAAGCACATAAATAATAGAGAACTGCTTTCAAAGCCCTGGATGCTTGCAAAATTTTTGTGAACCGTGTTCTCACTTCCCTAGATGAGGTGCATTATAACTGTTATACTTCAACAGAGGCAGTGGATGGAAACCCAGATCTTGTGCTTCGATTATGTACTAGTAAATTCATAACTGCAGTATTTGATGGTCTCACAAATACTAATGATTTTGTCTTCAGAACGCCTTTGTGAATTATGGAAACATGACCTCCAAAGTGCGTATAGGAAACTGGTGCACAGAGAGATGAGATGACCTCCTGTTGTTGCACAGTGGGTCTGTAGCAGACTGAGGAAGAGAAGAGGAGTTTCGAAGTCCCTGACCAGGCATTTTTAGCAAGTGTTGGAGATAAAAGCACACCTTGAAGTAGGCATTAACAACACAACAACCCTTACCAAGTAATTGCCTGGGTCTTCCCCTAGTCCCACCTCATTGCACTTCTGTATGAGGCTATTGTAGTGTTTTCCTGCCTTGTTCCTGTGGTTCATTCTGTAAACGTTCCACACCACTACAGCTGTTAGAACAGTGGTGTCCTTCACCATGGTGGAGCTCAGGAATAACAATATACCCCTGTGAATTTTATAAACTCCAAGCAGACTGGTCAGAAATGCTACAATCTAAGCTTTCTCATGAACGTATGTCTACGCTGATAGGTATTCCTGTGCTCTGTGGAAGGCCCCTGAGAAATACCACAGTGACGCACCCATCTTACATCTCTATGAGGTATTCAAACTCCTACCCAGTTCACTCATTGTAGGATTCCTGGACTTTATGGGCTTTGCTCTGATGTTTAATCCCAGATTCCCTTACACCGTAGAGTGTTCCTGAAATCAAGCAGCAAGTACCTTTTCTGAGTCTCCTTAAAAGCAGAGGAAATTGCAAAAACCTGCTATGACACTCTGCTTATGGAGAGGAAAAATACGCAAATATGGGATTTTTGGAAAGCCCAGTTCAAGCTTTCTGATTGTAGGGCAGCCATTCAGACAGACCCTTGAGAGCTGCTGGAGTTCTTAACCATCCCTGCTAGGACAGACGATGCAAGTAATAGCAAAGCAATCAGATGAAATAGGCTCTGAAACTCATAAAGCAGATTGGACAATATGATTCGTATTACTTACTGTTGTAAATGGCTCCGTAACATAGAATTTCAATGCTTTGCAGATGTGAGAAATCTAGGCTTTATCATTTACAACTTTTCTCCTCTGTTTGTAATAAATACAGGTAAATTCCTTCACAAGTCAGTAGACAAGAAATTTTCCTTGTAATCTTAGCATCTGCCTTTAAATGTGAGGAAACACAGCTTGATTTTTGACAGATTTCAGCAATCATGTCACAGGATGTGACAACAGTGCTTTACAGACTGATGTGTATTTGTTCCCACTTTTCTCCCTACAGCCATATTTCTATACACGAATGCTACACTCTGATTTTAAAAGTTGATAAGAACACGTTTTTGGCTGTGCGTTCTTTTTTGGCTGAATTATGCCCTGGGATGAGTGAGTGATACTTTCACTGAAGTCAGAGGCTCTTGCTAATGCATAACGAAGTGTGGTGTCTTGCCATCCAGATTTAGTTACGTATACTGACTCTATAGGTCAGTAATAAGCAAATGTTTTTCTTTTGTGGCTGGACCCACAAATCTCTTTGATGGAGTTTCTTTTTAAAGTGATCCTATTATAAATATTAACCTGATTAAATGTTGTGAGTAGTCTTTACAGTAAGAGGTACTAAAAATATTCTTTTTATAAATCCTGGCTCTGTTCCGCCTGTGCAATAAATGTCCTGTGTTAAGTTAGCTACTTCTAGAAATTTCTGTTTAATCTCCACCACTGCCTTTTTACATTTTAGGTTACTTGCATCTTTTGAAATGGTTTCATTTTTCAATAACTTTCTACTACTTTTTATCTTCATCTTGAACCAGATGGCTATAAAGACAAAAAAGCCTACACAGCAGCTTTTTAGTTAGCAATTAATAGAATCGGTTCTTTTGCTGCTGCAGCTATACATCAAAAGGAAAACAATTATTGTTACTGCTTCTTAAAATACCATCAGACCACTGTTTGAACTGCAGCCTTTTGCTCCAGCTGAAAAGAAATGCAAAACTGAGATTTATGTTACAGGTAATTTTCCCCATTTCAGGTAATGCACATCTGTGCCATGTTTGACTTTGAAGGTCTTCATATCAACATGAAGAACAGTTTATTTGTTGTATCTCTATCTGAATTTTGTTCCTCTGTGAGGTGTAAAAGCAAATACTGCTATATTCTTAACTATCAGTATGGCCTATGAGAGATATTATGATACTGCCAAGGGCCCTTCTTCATCTAATGTAACCCCCTTGAGGCATTTTAGCAATTAAAATGAGTGACTAGATGGTTTCATGGTTTAATTTATACACTATTCAAACATTACTTAGGCAATGCTTTCATTTGGATAAATTTGCTTGAGCATAATGGAAATTCTCAGTTTTCCCTTGAAAATTTAAATTCTTCCACAATAATGGTTTCTACCCAGTGATTTACATAGAGTGGTAGAGTCATGCACCTCTACATGTACATAGTTACACCAGTGATAGGAGAAACTTTAAAGGTCCAGTGTAAAAAAAATTAGAAATCCAGATAGCAGGGCTTCACTTAAATTACTCAGATCTTGAAGGTGTACAAAGATGAGGTTAAATTTCAGGACAATAATCTTCCCCGTACTATTAGCTTTGAGCTAGGCTGATAATATTTTTTTTCTGTAATTCAGCTCCTGGTCTTCACCACAGAATTTCTTAGTGACAATGACAACAGGGCTTAGTAGGAAGGATAATCTCTATTAACAGCACAGCTACTGTAACACACTATTGATTCAGCCTGTCTGCAATGTGAAGCGCACTGTACGCATATGCTATGAGAATGTATTTCTCTTTGAGCAAGGCATTTGGTCATTCCATCAGTTTACAGAGAAATTGCTTGAATTTTCCAAAGAATATTTGCAAATTATATTCATATGCCTCTTCTCATACCTTTATACATATATCCCTCTTCTTTTGTCCTTTAAAAAGGTATTGAAAAGATAAAGAAGGTCGTAATCTCTTTTTTTTTGCTTTGGTTCTCCACAAAAGGCATATGTGTATTTTGAATGAAAAATCACTGTATCAGAGGCAATACCTCGAACTGAAAGTAGTTCCTTGGTGTTGCGCTGCTACAAAAGTAACCTGGATTTTGCAAGTGGTTGCTAGAAATGACAAACTAGGAGGCTAGCTGTCAGATCCCATTTCAGAATAGAGATTAGAAATTAAGTGAACCTATTACTGTTTGCCTGAAGAGAGAATACAAACTAAAACAATTGCATATTTTGTGTATGAACTGTTTATTCTACATATATTTTGAAGGCATCTATGAAAAAAAAATCCTTAGACTTGCTGAGGCTAAACATATTTCCCACAGGGAATCTAGATTGGCCACAGTAGTAAAGATGAAGAAGCCCATCTGTTATGTACAGGAGAGTAAGAGCGTGTGTGAGACAGAAAGATGCTGCTGGTTTCTTCTGTGTGCCTGACTGTGCTCTGTTAATAGATTTTCATTGCTTCTGGAACTTAATGATCACAACCTGCTAGGCACATCTGCTGCACTTCTAGCCACAGGTTGGCTGTCATTTAAAGACAGTGGATTACTGTTTTGTGCTTTTACCTTGAGATCTTGTCTTTGTTCTCTTTGGGGGATCTGCTTGTCTTAGCAAGAGTAGCTACACAGAGACAGAGTCTCATGCATGCCCACATATGCATGTATACTTATGCCGACATGCACAGAGTTAGGTAGGATATTTAATTTGTAAGTATGATAGGGACAGAAGGCCCAAATAATTGCAAAGTTAAAATGTAGAAACAGGAATTTTAGCAGCTAGGCAAAAGTAAAGGCAAGAAATCCTCATAAAAGCTAAATCTCCTTTTACACGGGATTTAACTCAAATCGCAGAACACGGTATCTATTTATGGGTTTTATCCTGGGAATAAGAACTACCCAAAAAGAACCACAGAATGACACCAGTTAAAATTAGCCTTAGCCAGGAAAATATTTTCAGCAGGTTTAAGGAGCTTGAACAGGTGACCATCTGTGTGTTTCATGCTGAGACAATGAAACTTAGGTATAAGCATTTTCCTTATTTGTGAGCCCCTTTAGGCATAAAAACTCTGCTATCTTGATAGAAAACTGATATTTAAATACATATTTTAATGCCTCACACATCTAAATCACTTTTACAAGTGATTGTTTTTCCCTAAAGCTTTGGATTCTGGGCTGCAGAGTTGGACCTCCCACTAAACACTGCAGGTGAGGTCCTTAGCTGGTGTAAATCACAGTAACTCCCCTCATTTCAGTGAGGGAAAGCATCCAAATTATTGACCTACAGGGATAAGTATCCCAGCTCTTATCTGCTCAAGCTATTTTTGTCAACTAAAGTGTTTTTCAAACTAAGTTTATTTTTAATTAGTGCATTTATGTAGCTATATTCGTCACTGGTGATCATCTGATTTACACTAGTGGAAGACCTGGCTTGCTGAGAATGTACTTTGCTGCACTGAACACATGGCAGTAACAGCCTGTAACTATCCCTTTGTGGCCCTGATCACATTTTATTTGTGCCGAATTTCCCATAGTGGCTGCTGTTACCAAAGACCTAAAAAGATTATGGAATGTGCTTATTTTTAAATTGTTTTATTTATTTATTTATTTTATTTTTCCTGAAGTTGCCTTCCTGCACTGAAGGACAGTGGTTTTATCTTCACCTTGTGAATGTTTTGTTGAACTAGTGGATTTAAAATTTCTTCACATATATTAGTATCTCCACTAGTATTGAATCTTTTGTTAAAAATGAATTTTGCCTACAGCTATATGGGAATCTTCCAACAATGCATGAAACACACACAAGGTGTGTAGAAGAGGAAGACAAAAAAAAAAGACACAACAAGCACAAATTCATAGGCATTAATCTTAAAAAGAGATCTTCTTTAAGTGAACATTGTTTTCCCTTTATGACCTTTTTCTCACTGCCAACTCTGTTAATGTTTCATTCTCAATATATTTTACCCATATTCACTGAATTATAGGAAAAAGATTAAAGGTTAGATTTAATTGTAAAAGTGAGACCATTCTTATTAAATACAACAGTGAATGTAGAAACCTTGATGATACCAGCTCAATACATCAAAACAATACCGCCTTTGTATAAAAAAATTGAATCCCAATGAGACCAATGATAAATAGAGGAAGGTGAAAAATATTTATCACAACATTTTAACATTTTAGTAAATGTTTCTTTTTCAGTGATTTTTATGAGGAAGGAGAAAAAAACTTCAGCACATTATTCTCTATCACTTAATTAAAGTTACCAGAAGGAGAGGGATGTGAAAATTTGATCATTATTACTGAAAGCCATTTTTAATCCAAAAACTGGCTTTCAAAGACTGAAAAAAAATATGAAAATTAATTAAAACTTATGCCCTATTTTTCACAAACTTTCATATAAAAATGCTTGGCAATATTCCTATATTTCTAATGAAAAGTTGCAGAGGACAGAGGAAAGGTATAAAACAGCAGCAATGCAGATCCCTATGCCTGGATGAACTACTTTTACCTTCTGTGAATTAGACCTTCTCTTGCCAGAAACTGCCAGTCATAATGACAAGGAACTTTATTTGGGTAATTTTTCCAGCTCTAGTAATCCATGATTCAGCAAAGCATCTAAACTTATGCTGAACTGGACTAAAGTTTTGTTGCAAAGGCATTTAAACTGAGACCTTTAGACTCTGCTGAATCTGAGCCACACAGAACACAACCAAAATCAAAGTCTTGTTTTATGTCTCAATTTGGGCTTGAATTTTGTGGGAAGTTTCTGGTTTTTGACATACTGGAAATTCTGTTGTAGCCTTTTCATGAAAGAAAATCTCCAAAATAATCCTACAAGTTTTCATATGTAGAAAAGCTGAATGGAAAAATTATTTCAGTTGCCTACATGTTTAGTTTGCTTTATTTTCAAGTTAAAATTATTCAGCTTCATCTTGACATTGTAACCTTTCAGTATACCAGCGTTTTTTGTGTGAACAGTTTCTAATTATAGTATGAAATTTGTCAGCCTGAGGTTAGTGTTATAGAGTCTGGAAGAAACATTGGGATCACTCAATATTTGTATGGGTTGTTTTTTGCTTCAGGACTTGCAAACTGTTGTGGGTTTTTTGTTTTTTTTGTTTGTTTGTTTGTTTTTTTTTCTTCCTTAAAGCTATTATGATGAAGTGGTGTTCAAAATTAAACAATCTTTTGTCACGTTCATAGCCAGGAGACACACCATTGTGACCCATGGGAAAACTGCATCTTTCACAGCCAGAGAAGCTTTTAGTCTGTCTGCTTTTTACTCAGTCATGCTAGAAATGGACACACAACGTATTTATCCACGGCATATTAACTCTCAGATAATGTTGAAAGTAAAATGCTCAAACGCAAATTTTCCAGCAAGAAATACTATCTGTGGAGGATTCTACAACGACAGAATCACAATATACACAGGCAAGACTCCAGCGGGCCTTTGATTTGTAAAGAAAGCAAATGAATATGGCCTTTACAGTGTTGTTCTGGTCTCTGCCTTCATATCTTACAGGTTTAACAAATAAGAAACACCATCAGATTTATTATACAATATTTATTTTCTTGAATCTGATACAGAATAGAAATGACCTGTGATTACTTTACTAAACCAAAATAAAAGGTGACTGGTAAACCAAACCAAAACAAAAAAGTTCAAGTGAAGGATTATATTTTAACAACTGTAATTAAACTTGAACCAAAATTATTCTAAGTACTCATACCTCGCATCAGAAGTGTGGTGTGTTTGCTCTACTGGAGCCATTGCAAGTCTCTGCAACTTAGGCTGGGGGCGGCACAGTTGAGGGCCATGGACTGCTGGCACTACTAGATTGCTAACCTTGGAGGTGAGCATTTTCTTTCTTTAGCCCGTTTAGAATCATAAAATCATAGAATTGCTTGGGTTGGAAGGGACCTTAAAGATCCGCTGGTTCTAACCCCCCTGCCATGGACACGGATTCCTTCCACTAGACCAGGTTGCTCAAAGCCCCATCCAACCTGGCCTTGAACACTTACAGGGATGAGGTATCCACAACCTCTCTGTGCAACATGTTCCAGTGTCCCACTACCTTCACAGTAAAGAATTTCTTCCTAATATCTAATCTAAATCTACTGTCTTTCCATTTAAAACTGTTACCCCTCACTCTATCACTACATTCCCTGATCAAGATACCTTCCCCATCTTTTGTGTAGGCCTCCTTTAAGTACTAGAAGGCAGATATAAGGTCTGCCTGGAGCCTTCTCTTCTCTAGGCTGTCCTCACCAGGGAGGTGCTCCAGCTCCCTGATCATCTTACTGGCCCTCCTCGAGCAAGTCCATGCCTTTCTTATGCTGGGAGCCCCAGAACATTGGCTCTGTAACACTGAACACAGCACTCCAGGTGGGGTCTCATGAGAGCCGAGTAGAGGGGGAGAATCACCTCCCTTGACCTGCTGGCCACATTTCCTTTGATGGAGTCCAGAATATGGTTAGCTTTCTGAGCTGCAAAAGCACATTGCTAGCTCATGTTCAGTTTTTCATCCACCAGTACCCCCAAGTCCTCCTCTGCAGGGCCGCTTTCAATCCATTCATCACCTAGCCTGTATCAACATCTGGGATTGCGCCGACCCACATTCAGGACCTTGCACTTGGCCTTGTTGAACTTCATGAAGTTCTCATGGGCCCACCTCTCTAGCCTGTCAAGGTCCCTCTGAATGGCATCCCTTCCCTCTAGACTGTCAACCACACCACTTGGCTTGGTGTCATCCACAAACTTGGTGAAGGTGCACTCAATCCCACTGTCCATGTCTCTGACAAAGATGCTAAATAATACTGGTCTCAGTAAGGACTCCTGAGGGACACTACTCATCACTGGTCTCCACATGGACATCAGGTCGTTGACTGAAACTCTTTGAGTGTAACCACCTAGCCAATTCCTTACCCTCTGAGTGGTCCACTCATCAAATCCACGCACCTCCATTTTAGAGACAAGGATGGTGTGCAGGACAGTGTCAAATCCTTTGCACAAGTCCAGGCAGATGATGACAATTGCTTTCCCTTATCCACGAATGTTGTAATGCCATTATAGAAGGCCACCGAATTTGTCAGGCACAATTTGCCTTTAGTGAAGCCACATTGGCTGTCACCAATTACCTCTCTGTTCTCCATATGCCTTAGCACAGTTTCCAGGAGGACATGCTTCATGATCTTGTTGGACACAAAGGTGAGACTGACCAGCCTGTAGTTCCCCTTTTTAAAAATGGGGGTTATGTTTCCTGTTTTCCATTCAGTGGGAACTTCACCAGTGTGCTACAACTTTTCAAACATGATGTTTAGTGGCTTAACAACTTCATCTGCCAGTTCCATCAGGACCCTCAGATGCATCTCATCAGGTCTCATGGACTTGTGCATATTCATGTTCCCTAGATGGTCTTGAACCTGATCTTCTCCTACGGCGGGCAGTACTTGATTCTCCCAGTCTCTCGCTTTGGGTTCTGTGAATTGGACAGTGTGGCAAGAGCATTTGCCAGTGAAGACTGAGGCAAAATGTTGTTGAATACCTCAGCCTTCTCCATGTTGGTTGTAGCCAGGTCTCCTGTTTCGCTCATCATGGGAAGTACAGTTTCTTTCATCTTCCTTTGTTTTCCTAGATACCTGAAGAAACCCTTCTTGTTATTTTTCATGTCCTTAGCCAAGTTCAGTTCCAGCTGTGCCTTGGCTTTCCTGATCCCCTCCCTGCATTCTCACGCCAAATCTCTATAGTCTCCCCAGGATGTATAACCCTGCCTCCATTGCCTATGTGTTTTGGTTTTGTGTGTTAATTTGGCTAAGAGGTCTTGATGTAGCCAAGCTGGCCTCTTGCCTCCCCTGCCCTACTTCTTGCACATCGTGACTGAGAGCTCTTGCACACTAAGAAAATTGTCTTTATCTCCCAACTCTCATTTGGTTCTTTGCCTCTGAGGGCAATTTCCCAATGGATCCCATGTACTAGTGCCCTAAGCAGCTGAAAAATTGCCTTTCCGAGGTTTAGGGTCCTGACTCTACTTTTTACCCATTTTGTACCCCTCAAGATTGAGAATTCCACCAGGGCATGACCACTGCAGCCCAGGCTACCTCCAGTCTTGACCTCTCCTGTAAATTTTTCTGCTTTAGTGAGCAACAGGTCCAGCAGTGCCTCTCCTCTGGTCGGACTCTATCACCTGTACTAAGAAGGTGTCCTCAATGCACTCCAGTAGTTTCCTGGACTGCTTGCAGTTTGCTGTGTCACTTTTCCAGCAGATGTCCGGGTGGTTAATGTCCCCTCTCAGGATCAGGGCCTGCGAGCATGATGCTTCCTGCAGTTGAAGAAAGAATTCGTCTTCTTAACCAGGTGGCCTGTAGTAGACACCAACCACAAAGTTTCCTTTGTTGGCCTGGTCTCTAATTTTCACCTATAAGCTCTTGACTTGTGCATTGCTGTTCTTCAAAGATAACTGTGCAATCGATCCCATTTTTGACAAAGAGGGCAACTCCCCCACCTCTCCTTCCTTGCCTGTCCCTTCTGAATAGTTTATAGCTGTCAGTCACAGCACCCCAATCGTGTGATTCATCCCACCAAGTTTCTGTGATAGCAATCAGGTCATAGCTTTCCATTCGGGCAGCAGCTACCAGCTCCTCCTGTTTCCCATATTGATTGTGCAGGTATTAGAGGCACTTCAGCTGAGCTACTGGCCACATCCCCTTTTTAGAGGAGGTCACCCTAATTCCCTTGAGGCAACTCATAGGTGTTTCACTGTTGCTTCCTAATGCCTTGGCAGCCTCTGGCTCTTCTCAAGTGCTTAGAACTTCATCTCCTCCCCACTGCTAAATCTAGTTTAAAGCTCTGTTTATAAGTCCAGCCAGCTTATTGTCCAGGGCACTTTTGCCCCACTTGGTCAGTTGAGCCCTGTCAACTGTCAACAGGACAGGTCTCTCAAAGGTATGCCCAAAGTCATAAAAGCTGAGACCTTGAGCATTGCACCAGCTACACAGCCAGTCATTCACCTGTTCAATTTGTCTTCTTTTTCTCAAACCCCCTTCTTCAACTGGGACGATAGAGGAGAACACCACCTGTGCTTCCGATTCCTTTAACATTGTTCCAAGGGACATAAAGTCTCTTTTTGTATTTCTGACTTGACTCTTTGCAGCATCATTCAGCTCTACTTGGAATAGTAAGAATGGGTGATAGTCCACAGGCTTCACCAGGCTCGGCAGCCTCCCCATGACATGTAGTTTAGCTGATAGTTGCCTTGATGTTGGGCTAAGAATCTTAAATAAGCCAAAAGTTTTAAATCTATGTCTTGTTTTCACTAAAAAAGAAGTTGTCTGAAGGAAAGATTCCAGCTTCATTTCCAAATGGCTGATAGTGTTAACTGAGGTCAGGAAGACTGACTAGATTCTTCACTAAGTAGCACACCATTTAAAAAAAAAAAAAAAAAAAAAGAAAGAAAGAAAGAAGAAAAGAACAAAAAAGGGAAAAGAGGAAAAAGGTAAAAAGGAAAACAAACCAGTGGGTGGGGGAGTGGGGTGGCAGAAGACATGGCTACATTCAACAGCCAGTATAGGACCACTAAGTGTAGGGAAAGGGAGGTTAATTAAAGTCTCATAGAAAACAATGACCCTGACTCAGGAGGCATGAAATTTATGTTTATGACTTATTACATTACTAATCCTTGTTACCACTATACCTCAATCTCTTACAAGGCTGATGTAGTTTTACTGGGAGTATCACTACAACATAACAGAATCTGTTCATTCTGTTGCAAAATATGATGACCCATGGAAAACAGAGAATTAAATCTCTTTCCTAAGGGAACTGAACACCAACTCCACAGTAAGTTTGTGAATTCATAGTCTTTTTTCCACACATTATTTCATTAATTAAGAAAGAAAAGGGACAGCAACAGTTACTGTGGAATATGTATTTCTGAGCTGTTTAAATCGTAATGAAGGATGTAGCATGTGAACACTTCTATTGTGTTTATGAGTAAGCGCTTGTTCTGTGAGAAACAAGTAAATAACCAATTTGCCTTTAAAAATGAAGAGTCAAAACATCTAATATGCTATTTTCACACCTGTAAGCCACCAAAACTCCACTGACGTCATCTTACTATGGGAGTCAAATACTTTTCCAAATGCAGTATTATTATCTGCTGTTTAGAATTCTCATCTCTGTTGTGTTGTCTATGCTTTGGGAGTATAGCTCCAGAAAGTGAGGAGCTGCACTCTTGTGAAGCTTTTTGAATGCAATAACACTGGGAAGAAGAGTTCTTATGCTGTGTGCATCCAGACTGATACAGTAACTTCAGTCTGCCAATATATTTCCTATGAACAATAGCACGAAAATCAAAGCACATGGTCTCCCCACACCTCTTGCATAAGAATGTTTCCTTATGTGTTGTAGCACTTAATTTAGGGTTTTTCATATCCCTTAAATATGTTGCAAAGGTTACAGCTTCATTTTTTTTTCCTCAGGAAGATTAAAAAATAAATATAAGCACAGCAATTATCACTGCCTGCAAGAGGATGTATTTTCATAAAATGAATGACACAGTTGCTGATATTAGATCTTATTTTCATTTTTTGAAAGAACTCACTTTGACAACTATAAAACCACTTTCCACTAAATTGTAGATATTTAAAACTTAATTAAATTGTAATAAGCAGATCTATTCAGAACAGTCTGAAAGAAATAAGGAGTGCCTTGAAGATTATTTACAGTTCTGAAATGCCAGAAAATGTACAGCCACAGCCAGCAGTGCAAAATCACCTCCTGTGAGGGAAACATTAATTTCTAATGTCTGTTTTATACTAACAGAACTACATCAGCTCCCCTTACAATATGTGGTCTATGTTGTGGTGGAAACTTGATGCTGCAGTAATATGAAATAATACTTCAGAATGCAGGAAGAATGCTTCCCCCTTCTTTTTGTCTTTGTTGAAGGCCATGGTGTTGTTAAAGCATCTAGAATAATTACCTACTTTGGGACTCTTAGGTAATAACTACTGTACTTGCTATTTGATTTAGCATGTGTACTTGCATATTTTTATACTAAATCTCAATGATATAGCATACATGTACTATATTTTTCATGTTATGTACTGATATAACCCTACTGTACAGCTAAGGATTGACTTGGAACTTTATCCTTACTTAAGGAGTGAACCCCACTGGAGTTTGCAGACCTACAAGAAATATGTAGTTTATGTTCATATATGATTACAAGGTTTCAAAAGATTTTTCTCAGAAGAGAATACTTCCCCCCCCCCCCCCCCCCTTAATTTTACTATTTTAAAGGCAGAGTTATTAAGGGAATGGAGCTTATACTAGCAGTTATAGTTAATTAGAAAAAGATAAAATTTTCATCAAAAAATCTTTAAAGGCATTTTAAATAACAGTTTCCATCTTCCAAAAACACATGTTCTATTTCTTGGTGGAAAATTGAAAATGTTAATTAAAAGCTGTTTCAAGAAATATGACATCTTTGCTTAGATATGTTCTTAATGTATTTCTCTTGGTACTAGCCGTTTAATGATTTTTTTTCTCTACCTGGCACATTCAATGCCAGAAAATCAGATATTCAGTGGTGTGGTTGCATTGATGAATATATGTTTTGACTTCTCCCAAGAACAATAAATGTAGGTTATGTCATGGTTTAATCCCAGCCACCAACTAAGCACCACGCAGCTGCTCATTCACTTCTCCCGCCTCCTCCCCCCCCAAGTGGGATGGGGGAGTAAATCGGGAAAAGAAGTAAAACTCATGGGTTGAGATAAGAATGGTTTAATAGAACAGAAAAGAAGAAACTAATAATGATAACACTAGTAAAATGACGATACTAATAATAAAATGATTGGAATATACAAATGGTACACAATGCAATTTCTCACCACCCGCTGATTGACACTCAGTTTAGTCCCCAAGCAGCAATCCCTCTACACCAACTCCCCCCAGTTTATATACTAGATGTGACATCTCATGGTATGGAATACCCCTTTGGCCAGTTTGGGTCAGGTGCCCTGGCTGTGTCCTGTGCCAGCTTCTTGTGCCCCTCCAGCTTTCTTGCTGGCTGGACATGAGAAGCTGAAAAATCCTTGACTTTAGTCTAAACACTACTGAGCAACAACTGAAAACACCAGTGTTATCAACATTCTTCTCATACTGAACTCAAAACAGAGCACTGTACCAGCTACTAGGAAGACAGTTAACTCTATCCCAGCTGAAACCAGGGCAGATTATAAGTCATTAAATTGAAAATTTCACTTTAGACTGCTGGTTCGAACTCCTTTATAGTATATACAGTGAATTGTCTATTAATACTTCAAGGTGTTTCAAATCTTAGCGGTTGCAAATTACTTGAAAATGAACAAAAGAAAGGAATAAATAAGAGAGAGAGAAAGAGAGAAGGAAATTGATGAGTGAGGGAGAGATAAGCACATGAATCTTGATCATTTCTAGGAAAATAAATAGACAAATGTTTTGGTTAAAGGTCTGTGATTAGGAGTGCACTAAGATGAGCTTTTGTTTAACAAAGATTTTTGGCAATTTAAGTGAATAGTTCTGAGTTGACATGTAAACCCTAGTCATGTTAAGTTTCAGAATCCACTATGGAGTGCCCCAAGTAATGCAAAATATGGTCACATAATGGTAACCTTATAATTAAGAATAATTTTTATCTTATTTTCACCCTCTCTTAAACATAGAATGCACTACTAGAAAACGTCAGTCAATGTCCCTTTTGTTATCACCTTTGCGTTTACAGGAGTGATCAGTAAAACCAACAGCATTTAGTTGGATAAAAATGCATGTATACACACACATCATACATATATATACACATTGTGGCCTGGAAATCCTTGGAAACCTGGGGCAAGTTCACAAAGCCAGCAAGATACCCAAGTCTCCTTGGATTCAACAGATCAAGGACTGTTATACCAAAACTGTTAGAGAGATCTCTTCCCTTGCACAGATCTACTCATCGTATTGCCACTTAATTTAAACCAAAGTACCAAAAATAGGGATAACAAGCAACAGAAGGGAAGAGGGTGATGAAGTAAGAATAGGTAGTGAGATCACACCATATATGTACTTAAATGAGAAAATAAGGAAAAATCCTCTGTCTCGGCTCCCCAGCTTAGCTGTCTACCAATCTATGGTTACCTTCAGACTTAGCAGAAGACATAATCTTAAGAAAAAGTTTGGAAGAAGAGAAACTATTAGTGAAATTGATATTCAGAGCAATTAAAGGACATATTGAACTGCCCCATCTTTGGAGAACCTTTCATCTTTTCTGGAGTTAACTTATGCTAACTGACTCTTCCAAAGCCTCACACTGAGTTAGGTCTGGCACAGAGCAGAAACTCAACTTTTACTTTATTGCCCTCATTAAAAAAAACCCATACTGCTTCATTTGAGGTGAAGTTGCAACCCATTCAATCACACTTGAATAGAAAGTGCACATAAATCCACAGCCTTGTACTCTCACATCTGTGCAGAAGTGGATGATCTTTAAAACTTTGAAAGAATGGAGTCTCAACTGCATGCGTCCAATGTGGCTTCATAAAAATGTAGGTGAATTAATTAAATATGAAAACAAATTCCTGCACAATGCATTATAGCCAGAAATGCATAGCACAGAAACATGACACCCCAAGGAAGTATTCAGTGACTTCCCATTCTTACAACTGCTTTATACATGTGCATTTATGACTATCAAAGTTGTGGAAGAGAGGCACAATACTGAGAACTGGGTTTGATGAATCAGTCCCTGGTTAAGCAGCCTCTCTCGCAGATGATTCCTGCAGGTGTGGCCATGAATACTGTTCTATCCCTTTAATTTACAAAGCCCCAGCCCAACCCAACTGTTGACTGTACTTAGATGGTGGTCTTACCTCTCCTCCACCTTTCTAAAGCATTAAATCCTAGGAAGCAAACGCTACACTCTCTGTTACCTGGAGACAGTCACCAAACATTTCCCATTTGGGTTTGTAAGAGTAGAAGAAAAATTCCTCTCAGCTGCACCACCTATACTCACCTCTAGAAGGCAAGGGACAACTTTCCAGGTGTTGAATTATCCAAAATTATTATTATATGGATTTACGCTTGCATGGGTACTCTGAGCCAGATTCTGTGGTGCACCAGAGCACAAACAATTCTTCTTTAACTTCTACAAACTTACAACATCTTCAGGACATTTAGGCCACCAAATGCTATCAAAGCAATCACTTTCCTCCCCTGAAAGGGGAGGGGCAGAAACAGAAAAATGCAAAACCACCTCCAGCCAGTTAAGAAAGAAAGATGCCCCAGTATTAGAATTCCTCTGTGGGAATTCAACAATGCTGTCATCTATGTATTTACAGTCTAAATTAGCCCACATTTTAGATAATGTTTTTCAAGCTACATTCCAAAATAGTAACCATAAACATTGCATGTTATGTACGGTCAAAGCTTGGATTTGCATTTACCAATGCTGATAGGTGTGTCTGTCTGTATCCACACATATCAGAAAATCAGTTAATGCATATTAAACTAGTGGAGTAGGGTTGCATCTGGAGAAAAGCTCAAAGCTTTTTCTTTAATTTCTGGGGTTCAGTTTCTGTCAGAACAGAGCAATTCAGTTTCAGGAATATGCGAAAAAAACCCAGCCTCTATTTTGCTCAGCACAGCACTCTGAAATTTCACATGACGAGGAGCACTTCTTGCCATGTATAAGCTGCCTTGGTGTTTCAGAACATATGGTACATAAGATCACACATTGTTCTACATCTCCTACTGTGGGTAAGAGCATCAGGGAGAGTGGAGGAGCAGAAGGCAGCATTAATTCCAGATTTGCAAGCACTTCTGGTTGGATAATATTACCTTACTTTAATGAAAATGGTACTAATAGAAAAAATTAACCCAGTGTGGCAAATAGTGTAAGAACACTAGGCTTTAGAAGGGAGGTTGATCTTAGGCAGGATGTTTATCCTACCTGCTAGCTTTTGGAAGCTAGTCATCCACTGTGGTACTGAAGTGCTGATGTATTGTGACATCATTAAAAGATGAGGGAGGGGTATACAGACAGAGGCTAAAGACTTATGTTACATTTCCATCCACACATGGGACATTTGCAAGTCTACCCCCTTCTCCCAAGGCAATCAAGCTGCTTATTTTCCCAAAGTGCAAATACACACGTAAGTGTTGTTCTTTGTATCTTCAAAACAGTGTGAGAATGCCTATTTACTCATACCTTCACTGTAGACAATCTTTCATGCAGTGTACAACAGGATACTACTTAGGCAGGCAGTGTAGTTTATCAGCAGATGCTTCTGCCTCTATTGTCCATTTCAGTGTGTTTATTGTAGGAAAAGGGAAGGACAGTGATGGAAAACCTCACTTTTAAAAGTTCAGTCCCTACCACTACACTATTTTGGACTGCCTAAACAATGTGCAATGTTTGTGGTCTAAAACAATACCCCTTTTGCACTCTTTTTTACTTTGTAAGGCAAGTTACGTGTTTACAAATAGGCTTCCTCTACAGCACCTTCTGCATATTATCAAACCACACAGAAGTCATATCTGAGGAAGCAGTGTATTTACGATCTACATTCTATTTAAGATGTTTTTAGAAAATGGAATAAGTGATACTGTACAATGTACCTCTGTCTCATACAGACATTTTTACACAAACTTACCAAATTTGTTGAGTAAGTGAAATGTGAAAAAATCATGGCAGTGGGAGTAAGAAATAAATGATCATATTGCAAAAAGGGAAAATACAGTTATTCTGAAGATTATTATCTCTGAAGAGATAAAAGGACAGATAGGCAGATACACTAAAAACCTTTTCTAGAATGCAGGTACTACAAAAAAAAGGCTTTCAAAAAAAATTTGGTGATCAAGTTTGAGGGACAGAGACACAGGTATGTGTTAAATGATGTAGGAGGATAGATGAAAGCAGGCAGAGAGACAGAAGGAGAGAAAAGGTTTATGAGAACATTATTTTGGTTTGGGTAAAAGATTGGTGGGATTTTAAGCACAGATCTCAGGGGTAAATTGATACAGAAATATTGCATAATGGATGTTCCTGCATCCTATTTCCGCCAAAAGGTTGGTGTTTCAGATTAGCAAACATTGCACGCATGTATTTAAATTCCTTTAACTTCATGATGACTAGTCAATTAAGAGTAGGCTTTGATTTTAATATAAATAAACAGTTTTAAAGTATAAATTTCACTATTCTCATTTTTTCAAAAGAAGATAACAACATCACAAGACAATTCAGGCCAGCAAGAAAGTCCCCAGTCTGACCCCTGCCCAGAGCAGGCTCAGCCACGGGGTCAGCCCGGGTTGCTCAGGGCTCCATCCCGCGGGGGCTGGAAACCCTCCAAGGAGGGAGATGGCACCACCTCCCTGGGGCCGGCCCCACTCCCCAGCTGTCCTCGTGGGGGAAAAGCTTTCCCTCGTCTCCAGCCTCTCGGGCTCTGCCTAGCTGGCTGCCCACCAGGACCCGGGGCCTTCTCCCCAGAGCTGCCCCAGGCCCCACCGGCATGGCTGCCAGGCCTCGGCCTGCCCGCCGCAGGGCTGCGCAGTGCCCCTGCCCCCGGCGCGTGGGGGTCCTGTCCTTTCCTCCCACTGGTCCAGTCCCCCTGGACAGCTGCCCTGCCCTTGTGCATATCGGCCGGTGCCCCCCAGTTTGGCGTCACCCGCAAACCTGACGGTGCACTTGGTCACCTCCCCAGGTCATGGATAGAGATGCTGAACAGGACAAGCCCCAGGGCAGACCTTGTGGGACCCCATGGGGCACAAGCCTACCAGAAGATTCTATCCAGCGACCACCATCTCTGCCCAACCGGCCGACCAGCCAGGTATTTACTCCCCTGCTGGGGCACCCACCCAGACCCCAACATCCAGCCTGGACACAAGGACATTGTGGGAGAGTGCTGGAGGCCTTGCTGAAGTCAACCTAAACGATATCCCCCGTTTTCCACTTGTCCACTAATCCAGCGATTTTATGACAGGAAGCAACCAGATGAGTGATGTAATTTTTAGACTGAGTAAATCAACCACCTTTTTCCTCAGCTGCTGAGATCTGTGATCCAAAAGGACTTGCTCCATGATTTTGTTACTCTTTGATGTGAAACTGAACAGCATCATCCTTTTACCCTTTTTTGATTATAGGTGCAATATTTTCTTTCCCTCTGTTGTCACAGAGCTTCACTGCTCTTCAAAGCTGTTAGTGGCTCTGTGAATGCATCTTCCAGCTCACTTGGCACCCTTGGATGCAAGCTATCTGCTCCTATGGACTTATGGGTCAAACTCATGCAAGTCATCCCTGACTCAACCCACGTACATTGCTAGTTGTTCTCTTCCTTGAACCAGCTTCCTAAGCACAGAGTCGTAGGAGGTGTTGCTTCGTGAATTCTGAGGCACATGGAGCATCTCAGCTTGACCTGTGTCCACTGTCACTGAGTCACCTGTTATATTTAGCAACAGTCCCACATTTTGTTTTGCCTTTTACAGCCAACATAGAGGTAGAAGCTCTTCTTGTTGCCCTTAACCTAACTCACAAGTTTGAGCTCCATTTGAGCTTTAGCTTTCCTCATACCATCTCTGCATGCCTGGGCAATGTTTCTAAATTTTTTCCTGGTATACTCTCCCTGCTTCCACCTGTCATATGCTGCCTTTTTGTGTTGGAGCTCTATCACAAGTTTCCTGCTAGCCAAGCTGGTCTCCTGAGACTTCTGTTTTTCTGCCTAAGCATGCATTCTTGTGCATGGACTTCTCCATCTTTGAAGTCTATTTCTTAGTATTAAGCTGTTTTGTGGGTGGAATTCCCTCGTTCTCATTTATGTTGTTGTGCTGTATTGCTTTTCAGTTTATTCTCTCACTGTAGGAGCCCAACACACTGGGTGTAAGGATTTTCTGATTTTTTGTTTTTGTTCTACTTTGAAGATGACACGGTTAGATTTAGTGGTTCCAAAGAGTTAACTGCTGAAACCTCTTGTCTTTTCGTGCTTTGAGAACAGGTTTGGGTATAACAATATAGATTGCTAGGCTGTGAGCATAGTTATTGCAGAGTGGCAGGGTTTGTTAATTGTTATTAGGGTTGCAAAACCCTCTTCTGAGATAGAAATCAGTTTTGGACAGATTCGACATGCACACACAATCAACTTACCTAAGATGGGGTAGGTTCTCTTATTAAAAAATTCTAGAAGTTTTAATTATTTTTTTGTTTGTTTTTCATTATTAAACTGCTTTTTATGACAACTACTCTGTGAATGAGAGTTATCAGCTATGTGAAAAAAGAGTCCTTGTTCCTCCTGAGGAAAAGAAGGAAAGTAAGCAACCATGTAAAGTCAAATTTTTCCTTTCTTCCCTCTTTGCTCATTCATTTTGCTGTGGGTACCCTTGCTCTTGCTAAAAGACAAGCATGTTAACTAAAAGGTCCTGACACAGGATATAGTAGGGATTAGGTTGGAGAAGCATCCTTAGATGGGCGCTGTTAGTAAAATACTAAAAAGAGAGGAGAGTCTGCAAATGATAGGCGGTTCCAGATGGATAAATGGCAGCTCCAAGTTGTTCCTATTTTGCTGGAAATAAAAGGTTAAGATTAACAGGAATTATGGAGTTTGGGATTTCATTATCTTGGTTTAGGCAAAAAACCAAATTTTGTCTGTATATCCTTTCTTATTTGAGTGTCTTTTACTGCTCCTCATTCCTAGGATAATTAATAAAAAATACTTTAATTCAAAATATTTTGCACTTACAGACAATGCCTTTAATCTAAACTCTGTCTTCCCACCCCGTCCCCGCCACTTGTTCTTTCTTTCTGATCTCTTTAGCTGCTTAATATATCACACAAAAAGACACTATCGATGTGTCAAGGCCACATTTTAAAAGGAAATATTCATTTGCAGAGGTTGAGGTCTCCATTCCTTTTTTGAATCACTGCTGTCTAACAGTGTATGTCTTACCTTCATGGCTTGCTAAATCCCACAGGATGCCACGTCAGCCCTCACACTGAACAAAAATTACTGTGTGTTTAATTTTGTTTCCATAGCTGGAACTGCTTTAAATGCTCAAAGTAATTATGAAATAATTGGAGGTTAATATGTGATAAGGGTGTATTTCAGTGGAGGGTGCTTTCTCTCCTGTTTTTTTCACACAAAAACCTGTGAATCATAATAAAATTTATAATTTAACAGTTTCAGCCCATACTTTCAGGGTTGTTTCTGAAGTACTGTGACAGCAGCATATATATGTGTGCAGCATACTGCAAATGGTGTTCAAGGAGGATACATTCTGGCTCCAATGTTACAGGTGTCCCTCTCTTACCTCTTGTAGCGATCCTGAAATGATAACAAGGCATGTTTTAGCAGACCGGTTTAATCGTTTCTTATTTTTTCTTGTAAATATTATGAGTGACTGAAACTATGAACCAAACTTAACAAATGGTTCAGGTGTTTTGACTCAAACTAACAGATGTGGTTACAAAACCATGTGTTTGTGTTAATCTGTCAATTTACAGATATGTTACAATGGTTGGAATTTGGTGGAGGAACTGGAATGTGATGCTGCTTCTGGTTCTGTATAGCTTGTTGCACTAACATTGGCCTCTTTTCTAACAGAAACAAAATATTTTTCTTGACTTTTCATTGGAAATTTTTAGATGCCTAATGAAATACAGCTATAAATGTTTTACCTGTGTAAATTCGTTTTTTGCTGCCCTCACTTTCAGTTATGACAGGCAGCTACCCACTTCATCTGCTCTTACACCTGTCTGACCTCTAACTTATAACAGGCTGCAGAGAAAATATTTATAAGACAGTATTTATAACAGATTATTCGTGCATAATATCCACAGGTAAAAAGTAAAAAGGAGAGTTTTGGGCAATTAAGTACATTACCCAGGCTAAAATCTTCACCAACCAGTATCAAATGCATGAAAATATGTTTATACCTAGACCCAAGTTTTTCTGCTGTGCTTGTTTTTCAAAGAAGAGATCAGAAAATGACACCCACAGACAGTCCTATCTACCCTCAGGAAAATATACTTTTGGTCACTTCAGAGCTTTTAACATTTAAACTAAAATACAAGGTTGGCAAATTTTAGCTCTGTTTTTCACAGTTCCTGATACCTACTGCATCTGAAATTTGGTGGTGTATTAATAAAACAAATACTATAACCTACTGTGGACCTCAGTGAATTCTAAGCACATTGAGTTTTATTCTTTTCTCCTTGTATTCCTTGAATATTTTTTGGTGACAAGTGCTTTCTGAGAAGTGATTGTCATGTTCAGCACTTAACACAATAGGGCCATTTGGGAATTGTGTAAATATGCATGTATATATATAAATGCAATAGGAATAATCTATCTGAATAATCTATCTGTTAAACCCATATAAAATTTTCCACATATCCTTAAGAATAGCAACTCCTACTTTGTAAATAGTGTGAGTTTCGCTACAGCATTGCATGTCCTGAAGTATGTCCACATCGCTCGGCACTAATGTTGAGGAGAGACGGTAGCTGTCTCCATGGGCATCCTGATAATTCTGTGCTGGTTCTTCCAAGTAGCTATGCCCTTCATCAGATTGTGGTTAGGGGTCAGGATCAGTCCTGGTGAGGGGAACCAGGGTCAGACACAGATCCTAAAGAAATTTTGCTGAAAGGTAAAAACAGGTTCTAATTACACTTGCACTTGTCTTTCTCCACTCTCTTGGTTTTAGGATTTGTTACCTGCAGTATCATCCCCATTTTTGCCTGAAATGAGGTATAACATCAGACCATGTACAATTGATTACTGCATAGTATATTTTTCAGTCGTATGTTTTTTGTTAAACATAATTCTAGTCAGCTAGCCAAAAAGCACTTGCCATGTCTGAAGCCCAGCTGCTGTCTTGGCATTCTTTGTTTATTCCGTGATGCAGGATTTCCATTTTGAGTGTATTGACCTTCTTTTCTTTTCTGCATCAGCTTTGACTCTCTAGCTGAAGTCTTTCCTAGTAAATGGTGATGAAGCTTGAGTGTACCCTGTTTACCCATCTAGCAATGTATCACTTTTCACCACTGTTGCACTTAGTATTAGCTGATCATTTGAGACATCAAAGCATTTGCTCCCTTTTTTGCAAGTGAGAATCTATGCAGTGTCATTTGTATTCACCTCGGGCAGATGCTGAGCCTCTGTTCATTTCATCAAAGAACTATTTATGAGGCTGTAAAAAAGATGAGTTTCTCTGAATAGTCTCCAAATTAAACTTTTAAAAGTTTAATGTTGGCACACAAGAATAATTACAGTTATAAACCATTAAACATTTAGAGGAAATTTATATTATTGGAGGCAAAAATTTACAGCTGTGGTCAAACGCAATAAATTTCCTCTGAAAAGCATTTCCACAGAAACATTTCTTTCTGAGAATTAAAAAATGTAGTGCTTTATTAACAATGCCAAAATGCACAGGTGATGTCTTTGGATATTATTTAAATAGGAAGATTTGTATATTTATAATATACTGTTATTTGACCCCACAGAACTATGTAAACATATACATTTAAAGCCACACACATATATGTTAATTTTTATTTGTTTGGGGTTTTTTACATAGCAAGTATGGGGCTCTGAGTTCACTCATTATATCAGGCTGCATATGCTATGTGATCCTAGAAGGCAGTCCAATAGCATGAAATTTTCTTCCAAGAATTATGATGTTGCAATTATCACATGCCTGAAAGGCGGTGAACATCTATGAAGCTTAGTCAGTCCTTTAGCCAGTCCTTAGACATTCCCTATCTTTCTCTGCTACCATGACTGTGATTTAATGTTATACAAAATAATCTCACTTCGATCCTCCAAATCTTTCCACTTGTAGAGCAAAATTTATGGACTCTGTCTCTGCTCAGCCCTCATGCTACCTAATAAACCTCTGTTTTCTAGAAATATCCTCAAAAGAAATTAGTTTATTTGAGGCAAAATCCAAAGCCTATGGAAGGAACTAAAAAGATTCCCATTAACTTCTCTGGGCTTTGATTCATGCTAATTTTCCCTTTAATTATTTCATGCAATATCTAGCTCTTTTGGAAACATTTGGATTTTGTCTTTTCAAACAAAACAGGGATGAAACATCTTTCTTTTAAATACTTTATGCCTAAGGAGAAGCAAAAGCATTTCAGATTCCTTAGCTACCTTTTGATTCCACTGAGTTATTACAATTCATTATGCGTAGCAAATAATCATATATTCCTATTTACAATTGTTTTGTGTAAAGGAGACAGTAAAGCATACCACTGAAATAGAATAAAACAGAAGTATTTAATGGAACATATAAATTAGACTCTAAATATTTTGGAGCAGAGCCTGTACTGTTCATGATTGCAGGTTTGCACAGCACAACAGGACATGGCCATGACCTCTGGATGATATTACAGTATAAACAATGAAGTGATTGTATTTTGCAAGGAAAAATTACAGAAATAAAAAAAAAAATTAATTTCTTCTGCAGACTTTGTGTCAAACTCTGCTGCATGTTTACATTGTGACAGGCAAAGCCATCTATCACAAAAATCTCAAATTTACTTTAACCATGCAGTGCTGTCTTTTGCACTCCTTTCTTACTGAAGGCTGCGAGATTATTAAAATCTTATTGATAAAAGCTACTGTTTTAGACAATAGCTGGTAGTCTTTGAATGTGTGAACAAGAAATAAGGAAATAAATTTGAAGGGAGAATCAGATTCTTAGTTGTCTTCTCTAGACTGAGATGCATTTTTTTCAAGAGGACTATAGATTGTCCTTTCTACAGCATTACTGCTAAGATCTTTCAGGTGTCATAGGTGTCAGCCCAAGGTCTCAAAAGAACTCAAAGATGGACAACAAAATGGTTTCCTGTAAACTGTGGGACACTATGTCAGCGGGCAGCTAAATGGAGTGAATGTAATGCCCCAAGGGACTACCAGGGTATACATATGAGACCACAACTCACAGAGTGAGTGCGGGATCTAACAGACCTTTGTATCTTCTCCTTTTCTTTCTGTCCTTGCCCTTACCACTTTCATTGACTTAATACCTCTACAAATTTGTATGATTGTTTCTTAACTAAAATGAATCCTTTCATTTAAAAAAACAGTGAAAAATGTTTTGAAATTACTTTTCTGCTCAAATGTGGTGATTTTGTCTAAGCAAGGATATAGGAGAAGGTGACTTGTCTCACTGAATTTATTCTTCTACCCCAGCTGACGGAGCAAATGAATCACAAATTGCCGCCTGGCAGCATTTATAAGTGTTCAGATTGATCAAAAGGTCTGGACAGTTGAAATCAAGTCATTCTAGCAATCTATTGACAGTTATTGAATATAGTCAGGACTGCAGTCTTCTTTGTACTAGGTGTATATGATGCTGGCTGTACTTCACCCACACAATCCAGGCCAGATAAACCAGATAAATACTGTTAGAACATGGATATTTTATGCAATTGGATTTTGTATCTCATTATCTTTGATTTCCCCACCCAGATAAGCAAGAATGCAGTAACAGCAATAGTTTCTATGAAGTGTCAGTAAGAAGGCTTAGTTGTATGCCTCCAGATCTACAGGAATATGCATTAAGCACTCTGCTGATGTACCCTTTCTAGAGGATTAAGAGGAGAAATGAAAAAGAAGCAGAAAAAAAAGCCCAATGAAAACAATAAGAGAAAGAGCTTCAAATAACTTCAACAGTTTAGGCCTCGTTCTGGGAAAAAAGGGGAGAAGATGATTGGAAAAGAGAATCTAACTGGTTCTAACACTTTTAATGCTTACTCCTGTAAGGTCTGTATGCACAGGATTTGTTTGGTAACACAATCAGCTAAAGGAAATATGTTGATGAATGACAGATGATTATAATTTCTATGCTGCAAAGCCACTGTAAGGCTGAAATGTTTTCAGAGGTACCACAGCTGCAACTGATGCCATGATCTCCGAGCAATGATCACAACAATCTGCAAATATATATTGACTACTATATTACTATATGCAGACCTGAAATCAGGAAGTAGGGCAGTTGCTCATTTGTAGCTTGTGAATGTTCAGTCTGATGAAAACTGCCTATTTATATCTGTGAGTGCAGCTGCCAGAAGCCCTTTCAGGCTGATACACTTATGAAGAATAAAATGAGTATCTACTTAAAAAGCACTCCTCTACCTCTTCCTCCTTCCTACAACGAAAACCAAACTGTTCAAGAGTAAAATCTGAGGTTTCAGTTTCTGTGTGCAGTAGATACTTGAAACTGTTGACTGATCTAAGCTACAGGTAATAATTATGACTTTTATCTTTATGTGACAGAAAAGTTCCCAGGATGTCTATGCCTGATAAAGGTGAGTTCCTTACTTTCATTGGTTTGATACACAGTCAGCAGCAAAACATAATAAACGTAATTTCTTTTGTCTTGCTTATTTATCCTAGGGATGGTTATAGACTTTATCACATGAGAAGAAATTGGTTCTTTGTTTCCTTATTTATGCACGGCATTAATTTCTCCTCGCAAAAAAAAAAAAAAATCATGTATGGGAAAGCCCCATGATATATACCAGCCTCTCTAATAATCATGGGGTGGAGGGATACAGGTCTAATTTAAGTACTTTTTTATTACTAACCTGTTCAGTTTCTAAATTATTTTTCTCCAGGGATATTATCCCTGGAATTATCTGAAGGGTTTTGTTTGGCATATTTTTATATCTTCTTCCCTTAGACAAGTTTGAGGTTTGGGTTTTTTTTCCTCTTTCCTATACGTTAAATGCTAAGTTAGGGAAACCTGCTGAAGGAAAATAAGCTTTGAAAGCTTTCTAGCCTGTTGCTGTCTTACTTTTCCAATAATGACTGTGTGTTACATGAGCGATCGCATTCTTCAAAAATGACAGATGCCCAAAGTTCTTGGAACTTTAGGAAGACAATTTATGGGCTGCAGCACTGGGACACAGGATAGTGCTAGGACAGTAGCAGTATGGCTGTCCTGTCTAAGCATTTAGCAAGAAGATGCTGAGTATTTACTGCTGGGCCTCATGCTAAGGCTAAGTTGATTCTTATCAGAATCTTATTATCAAAGAAATATTGAGCTACTAATGCAATATTGCTAGCTATTGGAAGTTTGGGAATTTGTTGAGCTTTAAGTTGCATTTTAATTTATAACGACTTAGTTTTCAAGCATTTGTAAATTTCGCGGGTTAATATTCTTAACAGACATAGGAAAACAGGAATTACAGTAGATTAAGATCAGAGATAAGGGCAGATGAGCTAATGTACAGAACTGTTCCTTGTGACTAGGTCAGGAAATATCTTGGACCTGACTTAGGCTGAAACACTGCAACATCTTAGAATTAATTGCTTCAGCCTTTTTATTTATGTGTATGGTAATATGATAACAGCTACTCCTATGGCTAAATCTAAAAAACAGTGGCAGACCATGTTAGGATAATGGCATTCATCCCAAGAGATCTCCACGCTTCAAAAATGCAGGTATTGTGTTCTTGCTTCCCCATCTCATTAAAAGTGAATTGTAGAAGAATGTGTCTGGCATAAAGGAGTATCTGTAAGTAATCCTTACACACACTATGAAATACAGTGACTCCTGCAACAAAACTCAGCAACTGCACCAGCGGTCATGCACCGTGACACAGAGGGGTAGAAATGGAAGAGGAATACATCAACTTTTTTCCCCTGATTGTCTCCTTACTGAATTTCAAGAGGAAAGAAAGAAGCTACTTTACAATCATGAACTTTTCCATTTCTTACCCTGTGTTTGAATATAGCACATCTTGGAAAGCAAGTCAAAACAAATGTCCCCATGTCATCAAATTTCTCACATCAGCTTAAACAGCTTTCACAATTGCTTCATAGTCATCCTGTATCCAGGAACTGATGGAGTAAAGTAGCTTCCTGGCCATAAGTCATTCTGAGGTTGCTGTGTTAAAGGACCATATTGCTTCCCAGTAAGAGTAGAGAGCTACCTTACCCATTTTTCATACCTGCACATTGTGGAAGGCAGACACACATAGCTAAAACCTATCAAAGCCATGACTACCACCAACTCACATCACTGCCATTAAATATAGGAACTGAATTACTTATTCCAAAGCTGGGGTCCCTACTTGCTGGGAATGGAGGGCACAGCCGACTGATCTTCTTTTGCCTGTAAAATTAAGGGACTAATGAGGCAAAAAAAGCTAGTTCATTTTGTCAGATCTGTGCTGGTCTTGTACCTGTCTATCTGTACTATGCCTTGAAAGACAGCTGGGGAGGCCAGAGGGCTTTAATGACTTTGGGGAAGGTCAACTTCATCCAGAGGAACTTCTGAACTTGGTCAGCTGAAGCTAATGGCAAAAAAAAAAAAAAGAAACTTGGGCAACAGTAACCCCAGGACAGGGGGAGAAAAAAACAGAAGATAATGGCAAATGGGAAAAGAAGGTGCAGGGGCACCTGGGTGAGACGAATAATCAAGGAGGTCATTAGCAAATTTTGCACAATTTTATAAGAGGTTTCAGTCCTCCATGAAAGGAAATTTTAGGCCAGATCTTCTGCAGATATTTATGAAATGCAGCAGTGCCTCTCCAGTTTAGAGAGCCTGCACCAGTTCTAGGTCACTGTTGTTCTCAGGTCATTGGTCTTCACCTGCACTCAGTTATTTGGGTCTGAAAGGCCAACTTTGTCTCTCAAACCATTTAGGAATTAGATCCACAAGGAGATGTTAGCAAAGAGAAAGCCTCAAATAGAGCATAGTCAGCAAGCTGTGATGTTCATATGCAGTAAATGGAGAAAACAATATATCCAATGGTTCACCTGTTCATGAAGGGAAAGCAATGTTTGTGGTTTTATGACAGTGATGTCAATTAAGCATCAATTGACAGTTAAAAGAGCATTTATTGAGACGTAATAAGAAAGATGATGTGTAATCTTTAATAGAAAAGATGATGTGTAATCTAGTTAAAATTATGGGACACAAATGTAATTAGATTTTCCACACATAAAAATTGTAATGAATATTTAGGCTTTTAATTGGATTTTAAAAAGCCAGCAATATCAAGTTAATAGTTGTGACAACTAATAGAGTATCTAACTAAATGTCAGTATTTTTATTAATTGATATTTAATTTTCTGTAGACTGTCTTGGCAAATGTTAATTAAATGCCAGAAAATTCCTTACAAATTTTAACATATTAATAACCTTAAATTATGCCTTTATTGCTTACATAACTGTAAGTTAATTACACAGCTACAGACTTACTCTCTATCCTTTATACAGAGCTCAGGAGGATGAGGTTTCTTATGGGTCAGTAAACTCACCTGCTTACTAGCTACACAAATGGAAAGTAGAGGCTGATCCTGTATAGTCATGTTCTTTCTGTGGTATAGCACATATTAATTTCTGGGCCGCTCCTAGTTCCAGCCAAAGGAATCCGAAGCAGGTATAGTGTATATTTTTCCTGGTTTCCAGGATATATATGGTAAAACCTCATTAACTAGGGTTGGTAATGGTCTGGGATTCAGAACAACAGTAAGAAGTTAGAATACTTACATTCTTGATAATCAAAACCTTGCAGCTGTTTTTGATGACAAAACATTGCCATTAACTACCTTTAGCATTTGTAATTTAAATCATTCAGAACAAGAGCAGAGAATTCAGGTCAGCATGACCAAATGCTCTGTCTTTTATCAAAATACCGCACATATTTAACATTTGGAAAAATAGTGAGTATTTATGAGCAATTCTGTACTTCAGCCCACAAGGTACTTCTAATCTCCTGGCAAAACAACTTCTTCATGAACAAAGCTCATTACTAATCAAAAATACAAGCAAGTCCATGACTCTTCTTTTCCTTCTTAAGGCCAGGCATTTTCAGGATCCTTATTTAGATATCTAGGGCCCCACATCTAAGAGGGAAATATGTACGTGAACCCTTGGTTCTGTTGTATCGTTTAGATGTTTTGGGAGTGCTCAGGTTAGAGCTTCGTACTTGTTCTAAGTTGTCTTACTTGCAAAGGAGAAAGCTTCACAGCTACTGACTTATTTTGGGGTCTATCATCTCCTTACGTACTTTTTTCCTTAATTGAAAGATAACATGCAGAATAAAGAGCCATCAAAGACATAGACCTAAGTTTCTGGACTCATTGTTTTTTGTACTTTCACAGTGTCAAGTAGCAGTGGTCAGTCACACTGCAGTGATGTACATGAACAATTTCAACACCAGTGGCTTGATTTCTGTTTTCTACAGCTTCCGTGCAAGAGCAATCTATGAATATTTGCAGAAGCACCAGGTAGAGAGTTTGAGGAAAATTCAGGTCAGTGAGGAGGCTGATAAGTCAGACCTGTAACGGTAAACCCTCAACTTCTCAGAGGAATAATCTCCTGTATTACTGAAAGAGTGAATGTGCTTGCATTGTTATTCCATTTTTTGGAGAGGGGTATTAGCTCCTCTAAACTATAGTAAGATTCTGTAATCAAAGCCTATTTGTTGACATTTTGACCAATGGGCCAAGTTTTCATTGTATGCACAGCATGTATTAAACAGTCTACAGGAAAAGTAGATGGTGGTGTCTTGGCTACTCTGGATGTTTGTGGAGGTCAGTGTGTAGGGCATGTATACTATTCTGTTTTAAATACCTGAAAATGTTGAAAGATTTTCTCAGCTGAGTGAAAGCTTTGACATCTTGTTTGGGAAACAGAGTTTCTTAACAATTTAACACAAGGAGCAGTGTCTGTGTTAAAAAGAGTAGGCTGCCAGAAAAGTCATTTGAATGCATTTTGATCCATGCCTTGTCCCTTCTCAATATGGCTGTTTACAAATCTTGTATTTTTCTCCCCAACAGATCACTTCTCCTTTGATTTCTGGCTAGAATAATTTTCTTTCACTGAGTAAGAATTAATAATAAATTAATCTTTATATGATTTTTCTGGCTTCTGTGCAATACTAAGTACATTGCTGTTGATTAGGTGTGGAAGACTTTAGTGGACCAGGCTTCTGCTTCCTCCATTTTTTCAAGATGGCGCTTTGGAATTCAAGTCTGAGTTCTAGTAGGTAAGATGTATAGTCAAAAGGTGGAGAGAAGTCCTCTCTAGGGACATGGATGCAGCTAAAAGTCCTTTCAAAAAACAAATTTAATAAGTATGTTAAGTGAAAGACACTGTTTTTGTTGTATCTTACCAGTGGAATTTCTCTGGGGACAGCACTTACAACCAGATTGTGTGATCTATTGTAAGGTATTGAAGGGGATCCTGATATCAGAGAAGTTGACAGGAATGTATAAGGTCTCATGCTGTGAGCTGATAGTGGATTTTGATTAGGAAGTAAACTGGTTCTTTGCTGAGTAAACATGTTGCAGCTGCAGAAGGTGATGTACATATAAGCAAGTTCCCGCTGCAATTTCTAAATTGTTCCCTATTGCAACCTCAGAAAACCCTTTTTCCTTCTCTCCATCACAAGCAACATAGCCTTTAGCACCAGCCCTCTGCTGTAGGTAAGACATGGCCTTTCAGGTGTGCTTGTCCTCTGAACAATCCATCTCCCCTTCTGTCTTCTACTGCTGTTAGTAAGGAACTTACTTCTAAGCTATTCTCTGATGGTTTTCATCTGTGCATCCAAGTGACCTTCTGTACTTGGCTCTTTGCATGGATTTCTGGTCTTGTTATTGAGTGTCTCATCACCTCATCTATGCTGTAGTCCAGAACAAGATGGTTCATCAGATTCTGTAAGATTTCTGGTGGTTTATGTCACATTGCAGATGGACTGCTGTAGTTTGCAATGATTTGTGTGACACTTGTGTTCAGAATTACCTGCTATTTCCTGTATCCCCTTCCTTTTTCTTTACAAGGAACAGCTCTCAGCTTCCTTAATAAATAACACACCATTTCTTGCTAGTAAACGTGGCTGCACAAGATGTTCCTCATGTCAGTTAGTACTTTGGTTTTCCAGCTAATCTGTTATTACTCTGAACTACTCCCTGGACTTTTGGGAAGAGGTCTATTAGAAAGATACGAATTTTCTTTGACCCTGTCTCTTTCTCTTTGTTTGTCATCTGGCTCTTTTTAGTGATGCTTCTGTTTCTTGCACCTACAGAAGGAAAGGCATCTTTTGCTCAGGCTCTCAAGGGGCACTGGGCACAGATGCACTGCACAGCTGCATATTGCAGAAGTACAGACGGAATAACACACATTACAGTGCACCTCAGCTTCTTGCTTGCTTTCCACCCCATAGAAACTGAAGTTGTGCCATCCTAAGAGGATGGAGCCTTTCATTAATAATGAAGTAGAGACTGTTAAACAATTGTCCTCATGTATTAGTACAATAGCTGAATACATAAGAGTTGTGAACAGAGGTACTAATGACCTCTCTCCCCTGCCTATCTGTTGATACTAGCTATAGCAGGTAGCACAGCTGCTAGAGACCATAGCTGCTTCTAGACCATCTCACCACTTGTTTCAGTAGAAAGATCATCTTTTGCATCAGTGGTGTTCGTCTCTGATACTACAAAAAGAAAGTAGGATGAGAAGGATGTGGATATGTTGTTTATAGAGAAGTCAGTGAATCAGAATGACTTTTAGACATTGGTGGATTTCAGTGGCAGTGAAGACATTGTCCTCTGTCATGTGACCTGCCATTTTTATTTTCATTCTATGTTTCTCCTCAGTGACAGTGGCAGAAGAAGCATTTTATCCATTTCATTTATTTATGATCATGGCAATTTGTTAACCTGTTTGGGCTTCCTGTTTGTATCTTACTGACTTAAAGTGAGGGGTCACCGCAAATGGAGATAGTGAAAATTAGCTATATAATAAACTTATACATAACTTTCAGTTAACTTGTCCTTACTCCATAAATGAATCCTGTGCTGAAGTGCTCAGCTGGAGGTGTTTCAGAAGAATATACTTTTACAGAGTTATTACTGCTAGCAAATGGCATACATATTACCATTGGTGAATATACTGTATCTACTGGTGTATCAATAAGAGCAAGGATATTGACAATATAGCTCAATAAAACTACAGACAATCAAAATGCACAACATATTGGTGGGGAAACATTTTTCAGCAGGTATAAATTCTCACAGCATTGGTAATTTCAACTCAGTAGCAGTGATTTCCACCACTGTCAGGATCTTCAACATCCAGACATTGTTCTCTTTTCTTATTAATGTGTGAATGTGTGTGAAAGAGAGGCACAGGGAGATACCTTTATATGCTTGATTTTATTGGGAAAGAAAGATGTCTGCCCCCTTTCTGGATCAGGGAACAGCAGTGATTCATGCACAAGTCAGACAGGTGTGTGGGGTAGTAAGCTGATAGGAATTAGGGTAGCTGGTCAAAACTAACAATTTCATTTAGAGGGAGGAAACAAATTAAAACAAGCTCAAAATTATATTCAGTCTTACTTTTTTTTTCTTTTCTTTAGACAGCAAATGAAAAAAAAGGAATAATGGTAAAAGCTTTCCTTGCCTTTTCTTTCAAGTTTTATCAAAGCTTTAACTTTTTGAAATTTCAAATCACAAAAGAATCAGAGAGGCTCTGGGTTTGGCACTTCAGCTATTTACAGGGCTTGGTGTTTAAAATTTCTGAGGAAGATAAGTTCAAACCAAACTAAGTCAACTATTTTTGCTAGGTTTACCTGTAATACAATTCCACAAAATTTGTAATAAAAAGATGTCATTGGGGGATCTCTTATAAAAAATCCTCACCCCAACATACTTTTTGTTTTAACCAGCTGTTTTCTGTAACAGCTGTATATACAGTAGCTCTTCTAAAGGTGTATTCAGAGCAAAATATTTGCACAGTTTGCAGAGGTTATTTAATTAGCCGAAATCAATGCCACAAGCTGCATAATTTTTCATAGTGCCTCTAATCTAAGTGGAGCTTTTATAAACTACAGAAATCTGTTCTGCTGTCTTCCAGTTGTATCTTGATTTTACATGGATTTAATTGATGAAGGTGATTTCATATTTTTGATCTAATATGATTTAATGTGTGATAGCACTATCTTATTGCTTAATTTTCTTTAACCTTCTACCCTAACATCTGTATACTTTTATTATTCCTGTGTTCTATATTCTTATGTGACTGTACTCTTCTGCTTAGATTTGTTCAGTTTCACTCTGAACAATTTTGGTTAATCAGCTTTCTTATATTCCAGATTAATGATAATCGACAGTTTCTTGGCTTGTGTAGTTTATTCTACTGCTTAATGGATTACGTTCTTCTAAATGTCAACCTCTATTCTAGAAATAATACACCCCAAACTCATTTTACATAAATATTAAAAGGTAGGGTTCTACATTAAAAGATAGGGTTCTACATAGGTTTGTGCGTGATTTTTCTCATTTTTGTATTTAGATGAAAATATGCAATTAATTTATATTGAGGTGTTTCCTGATTTCATACTATGCATTGAATATACTGACATTAATCAGGTGTTTTCGTATCTCATTTTGTTAATTAAGAATGAGTGAGAAAATTAGAGAGCTCTTAGTCATGATATACAGTATTGGAATTAAAGCATGCTCAAGTGCTGACTTTCTGAGCCTAAGAAATGTTTTGCACTCCCTATTAGAAATGCTCTGAAGCACTTTCACAGCCATTGAGATCTTTACATTAATATAATTACACTGATGGACAGTGAAAATAAATTTGTACACACACATGCCCAGATACATACACTCATGTAAACAAACACAATTTTTCTTGTTATAAATCCTGTACATCAAATGTGGTTATTGCAGGTACTGCAAATTTAAACAGGCTAAGATTAAAGTACTTTAAGTTCCTATACTCTGTTATATGAAGACACTTGTAACAGCCCTCTACTTAACTAGGCTGTGCTAAGATACTGGCTTATATCTGCATATTTCTAATTATTGTCTTGTGTAACAAATATAAAAAAACGAAGCTAAAACATGCTATAGCAATACATTCTTAGGGACATATTTTGAATAACATTGAAGTTGTGGGATAATCACTGCAATGCTTCAGGACAAAATTTCAAATTAAATATTTTTTTTTTTTAAACAGAGTATTGAAATTTTCATATTTTATTCAAATTGATATCTCCTCCAGGAAATGTGTGTATAGTAGTTTTATTTTTAGGTCAACTAGTTCCAGAAATGCAAACTCCCATATTTAGAGTTTTTTTAGCTCTGACCTCCAGATGATTTGTAACAGGAAATTATAATTTTTTCACTGTTTAGGTAAATTTTATAGAAGAGAATTTTGAGAACAGACAAGTAAACTACAGGCAAAATGCATAGACTAATTAATCTTATATTTCTTTTTACACTGTGATATGAGTTTAAATATATCTGCAGGGTTAAGCTGGTTAAGTATAAATCAGTTCTGAGTAGTAAAACTATCCATAGCTTTCTGAAATGCATAAACCTATGCTTTGTTTTCACTCTGCCTGATGTTGTTCCTGGATTCTTAAGGACATGGCTCCTTGTGTTTTGGTATTTTTGATATTTTTCCTAGTCATAGAGGAAATATTAATGAAAGAACTGGTGTGTTATTTTGTAAGAAATTTTGTAAAAACTATCACCATTGGGCTGACACTGTTTCTTCCTAAATCCTCCATGCCATTTATGCAAGAGACTGAAATCCATGTACACACGTAAAACACACACTACTCTGCAGTACTTATCTTGCAAAGTCCATAATCAGGAAGACTTTCAACATAATTAATTCAGTTGTCTTCTGTGATGATTTACATTGCCAGTGATTTGGCCCTGGTTTCAAATATATATCTATTTTTTTAATTGCAATGACAAAAGGCCCTTTGTGTATATACATTTGGATTTTATCAGTTCAAACATTATGTCAGGTATATTGCTCTTCCCTTGAAAGAATACACTAGCCTTTTTCATGATACCGTATATTTTCTGACATTTGCAGAAAACATTTTATTTCATATGGTGGTGGCATCAGTGAGGTTTTTATAAGAATTCTGTTTCCCTCCCAGCTGCTTACCAGCCCGTTAGGTTAATTTTATGAGTGTGTAATATGGTCTTGATTTTTAAGGAAACAAGTTACTCCAGTGAATCCAGTGATATATTATGCAATGGGTAAGTACAGATCACAATGCACAGTAGCAGAGGTGTAGGTTTTGTTTGCTGTAACACTACAAAAGTATCTTGTTAACATTACAGACATTAAGGACTATCATCTGCTGCACTACTGAAGTAGTAAAGATTTTCTTGGCATCAGCATTACATGTAAGACAGTTCTCAGATAGTGAAGTGGTTAGTCCTCCACTAATCTTAAGTGACTGAGACAACAGGAACATCACTGCTGCCAGATGAGTATTTTTGCCCTACAAGGATTTTTTTTAATGCTGGGTAAATAAGAAAGTTCAGGACCTCAGAATTATAGTCTTTGCTCTTGTAGGGATTCTTATTTACAGTTGTGTATCAGATTTGCAATTTAAACTGAGATAAGAGTTCTGCAGTTTTGCTATAACTTCATAAAAAAAGGAAAACTGTTGGAGATAAGCCATGAGAGTAAAAGAGCAGTTCAGTGACAGTTGACAGTTGTCAAGGATATAATGTGAGAAGACAAAGGAGGAAATTGAGAATAGTAGTTACAATCAGAGATTTTTAGGTTACATGAAAACAAAAGCATTTTAGAAGTTGTGCCGAATAGGTCTATGTAATGCAGAAAATAGAAAAAAATATATAAAGCAGATGGTTATCAGACAAAAGGAGGTCTAGACAAAGGTTTAACAAAACTATTAATTAAAATAACCAAAAAATATTTCATTTCTATCAGAGCAATTAGGAGCAGAGGCCAAAAATTAGAAATGGAGAAAGAGAAGTTGTTGCTGAGGAGATGGTAATAAAGTGATATTTATTCTGTAGGTATTTTGGAACTCGTTTCTCCGTAATGGACCAACTAGGGCAAAATTTGAGCATAAATATGTCTAATAGGAAAGTCTAAACATTTTATGAAGAGTGGAGGAGTGAATGCAATTTTTCTCCTTGCAGACTTACCCAAGCTCATCAGCTACCCACTGAGATCAATAGAGAAACATCACTTTATATTTGTGGACTCTGGATCATAACCTGGGTGACATAAAATATTAAACTCAGTAAAATAGTACTATACTGCTTATATAACAGTCAAGAGTTTTGTAATGACTCATTTAGAAAGTGCAGGAAGAAGTGGGTTACAAAATATGAAAAGCATGTTGATCTTGCAGAATATATGCAAGTAAATTACTTTACTCACCCTGCCTTTTTCTCAGCCTGAATGAGGATGAGCCAAAGATTATCCTATCTTAGAAAATAGGATCCTCACAGCTGTTTATGTAAACAGAGATTTACTGAAGCATTGGCAATATCTGCATCTGCTGCTACGCTTGCAATAGAGATCATTTCACACTCATTGCCCTCTTTGATAGGGGTGAGCTGAACTTGTTCTCTAAACCACCATGATACCACTTGAATTACAACAGCCCGGTGGTCAGGCTTTCTTGTATGTCTGCATGCTTTAAACAAGACTCCACAGGGTATTTTTTCTCCTCTCATTTTCCTCTCTGTCCTGACTGTGCCATAATTTTCTTCACCTTCCCTCACCTACGTTTTTGGGTGGTACCTCTTTACTGTTCATTTAATCTTCCTCAACACATAGTTAAAATAGTGTTTATCTCCTGGTGTGCATTGAGTGTTATGGCTGTTAGCTGTCAGAAACTGGGATGTGCAGTTGCCCGTAATATTTGCTAGGAGCATAAAGAGCTTAAACAAATGTGGGTGTTATATAGACCTAACCAAAACACAAAAAAAGGTAACAGAGTTAGGTACAGGACCAGTGTTAATCTGTATAAATGACTGAAAGTCATTGTCACCATAAACTGCATGGAAAGGAAAGCAGCTACAGTAAACGTGAAAGCCATGGTTCCCCAATCCCCCCAAGAACCTTCATGAGGTTCCCAACACAACCTGGCTTTATGGTAGTTTTAATAAAATCCTGATAAGTAAGCATTAGGAACCTACCAGACCAGTAATGATGTCAAAGTTGGATAGCTATCATCTAAGTACCTAAATTTCTAGGGTTAGGAAATCTTTTCAAGCCTTGCTTAAGTCCAGAAGCTCAGAAGAACAAGGAAAAAAAGCAACAAAAATTCAATACTTAAGAATTTCTGAACCTTCTGAAACCAAACCAAACAAATAAACAACAAAACCCACAACCACCACCACCACCAAACTGAATCAGAGGTTAATAGCAAAATTAATGCATTTCTTATTTTTCCTGGAGCAGGTTTACTTATTCTTTATCCAGGTTAAATTTACATGACTTTTCTCTTTAAGGATGGAAAAATCCAGAAGAGAAAGTCAGTAGGGCATAGTACAAGGATGCTGTGAAAATGCTAGACAGATGCTATCACTGCTTGCCATCAGCTGTTGATGTATTTGCATCCCATTACACCTGCAACCAGGACTAAGTACAATTCACCACACTGGGGCAGCACAACTCACAAGGCCACAGAGAGTCTTGAGGGCTCATGAAACCAAAGAAGAACCCATCAGCAGCTTTCATATAAAACAAAGAGTTTACACTGTTTTTTAGGGAAAATGCATGGATTATCAAAGGCAAGTATATGTATTTAAATGTGAACAACTCTGGTGTCAGTATTGCCAACCTTCATGAAGAGTTCACTTACACCATTTACATGTGGAAAATGACTGTACAAAAGTTTTTGCAAGATCTGAACTTGTCTTGATAATGCAAAGAAAGAAGAGTTCTTATAAAGCAGTTTGTCATTGCTACAGACATAAAGTTCTTTTTTTTTTTTTTTTTAAATAATGTAACCATTTCTTATTTGGCTGTAGGCAAAGTCCTTTCTCTTGAACACAAACATAAATACACTTAAAGCCAACCAATATCTTTGATTTGCATCATTTATATACATAAAACCCTATATATTCCACTGTAATCATAAATGCATCTTGCAGGCATACCATCTATTTTAGTTATTATAAATTAAATTCAGATACTCCTTGTAACTTGCATATATATATATATATTATGGAACAAATAGTGTTGGGAGATTGCAGTTATCCATGACTATTGATAATGGGCAATTTTGTATAATAGAATCCCAACAGGCATTTATGAGGAGACTTCCAAATGTATTTAATCCAGTTAAATGAAGATTCACCAATGTGGTAAACTCCTTTATTCAAATATGCATGTTTTTAAGGTGTCTGTGTAGTCTTTCATATTTTATGCCTCTGCTTTGTTAATTCTTCTACTAAGAAATACAGGACATCAGTTTTAAAATCTGGAATCTTAAAGTTTATTGATGTACCTTCTGCTACATAAGGAGTTAGCTGAAATAAATTACGTCCTATATTGCAATATTACATGGAACTAGTAGAAATTAGTGTGAGAGGTTTTTTTTTTTTAATTAAGCATTTCTCCAACTGCAGGGATGTCACACAGAGTGACAGCACTATACTAGCACAGAAATAAAATAAGTACGTTTGACTAGCCAGTAGTATTCTACATAGCATTGCATTGTAGTCTGCAGAGAGCTCCTGGCTTACTTCAATGTTTATAGCCATTATACAGGAAGCTATTCCTGCACTTTTGTACCTTCCTAATATTTCACTTTATTAGAAAACAATTGCAGATGCAACTCAGATGTGTCCTTCTGTGGTGGGTTGACCCTGGCTGGACGCCAGGTGCCCACCAAAGCCGTTCTATCACTCCCCCTCCTCAGCTGAACAGGGGAGAGAAAATATAACAAAGGGCTTGTGGGTTGAGATTAGGACAGAAGAGGTCACTCACCAATTACCATCACTGGGAAAACAGACTTGACTTGGGAAAAATTAACTCAATTTATTACCAATCAACCAGAGTAGGGTAATGAGAAATAAAACCAAATCTCAGAACACCTTCCCTCCACCCCTCCCTTCTTCCCAGGCACAACTTCACTCCCGGATTATCTACCAAACACCTTCAGCGGCACAGGGGGATGGGGAATGGGGTTTACGGTCAGTTCATCACACGTTATCTCTGCTGCTTCGTCCTTGTCAGGGGCAGGATTCATCACACTCTTCCCCTGCTCCAGCGTGGGGTCCCTCCCACAGGAGACAGTCCTCCATGAACTTCTCCAGCGTGGGTCCTTCCCACGGGCTGCAGTTCTTCACGAACTGCTCCAGCATGGGTCCTTTCCACAGCGTGCAGTCCTTCAGGAGCACACTGCTCCAGTGTGGGTCCCCCACAGGGTCACAAGTCCTGCCACAAAACCTGCTCCGTGGGCTCCTCTCTCCATGGGTCCACAGGTCCTGCCAGGAGCCTGCTCCAGCGCAGGGTTCCCATGGGGTCACAGCCTCCTTCAGGCACCCACCTGCTCCAGCGTGGGGTCCTCCTTGGGCTGCAGGTGGAGATCTGCTCCACCGTGGACCTCCCTGGGCTGCAGGGGGACAGCCTGCCTCACCATGGTCTTCACCACAGGCTGCAGGGGAATCTCTGCTCCAGCGCCTGGAGCATCTCCTCCCCCTCCTTCTGCACTGACCTTGGTGTCGCAGGGTTGTTTCTCTCACATGTTCTCACTCCTCTCTCCTTCTGCCATTTCTGTGTGTGCCACAACTTTTTTTCCTTCTTAAGTATGTTATCACAGAGGCGTTACCGCTATTGCTGATTGGCTCGGCCTTGGCTGGTGATGGGTCCGTCTCAGACACCGGGGAAGCTTCCAGCAGCTTCTCACAGAAGCCATCCCTGTAACCCTGCCCCACTACCAAAACCTTGCCACACAAAACCAATACACCTTCCTATCTCTTTTCTGCCTGGCTGGGAAACCTACTGCATTCCTTTTTACTGCCACTGACAATACCTAATGCATCTTCGTGTTCTTGCTGTGGGGAAGGTATACCACCAATTTCCAGCAGTACACGTGGACATTGTTTCATGGCCTGGAAAATTCCTCTGTTACATCAGAGAGAGCTTAAAACAGTTGTTTGAGTTGTTAACATCAGATGTAAACAAGTTCGCTCTGAACTGTCGTTCCAGAGGATTATTCCTTTAATTCTTCTCATTATTCTCAGATATACTGGCATGTAACTGGTCTTGCAAAAGACTGTTGACTTGAACAACTACCTGTCATGGTTTTCTGTATTATTTTTGGCCTCTCACAACTGGGATTGACCCCTGACTGGCATATGGTTAAGACATCTTTTCTCATTTCAGCAAAGCAAGTTTACTTGACACCAGTACAGAATTGCACTTGTCTTCCCTTTCTTCTTTTAACAAAATGGTACAATCAGGCACTATATTCAAATTCTTTGAGATACTGGAAAAGGGTGGGAATTTTTAGGGAGGAGAGACAAATGATTAGTAGCTGAAAGGGAATCTTGAATGGTAACATTATCTGTTTGTCCAAAACTAAACTTTATTATGACAGTTGCACAGCATCACTGAAGTAGAGAAGTCTCTTTTCCTCTGATGTTCCTTGAAGATAGAAGAAATCTAGAAAGTTTTCTACTACTAGTTCTGCTGCACAAAGAGAGAGCACAAAAAACAAGAGGGCTGAAAACAAAGTACTTTATTGTATAATAAGAGAAGGATGATATCAATATGTTTTTATCTGTTCAAGAAATTTCTCCGTAACCGCTTTTTGGTGCCCAGTGCTTTAATACTCTATATGGCTACTAATGGCTTTCTAATCTCATCATCTGCAATGCTGGAGTTTTAAATCTATTTACTTCAATTTCATGACATGTATCAGGGACAAAAGGATGTATTTACTGGCTTGTGTTACATGTTTTTATTAGATTAGAAGGTGCCCAGACGTCTTCATCAGGAACTTGCAAGTTCTCAAGGAGGGAAGGAAAGAAAAGGTCACTTAATTAATAATTTCAATACTCAGATTAAAAAAGCCAGTTTCCTGATGTATTTTTTAATTCCAACATATCTGGCACTGGTTTCAGTCTGAATTTCTCCCTTCAGTAGTCTGCAGCTTTCCTCTGAGGTATTACACTTTACCACATGAATTTCTTTTTCTTTTCTTTTCTGGTTTAAAACCAATTTTTTTTTTTTTTTTTTTTTTTTTTTTCCTTCTCAGGAGATATGGCTCTGACTAAACAATTTGAGTATTGAGTGTTTTTTGGGGGAGGGGAAAAAACTTGTCAATAAATTTCCTTTAACCCTCCTGAAATTTTTCCCTGAAAGAAAACTTAGCCTAGATCACCTGGGATATATGTAGGGAATATCAATAGCATTTGCATCCCTTGATAGTTGACTTTCTTTGTTATAGATTACTACCATCTCAGTGCAGAGTAAATGACTTCTCTTTCTCAGGGGAGGAATTTTTAACAGGAATGGGGAGGAAATCATGTGAAATGCACTCTGTCTGACCTGTCCCAAAAGTAGACAATTCTATTACAAACCTTGGATGTAAGAAAGGATCTTTTAACTCAAAAGTAGATGTGGTTTTTAGGCCCAGAGATTTTCAAGTTAGTCTGTCAAGCTGGCTAACGTAACAGCCATTACAAAAACACAGCCCACAAAAGGGGAAAAGGATGGGATTAGCAACTAGTGTAAGGTTGTATATAAAACTGGATTCTTCTTCAGTGCATAGAGACTTGCAGGCTTGACAGTGACCCTTGTTTATTCTTCTTGGGAAAAATGCAAGAGAACGTCTTAACCTCTGGAGGCACAGGAACAGGAGAGACCACATTGTAATGTATTTTTCTAAGACAACACTCTTGAGCTTTCCAGTCAAGGTTTGTCTCTGCAATCCATGCTGACTCTCTCTGCCTGGCTTCCTTGTGCTGAATGCTCTACCTGAACGCAAAATGCACCTTCCTCATGCGTCTCTGAAAGAAGGAGAGCAGAACTGCGTATTCCTTCCTCCCCCTTTGGACCTGCTAGGTTCATAGAGGTATTTAATAGGCACAGTAATACGAATGTAAAACTTGTTGGTTCTGCTGAAGTTCCCTGCTTTAGGAAATGTAATTAGAAAAGAGACAAACGAAAATTGTACTAACAAGCCACTTCTGAATTTAGGAAACATATGATATGAACCTTGTAAAGTACTGATACTGAATCTTCATGTGTCTGACCTGCTGCCATGAGGTAGCAGGTGTACACAGCAATTTTAGATTATGTTCAGCAACTTTTCAACTAATCTGAGTGTTCTATCTGAATATCCAAAGCTGTTATTGCACTCCCCAGAGGAAAAAAAGTTGAAGTAACACATTTCTATTACGGTTGCAAGAGCCAGTTCAGGCTCCAGCATTCTAGCAAATCAGTTTCTCCCTTAACAAGAGGTCACAAATGTACCAGATCCAAAACTTGGCTGGGCCTCTGCATTTTTTTTTTTTTTTGACCTTTGTTGAAATTAGATTAATGCTATTCTGATGCACTCCATGAACCTTTGGAGGTTAAGAAGTTCAAAGGCTTCTTTGAACCTATTTATGTTTCAGTTTAATGCTTTGTATGCCAATTGTTTGTTACAACTTTATACCCTGATACCAAGCACTATGTAATAAATTATGCTTGTGGACTGTAGTAGTATTTCACCTAGTGCTAACAATTGTTAAAATACCTGATAGTTTTTCTTAAACAACTCCTGTCCTGAAATCATTCAGAATGAACCTCAGATGCAAACTATAAGGTATGGTTTTAGTCCTTGTATTTCAGAAAAAATGTGTGCTTGCATCCCAAGCACATTATTACATAATAGTAGTGTCCATAATCTTCTTTAGTTTTACAGGGTTCAATGTGTATCTTGGATTAAATGGTTGTCTTCCCAGAAATAGGGTTTAATGATGTATTGGCTTTGTGTGGCAAGGTTTTGGTAGCGGGGGGTGGGGGGGTTACAGGGGTTGCTTCTGGAAGAAGCTGCTGGAAGCCTCCCCTGTGTTCGAGAGAGCCCATACCAGCTGGCTCTAAGATGGACCTGCCGCAGGCCAAGGCCGAGCCAATCAGCGACAGTGGTAACGCCTCTGGGATAACATTTTTAAGAAGGAAAAAAAAAGTTGGGACAATGAGACACAGCCGCCGGAGAGAGGAGTGAGAACATGTAAGAGAAACAACCCTGCGACACCAAGGTCAGTGCAGAAGGAGGGGGAGGAGATGCTCCAGGCGCTGGAGCAGAGATTCCCCTGCAGCCTGTGGTGAAGACCATGGTGAGGCAGGCTGTCCCCCTGCAGCCCAGGGAGGTCCACGGTGGAGCAGATCTCCACCTGCAGCCCAAGGAGGACCCCACGCTGGAGCAGGTGGGTGCCTGAAGGAGGCTGTGACCCCATGGGAACCCTACGCTGGAGCAGGCTCCTGGCAGGACCTGTGGATCTGTGGAGAGAGGAGCCCATGGAGCAGGTTTTCTGGCAGGACTTGTGACCCTGTGGGGGACCCATGCTGGAGCAGTGTGCTTCTGAAGGACTGCACGCTGTGGAAAGGACCCATGCTGGAGCAGTTCGTGAAGAACTGCAGCCCGTGGGAAGGACCCACGCTGGAGAAGTTCGTGGAGGACTGTCCCCCGTGGGTGGGACCCCACGCTGGAGCAGGGGAAGAGTGTGATGAGTCCTGCCCTGAGGAGGATGAAGTGGCAGAAAATAACGTGTGATGAACTGACCATAAACCCCATTCCCCATCCCCCAGTGCCCCTGGGCGGGTAGTAGATAAAAGTTAGAAATGAGTACAGACTATACTTAGAGTAAAGAAAAAAAGAAATTAGCCTAGAAATAGCTTCAGTTTATTCATACTTTGAATACCCTGAACAATTGCTACTGAAAGCTAGAAGAAAAGTTGCAGTAAATTTTGATAGTACTCTTTGTTGCACCTTCATTAAAAAGTGCATTAAACTTACCTAGGTTTATTATTTCCTATTCCTGTGATGCTGATTCAAAGGATTTAGTTAATTTATTTATTGGTGGAGGGAGGGGGAATCCCCTGTTTAATTAAAAAAACATAAAAGGGAAAATAACACTATCAGCTATCCTAAGCAGTATTTACCACTGCTTGTGTTCTAATTTGGGTTTTTGCGTTTATGTAACACCAGTTTTCAAGTAGTACAAATTGGTACAGTTGTATTGAAATTAATGGATCTACATTGGGTAAAATAACTCAGAATACAGCCTACTTGATTTGAGTTTTTTTCTTTTTCTAGCATGGAGTGTAGCACAGGACAGTCACTTCTGGATCCTTCTTGATCTCTCTTAGAGGAAGATTTTGCTTGTGAGAACTTTCTACCTGCATGCTTTTCTTGGGCTGCTCACTTGAATTTGACAGTCAGGCACCTGAAGTCTCTGTCAGAGGCCTTTTGGGAATATCTATTGTTACACTGTGTCTCTTTTAGCAGTTAAGAAAACATCTTTTACTCTTAGTGTGTTTGCCTCCCATTTCTCCTTTGTATTTTTTTAATACTCTTTTTCCCCCCTATATTGTGTTTTTTAGATAATTGTAAAGGTTACTTGTAGATCTCTGATCTCTTTTCTAATTGTAAATTACAAAAGAAGTAAGAGGCTTGGGGATTTTGAACAGAAATTTAGAAACCACAGCCCTCAAGGGAAATGAAAAATGTGGCCCATGCAAATGAATAGGCTTGAGATGTAGTCTTCTCAATGTATGATTTGCCAGGGTGTACATATGTGAACATGGCCTATAGGGTATGAGATGAACAGCCTTAATGGTGAGCATTAGTAAAATAAATCAGAGCAATGCTTCTCCCATGCTTTGGCACAAATCAGGACTAATCTGCTGGGGTAAGTGGAAAGCTGGCAGATCACAGGCACTGGTATTAGCAAGTTGTTTTTTTTCTTTAATGTCAGAGTGACTGTAACCCTGTTCTTATTTAAAGACATTACTGTTGAAACAGAGAGAGCTTTCTGGACTGTTAGTTTTAAAAGCCACTCAGAATTCGGTTGTTTACCCTATTTCAACGTAATTACCTGTAATATCTGATTCTGCTTTCCTTCCTGCCTAACCTTTTCCTGGAAATAAAACACTCAACCCATTTCTAGTGGATTTTTTATGCTTTATACAGATAAGACCTGAAATTAAAAGCTGATCTGTGGCTTGCATTTTCTTGGAAGTTTGATTTGATTTGGGTTGGGATATTTTTGCCATTTGTTGCTTCCTCTGACATTAAAACTTCTGCCAAGCAGTCACTAAAGTGAGCAAAACTTTCTGATGCCATTCCAACTTCTTATCCTAGGCACAGCAAGAATAACCAGGTAAATAAAACATACACACACTATTTTAACTTTTGCTCTGAAGGTCACTGCCTGCTATGAGAGGCTCTTTTTTTTCACATAGAAACATAAAGATAACACATAAACCAGTGTGACAAGGAATGTCTTGCATGGATTATTTGTTATTCTGTCCTCCTCTTTTGCATTTTTTAAACATGTATGTTCAAAACCTTTGAGCTTAGACTGGCAGAATTCTTCCTGAAGGCAGAGTAGATTGGCCTTGAACAAAGGTAAAGTGCCTTGTCTTTTTTCACCTTTTACACCACTATATGAGAACGGCTGTGTGTCACCTGCTGCACTAGAGAGAATTACTGCACAAGATAATTAAATGGAGACTAACAG